>NC_080162.1:33803629-34161962 GCF_950295315.1 Erinaceus europaeus
CTCCATTATATCTATTTAGAATTTATCACCATTATCTCAACAAGATAGTAACATATTCTCTTGTTGAGTGTTTTGCCTCAAGTCTGAAGAAACTAAAAAATTAGTTTCACAATGTATACAAGAAACACTCATCTATGCACAGGAGAAGAAAAAGTGTTTTTACTTAGAAAAAGTGTTTTTACTTAGAAAAGTAGCTTGTATATATATACTAGCCAAGTAGGGTGGAAACAGGGTGTGATGTAGAGAGGGTGGAGCGAAAAGACAGTGGTGGAGATCAGGGTGACTAAGAGAGTGGGCGGAGCAAAAAGACACCGTGAACCAGTGGGGATTAAACCAATGCCCTGAAGGGAGGGTGGTGCTTAGTTAACAGTGGTTTATGTAAATAGTCCGCAGCTTTAAGTGGGATCAAACCAATGCTCTGCAGGCATGCCAGTCCTTAGTTAAGTAGGATTAGAGACAGAAGCTTTAAGCTAGGGGAGCTGGCATACTACCCAACACCCCTTCCCTCCCCTTTCCTCCCTTCCACTTCCCTCCCCTCATCTCCCTTCCCCATCACTCCCCTCTTCTCCCTTCCCCTTCCCTCCCCTCATCTCCATTCCCCTTCCCTCCCCTCATCTCCATTTCCTCTCCTCCCTTCCTTTCTTCTCCTATCCCCTCAGCTCCTGCCCTTCCCTCTCCTCACCTCCCTTCACCTCCCCTCCCTTTCTTTCCTCCTCCCTCCCCTTCCCTCTCCTCCCCTCCTGTCCTTTTCCCTTCCCTCCCATGCTCTCCCCTCCTTTTCATTCCCTTTTCCCATGAGAGTTATCACTGGGGTTCAGTGCCAGCTTGATGACTCCTGATTTGATAGAGGATGAGACAGAGATAGATGGTGGAATGAGAGAGAAGAGAGAGGGAGGGAGGGAGAGAGGGAGAGAGAGAGAGAGAAACATAGCAATGCACTACCATTCATAAAGCTTACCCACTATGAGTGGGGGCTGGTGGCTTGAACCTACATCCTGGTTTTTAGTAACTGGGTGGTAAGCCACCACGTGGCTCTAAGATCCTTTCCTTTTTCACATTTAGAAGTGCATGCTTGTCTCCCCACACCCTAAGGACAACACCAGAGGTATTCAAGCTAAATGTTTTCACCTTCCCTAAGTCTGTTTCCAGGTTTCCTTAAAACATTTAGAACAATGCTCTGGAGACATGCTAGACCTGGGGCTATTCTGCTTAATAAAGGAGGGGGGTAGTAGCATCTTTCTGTGGGAGAGGGCACTTCTGCTGTCCAGAGGGGGACAAACAGCCCTTCCCACAACTTGACACAAAGCTTAATTTTCTACAAGTGACCCTGGGGGGGTGTGTCCCTTGGAGGTGAGGATTCTGGAAAAAGCTGGAAATCTGGCCTGTTTTGGATACCTTCCAGGGAGTTAATTACCAGAAGGTCACCATGGAAACACAGTCTTTCCTCTGAGCAGAAGCCCTGTTGGCTAGTTACAGAGATGTAACTTGGGGTGGGGAGGCTGATGTCTAATCTGTCTATTAAACCAAAGTTGCAGAGTTTCATCTTAATAAGGCAGCCTGCAGTGAACCTGTGTCCCACCTGTGAGGAAAGAATGTCATAGAAAGGAATCAGTTGGAGAACAGCTCAGACAAGACTGTTTTCTCATCTGTAATCTTGGGTCTCTCTTTGCTTTGTCTCTCCCTCTCCATTCTTGATTTTATACTCTCACCCTCTTGTCGAAAACACTTACTTATAGGGTCCCTGCATAGTCCCAGGAATTTCTGGATACTGGAGTATCAGAGGAATAAGAGAGACATAGTGGCAGCCAAGGTCCATCCAAGAACTGAAAAGCCAGTGAGCCCAACAACATCCATGTGTGGCTTCAGAGAGGATGTTTGGTGGGAAAGACACAGGGAAGTACTCTTCACCTGTGTTCTCCAGCCTGCTGCTTACCCTAGGTGGACAATGGGAAAGCTGTAAAGAATTTTGGATTTGGAGGGTATAGCCAAGATGACTGCTTACAAGCAGCTGCTGGCGTGAGCTCCAACAAACAGTAGCTTGTGACCAGGGATTCTCTGTATAGGGTAGGGTACTGGACCATCAGAAGGAGAGTGAATAAGGTGTCCTAAGGGTGAGACCACTCTTGGGTTAGAAAATGGAGGCCAGGGGGAAAGAGAAAGGAAATATTTTGATTATTTCTGAAGCTCACTCTTTCCCTCAACCTTAGAACCAGCCCCCAGGGGCTGGACAGCCACTCCTAGCTGGCTCCCCACTGAGCTACTTTCTTTACCAAGATTCTTGGCTCACCAGGGTTGCTTTTCCATTTTGTTTTCCTTCTCTCTATCTCTCTCTCTCTTTTTTTTTCTAAGTGGATGGAGCTCTATTTGAGTGAAAAAATACCTGACCAATCAGAGCCTCACCCCACCCCAGCCTTCAAAAGACTACCCGGAGGTTTTTGTTTGTTTATTTGTTTGTTTGTTTGTTTTGGATACTTTTTACAATTGTCTGTCTTTGTTCAGGCTGCCTGCAGCCAATTTGGAGCAGTCCAAGCTGCAGACTGACTGTTAGGGTTTTTTACTCTATTCTATTTTATTATTACTATTCTTATATAGGTGTGTCCCTTTTGTCCCCTCCTTCTTCATGTTGACCAAAGTTAACTGTTGTTGTTTTCTCCAGTGCTAGGTGACTATGTGTCCTATCCAGAGGATAGGACAAGTTCCAGTGAGAGGAACTTGTTTCTCTCTACCTCTTCCCTCCACTCTCCTTTCTCCCTCCTCCTAGCTATTTTTTTAAAAAAAAACTCTTTTCACTGCTATTTTTTTCCCTCTTGTCTTCTCTTGTTCCTTCCTCCTTCTTTTATTTCTGAATTCACTGATACTCATTTGTGAATTATTTTAGGGAATAAATATGACTTGTCTTGGTACTGGAACAAATATATGTCCACAGTTCAGTGGAACAGAATTGAAAGCCCAGAACTAAACACTCACACCTATGGACATCTAATCTTTGATAAATGTGCCCAAAGTATTAAATGGAGGAATGAGGCTCTCTTCAACAAATGGTGCTGGGGAAACTGGGTTGAAATTGAACCACCTTATCTTACCAGAAACAAAAATCAACTCCAAATGGATCAAGGACATGGATGTTAGACCAGAAACTATCAAATACTTAGAGGAAAATATTGGTGGAACACTTTCCCATCTAAACCTCAAGGACATCTTTCATGAAACAAACCCAATTGCATGGAAGACTAAAGCAGAAACAAACCAGTGGGACTACATAAAATTTAAAAGCTTCTGCACAGCCAAAGAAACTATCATACAAACAAGGAGATGCCTCACAGAATGGGAGATCTTCTATGCCACACATCAAACAAGAGACTAATCACTAAAATCTACAAAGAGCTCAGCAAATGTGGCAACAAAAAAGCAAATGACCCCATCTGGAATTAGGCAGAGGATATGAACAGAACATTCACTTCAGAAGAGATCCAAAAGGCTAACAAACATATGCAAAATTGCTCTAGGTTGCTGATTGTCAGAAAAATGCAAATAAAGACAACACTGAGATACCATCTCACCCATGTGAGAATGGCATACATCAAAAAGAACAGCAGCAACAAATTCTGATGAGGCTGTGGGGACAGAGGAACCCTTCTACAGTGCTGGTGGGAATGTATACTTGTCCAGCCTCTGTGGAAAACAGTCTGGCGTACTCTCACAAGGCTAGACATGGGCCTTCCATATAACCCAGTAATCTCTCTCCTAGGGATATACCCCAAGGACTCCATAGTACCCAACAAAAAAAAATGTGTACACCTAAGTTCATAGCAGCACAATTTGTAATAGCTAAAACCTGGAAGCAACCCAGGTGCCCAACAACAGATGAGTGGCTGAGAAAGCTGTGGTATATACACCCAATGGAATACTATGCAGCTACTAAGAACAATTAACCCACCTTCATTGACCCATCTTGGATGGAACTAGAAGGAATTATGTTAAATGAGCTAAGTCAGAAAGATAAAGATAAGTATGGGATGATCCCACTCATCAACAGAAGTTGAGAAAGAAGAACAGAAAGCGGAACTCAAAGCAGGTTTTGACTGAATTTGGAGTAGGGCTCTAAATTGTAAACCCTGGGTTGAGGGTAAGGGTGGATATTCAGATTCATGGGGCATGGGGAGTGGGGGAAGGGACACAGTCTTTTGGTGTTGTGAATGGTCCACTCCTATCAATTTGTAGTCATATAAATCACTATTTAATTAATATGAGAGGGGGAAAATTGATTGAATGTCTCAAGCTTTTTAAAGCACACTCTGAGTCTTTTAAACACATAGACTGAGTCCTTGATATGTTGACTCTTAAAAGCTTAGTCCAGGAAGAACAGAAGCAACTGGTGGCACAGCTACATGCAAATAATATCAAAGGACAGAAATTATGGTGATGTTGTGTTTGAACAGGAAATCCTAGCAAAAGGATATTTCAAAATTAACCCAATTGACAAAATAATGTGATTATAGTAATAACTATCTATTGTCTTCTTAAACCCTAAGACAGCAGGATTCTCCAGCTTCCTCTTTAGATGCTATATTTCCCCCAGCCATGGAAAGTTAGGGTGGGGTGCACTCTCCTGCATGCTTCTCTCAATTCATATGAAATAATATTGCATCCACCGATCCCAACCTAATCAATGCAATGAGTTTCACCTCAGCATGCTTCATTTCCGACTGTGTCCAGAGACTTTAGGTGTGGAATGACAATCCTTTAGCTTCTTTACTCATGTGAGACCTCTCCTTTCATAGGATTATCTAATTCCCTTCAAGGTGGTTCACTTCCTAACAAAGTCCCAAAACCTAGATATAGATTAGGTCCTGTGAGATAGAGCATATGTTCACAGGTATCCATAAACTAGGGCAAATTATGGACCTGAAAGCAAAAATACACAATAATTTGTAGTGTCAGTAAAAATTTCATAAAGAAATAGTGTTTACTTAGTCTTAGATACCCTTCTCACCTACTTCCTAGTACAATTCTCTCCTTCACTACAAAGCTAACCTTATCAAATCAAGGACTGCAAAAGATGAATAAGGGCAAGAGACTGGCATAATTTAATGATAACTTTTTAGTTACTATCAAGCCAACCCATCAGCTGGGGCCCTAGTCAGGGAGTCCTGAGATTCCCAAACAGACATTATCAGCCCAGACCTTGAACAAATCCCTCTCTCCATTGTTATTTGTCATTCCTTTCAGGAACAACACAATAGACCCTTTGTGGGCCCCCATAGGACTTTGCCCTCTACTTGGATCAACAATGGTAGAGAATGTTCCATCCTCTAATGGGAGGCTGGACAATATATTCTATGCTACACCTGAGGAAGATGGGTCCTGAAACTGGGGCAGCTTTGAATGTCCCTACTGATGGCCACAGGATGTGGGCTCAGATCTACGGGGATGCATAGGTCATGTATGACCTAAGCTGAATATGGGCCCCAGATTTCATCAAATTAATGGGGTTTACAGTTAACAATATTTATACACCTTTCCCATATTTGGGAGCTACTCTCTTCCTGATCCATCTTTCTGGTCATTTTCCAGCCATGACAACACCTTCCCAGACAATAATTAGTATTCACCTGCATATCAGATTTTAGGCTTAGGCAAAAAGTCAAACAACAACAACAACAACAACAAAACACTAGTATAGCCACAGGCCCTTTGGAATATAACTAAAGTATGTCTACTAGCTATCTACAAAATGGAGAGCCCCCCCAACTCTTCATCTGCACTATTCCAGCCTTTAGGTTCATGGTTGTTCAACAATTTGTTTGGCTTTGTATGTTAATTCTATTTTCAAACACCAGGTTCCAGATGCTAGCATTATGCCAGACAGACTTCCCTGGACAGACATCCCCATCAATGTGTCCTGGAGTTCTGCTTCCCCAGAGTCCTTCCCCACTAGAAAAATAGAAAGACTGGCAGGGAGTATGGGTTGACCTGTCCATGCCCATATTCAGTGGGGATGCAATTAAAGAAACCAGACCTTCAGCCTTCTTCATCCCAGAATGACCTTGGGTCCATACTCTCAGAGGGTTAAAAAATAGGAAAGATATCAGGAAAGGGGTGGGATATAGAGTTCTGGTGGTGGGAATTGTGTGAAGTTGTACCCCTCTTATCCTATGGTGTAGTCAATGTTTCCTTTTTATGAATAAACAATTAAATAAAAATAATTTTAGATTTGTATCATAATTAAAAGATAATAAAGTAGATTCCCACAGATGTCAGCAAACTTCAATTTCATGGAGACTGTCTGCTCAGTCCCAGGAAAGGCACTTTATTATAGGTGTAGCTTCACACACACACAAACATGCACACATACACACACACACACACACACACACACACACACACACACACACACACACACACACACACATCTCTCTATATATTCTAGCAGTTGTATTGGATGGGTGATATATGACTTTTCCTCTTCAGGGGAAATTATTAAGTCTCTGGGATGCATTGGATCGACCTTCTAGTGGTACATCCCGCGAGTAGCCATTCATTGGGGAAACTGACGATCCTTCCTAGCCGACTGAATCCACATGGATCCCAGTCACTTTCAAAGCCAGAAACAAGCAGCTCCTGACAGCTTTCAACCTGATGCTGTTGACTGGCTACGGAAGAAGGGCAAACGCTAGAAGAAGATTAAGTCTCTCATTATTAAATGTGATTAAATATGTCCTAAACTACATTTTTTGTCTTGTTTTTGTAGATACACTTTATCTACTCATAATTGTCTCTATTCTTAATTTGTTTGGACATGTTTTATATATTTTTTTAATTTATAAAATGGAAACACTGACAAGTCTATAGGATAAGAGGGGTACAATTCCACATAGTTTCCACCACCAGACTCCATATCCCATGCCCTTCCCTGATAGCTGCCTTACTTTTTAACCCTTTGGAAGTATGGACCCAGGGTCATCATTGGAGGTCTGGTTTCTATAATTGTTTCCCTGATGAACATTGGCAATGACCAGTGGATCCATACTTCCAGCCTGTCTATCTCTTTCCTTATTAGGGTGGGGCTCCTGGGAATTGGGGCTCCAGGAAATATTGGTGAGGTCATCTTCCCAGCCAAGTCAGGTTGGCATCATGGTAGCATCTGTTGTGAACAAATGTTAAATTCTTTTTGGGTACTATGCCAGCTCCCCGGCTTAAAGCTTCTGTCTATCCAATAAATAAAGATAACTATATATATATATATATATATATATATATATATATATATATAGTATCTTTATCTGTGTAATATATATAAGGGGCCGGATGGTGGTGCACCTGGTTAAATGCACATGTTACAATGCACAAGGATCCAGGTTCAAGCCTGCAGGGAGAAAGCTTTGCAAATGGTGAAGCTTGGCTGCAGGTATCTTTCTGTTTATCATCCTCTCTATCTCCCCTTTCCCTCTCAATTTCTGACAGTTTCTATCCAATAAATAAGGAATAAAAAAAATTTAAAACTTAGAAGAGAAAACTCAAAAAAGTAACTGAATTCTCCTTTGGACTCTACAGCCACTTCTTTGCCCACCCCCGTTTTGGCAGACACATGTCCAGATTCTCCTGTAGCCTCCAAAACCACTTCTTCAGCCACCACTTATCCAGAAGCTTCCACTTCTGTGACTCCTCTCCCCACTGCTACACAGTTATCAGAGCAAGTCCACACATTTCTGGTCAATGTCGCCCTCAATAGACAAAAACCTTAGGCCTGGTATCCGTATTCTGCCACAGACCTGAAAGAACTATGCCAGGCTATTAAGGATGATGGTATTCATGCTCCATGGACCAGGCCTGCTTCAGAACCTTAATACCCCCCAAGATTGGAGAGACGTAATTTGTGCTATGCTCCCAGGCTCCCTCTTCCTGAAATGGGAGGCATTTTTCACGATGAATGTTTACAGCAATCAATAGACAAAATCAGCCAGAGAGGAATTTTGATGCATTTTTTTTAACAATTACAAACAGGGATTCAACAGGCGGAAGCCAAGTTTCCACCAGGGTATTTTGATCAGGTACACCTCTGCGCATTAAGAGCATGGGAGCAATTAACACCACCCATGGTATCAGCCTCAGCCCCCATTCTCTCCCTTCAACAAGAACCTGATGAATCCCTGGCTAAATTCATTGCCAGGGGCCAGTCGAATTTGGAAAGGAAGATTTATAATCCTGACACTTGTTTCTCCTCCTGTGATCCATTGTCTGGGATGGAATGCTTCCTCATTTCCGACAGGCCTGTATCACTCTTAAAAATGAACACCCAGATACCTGGATTATAGCTACACAGGATCTTAGGTCAAGCTCTTTTCAAGCACCTATGATGCAGGCCTATGCAGCTACCTTACATAAACAAAAAGGGGCATGTTTTCAGTGCAGTCGCCAAGGGCATTGGCATAACCAATGTCCAGAAAATAAGCTGCAACCCTGCTTCCAGTCAGGGCAACCAAGCCTCCAGTCAGGGAGCCAGAGACCACAAATGCCTTGTCCTAGATGCCAGAAAAGGTTTCATTGGAGGAAAGATTTTTGGTCAAGGTTCCATAGGAATGGCACGCCCCTGCCAAATGTAAACAGGAATTTAAACTAGGTGTGTGGATTCCCTTAGCTCCACCCCCAAGAGGGAATGAAGCAGGTCACCTGCTTGGTGCCGCTCCCTTCTTCCATAAACAGAAGCCCAACTTGGGACCCAACCCGTCCCTCTACCCACCACGCCAAATAACAATAGCAGAGGGTAAGCAGAAGGAGGAATGTGCAGCTTGTGGGAACTTCCAGCATAGAAATAACCAGCTGGAGCAAGAGAACAGTTCAGATTCAGAGCCTGAGATTTTGTGGACCACCCTGTTTTAGAAAGGGGTCACCCAACTATGACAGTAAAGATTGGTAATATTCCCTTTAAGTGCTTGATTAACATAGGGGCAGACAAAACAATCTTAAGACAAGCAGAGGTTCCCCAGAGTTGGGAACTCCTCCCAGGACTGCACTTACATGCTGTTGGAGGGTGGACTCAGGCATTCGTCACACAAGATTCCCTTATGTGGGAAGATCCAGAAGGGACTACCCAATGCTTTCAGCCTTTAATAGCTGATATAAGCACCAATTTATTGGGAAGAGACTTGCTGGAATTTTTGGATGTAGTAATATCCTCAGACACCTCTGCTGGACACCACACTCACTCCTGTGAGACTGCTAGACCCAACCAGCACCCCCAATACTAACTGCCACTGTTCATAACAGAACTCCCCACTTAGACTGGCTTTCTAATGAGCTATCTGGGTGGAACAGTGGCCTTTGCCTAGGGAGAAGCTAGAAATTTTAAAAGAACTCATCCAAGAGCAGTTGTCTTTGGGATACATTCCTGGAGCCCATGGAATACTCCAGTCTTTGTGAACAAAAAGCGCTCAGGAAAATGGTGCCTCCTCCAAGATCTTCATGTGGTTAATAAAACCATGCAGATTTGGGGCTCCCCCCAAAGGGGTTTGCCTCTTGCTTCTGTGATCCTACAGGAATTCCAATCATGGCTATTGATATACAGGATTGTATTTTTTCTATTCCCTTACACCCACAAGATTGTAAACGTTTTGCCTTCTCTGTTCCTTCTATTAATAACACCAGCCCTGCCGATAGATATGAATGTGTGGTACTGCCCCAGGGCATGGCCAATAGTCCTACTATTTGTCAAGAGGCTGTTAAATCTGCCCTTTTTCCATATATTCATAAGGGCCTTAAGGTTTTTCATTGTATGGATGACGTGTTAATATGGGGAGAATTAGATACAGATCTCTCAGCCCCATGTGATTTTCTAATCCCTGCCTTAAAGAGAAGTGGACTTAATGTAGCTCCTGAGAAGATACAGCTAATTCCTCCAATACCTTTCTTAGGCTCAGAGATTTCCCAAACACAGATTTGTCCTTTAAAACCTTGTGTTACTTTTCCTTCGAATCTCACTCTTGCTTCTTTACAAAGTTTTCTTGGAAATTTGAATTGGCTTAGGCAGTATCTTTATCTGCCTACTAGCTACCTGCAACCACTGTTAGATCTGTTAAAAGGAAACAAACAGCCCTCCTCAAAGCATATGTTAACCCCCGAAGCCTCCTTGGCACTGGAAAAAGTTAACCAGGCTCTCCAGGACATGCACCTCGTTCAGTTCTCCCCCTCCTCTCTGGTAAATCTTCTAATCTTTAACTCAACCCCCATGGTAGTGGGGACATTGTGGCAGAAGCATGACATTCTCGAATGACTTCATATGCCAGTAGGCGGAGCTCCAAGACTCATTACCAAGATTGATGCCTTAGCATTTATGGTTTGCCAAGGAAGAAACAGATCAGTTCAGGTCTTAGGAAGGGAACCGGATTCAATCATTCTTCCCTTTTCTCTGACAGATACAGAATGGCTCATACACCACCATTCCCATTTTGCCATAAGTTTAATGGGTTTTCCAGGACAATTAGATAGTCATTTTCCCTCTAATAATTTGATAGCTTCTTTACCTCTGCTGCCTCTACTAGTACCTAAACTTTTCTCTCGAGATCCCATCCCCTCTGCATCTACATTGTTCACTGATGGTGAAAATAAGGGAGCTGCTGCCCTTATATATTTTCCAGACCAGCAATACCCCAAACCTCTCTTTACTGAGCTTCCTGATAGTTCCCCTCAGTACAAAGAACTTCTGCTGTTTTCCTTGCATTAAAAGCTGTACCAGAAGCCTTCAAATTTTTTTCTTACAGTGTGTATACTGTTAACTTACTTCCATGGCTTGCTTGATCTTATGTGAGAATTGATGACAACCCACTTTCTCCTCTTTTAATTCAGATTGCCTCTATGCTCTGTTTTTGAACCCACCCACTGTATGTTCAGCACCTACATTCCCACAGCCCTCTTCCTGGTCCCTTGTCAGAAGGGAATGATTCAGTCGACCGCCTCACCACCACGGAAATTCTCCTGGCCTCTGTCTCTAATCCTGCTGACTTTCATTCCCTAACCCATGTTAATCTTAAAGGTCTTCAAGCTTGATTTCCTGATATTCCTCTGGCACAGTTAAAATGTATTCTTGCTACATGTTCCTCCTGTGACAGTCTAATCAAAACACCTGCTATTCAAACTCTGGGGGTTAATCCTTGAGGTTTAAAAGCCAACACTCTTTGGCAAATTGATGTTACCCACATACCCAACTTTGGCAAACAAAAGTATGTGTTCGTCTCAATTGATACCTTCTCTAAGTTTATGTGGGCTATAGCTCAGTTGGGAGAAAACTCAAAAAAGCTTAGAAGCCATATGCTCTCCTGTTTTGTTGTAATGGGGGTACCTCTTCAACTTAAAACTGACAATGGAAAAGCTTTTACCAGCAAACAATTTAAAGATTTTTGTTCCCTCTGGAACATTACTCATACTATAGGCATTCCGTATAATCCACAGGGACAAGGTATTGTCGAGAGGGCCCATCAAGCTCTTAATGCTCAATTAAAGAAAAATGGGAGATGTATCCCCTAATATCAGGTTGGAAAAAGCCTTAACTACATTAAATCTCTTTAATATTTACAAAAACTCGGACCAACCTCCTATTATTCTTAATTGGCAAACACCACCCACCCTCCCAGCTATTAAAGTCAAAAGGAAAGACCCACTTGATAAAATTTGGAAAGGACCTGACCCCCTGTTGACTACGGGGAGGGGTTTCACATGCATTTTTCCACAAAATTACTTCAAACCTGTTTGGGTTCCTGCCCCCCATGTCTGGCAATACCCACATGATGGTGCTGATATCCCTGAGGAACAAGAAACACTGCAAGAGGACTGACTGCAAGAAGACTGGCTGCAAGAGGAATGGCTGCAGGACGCACCCCAGGATCCATAATACAACATGGCAGAATCTAAAAAATCTGATTTACAGAACTCTTCCTCCCACCCCCCCCGAATGTCTTATGCTATGACTGGCCAGTAGAGTTTTGTGAGTGAGTTGAAAAAAAAATTGAGTGAGTGAGTTGAGTGACCAAAATTTTTTGTAGGACCCATTGTGCTCAGAGTATTCTGAAAATTTAATTGACTTTATATAAAATGGCTGGACACAGCCATGATTTCTGGAGACGTCCAGAAACAGTCCAAGAATTATTTTTTCCTCTTTTTGATTTCTTTTTAAAGTTTTGGTATAAATATGAAATGTTTAGTCTTAAACTGTGTGAGTAAAGATGGTTCAACTATGACAGTAGATTTAAATTTGCGTTTGAAATGATATGTCTTAGTTACAAAAGTTTTTCTCCTCCTGTGTGTTATAAACTACATGTTTAATATGTGTGTTTCAAGTTTGGTAAACATTAACTTAACAGTTAAAGTGTAACTTTGAAGCTACATTCTTACCAGGAGAGGTAAAATTAATTTGCCAAAGTAACTGAGTGTTTAAGGTAAAAGTCTAAATATTCAGTGTGACAATTCATCATCTCCTAAGTTAAAATACAAATTCTCTATACAGGACATTTTTGGAGGGCCCCCAAATATGTCCTTTAAGCTATCTTGTGAAAATTAATCCACAACAAATCTGGCATCAATCTGACATTATAAATGTTCAAAAAAAAAATTGTCACTAAAATGTGTTAATCTCTCTAGTAACCTGAGTTTGCTTAAAAGTCCAATGTAAAAATAGTTAAGAATCAATATATATATTACTTAAATTTGGTTTCAAAATTTTGCTGTACAGAGACAGCTACATGAGGTCACATAAGATGACCTTTAAATGAAATTATAAAGATACCTAAACCAATTATAATCTTCGAGTTATCAATTATAGTAATCTTCTAATTTGTTACAAAGTTTTTTCATAAGTTATTGACTACAGCTATGTTAAGCCTTCACATGAAGAAGCATCTGCTCATACGGAATCCCCAGAAATCCATCTTAGACCTCTGTCCTCTGACATCACCCACAATTACAGCCATCCCCCCCGAAACCCATGATGTGATCTGACATGATCCGGAGAACCTGATTCATGGACTCCAAAGGACAAGACTTTCCTACTGCCTTTCTCTCAACCATCGGTGTCTGCTCTTTCTGCTTCTGCTTCGCCTGTCATGTTTTGGCTATTCCAGGTCACTCTCTACAGAGAAGAAAAGTTCCAGTGGCTGTCCTCCTCCATCAAGACAGACGTGTGGCATTTTTTTCCTGGCCATTGACATTGGACTAATTCTTCTATCGGACTTGCTGGTACACCTGTGGACACTCCCTTTATACTGCTGGACTTCTTGAGGACTGACTGTAGCAGTCCATGGAACTTTCTGCCAGCTGACTCAGGACTTTGCAATGCCAGAGTACCCCTCTAGCCCCTCGGCTTATCAGGCCTCCACTCCACCCATCAGGCAGCCCTCCTCTCCGCCTACCAGATCTCTCTTCAGTCTCACTCTGTCCTTTGCTACTCTTGCTTATCCCTCTCTGTCTTGTGCTAGTTCTTTTTGAAGACACTTACACGCTATCATTCTGGTTTCTTCCTAACACGTTTCTGTTCATCCCTACACTGCTATTCCCCTGACAGAGATGAAGCCTTTTACAGACATTGACCCAGTTATATATGACCATTAAGTAAGAGGGAGATGTTGGGGGAATTGTGAGGATGTGGTTGAGCTTGGAAGGGCTTGAAGCTGAGGGGTGTGTAATCCTGTTAGTCTCTCTCTCTCTACTGAGAGGTTGAACAAGGATGGACAGTAGAACCCCCAAAGGTATGCCTCTTATCAGTCTCCCAGCCTCACAAAGTGCCACGCACTCCTGATACTATGGCGATTAGTTAAAAAGAAAGGGGGAGATGTTAGGTAGTATGCCAGTTCCCCCGGCTTAAAGCTTCTGTCTCTAATCCTGCTTAACTAAGCACCGACATGCCTGCAGGGCATTGGTTTGATCCCACTTAAAGATGTGGTCTATTTACATAAACCACCATTAACTAAGCACCACCCTCCCTCCAGGGCATTGGTTTAATCTCCACTGGTTCACAATGTCTTTTTGCTCCGCCCCTTCTCCTAGTACACCCTGATCTCCACCAGTCCTTTTTCACGCCACCCTCTCTATATCACACCCTGTTTCCACCCTATTTGGCTAGTATATATACAAACTGATTTTCTGAGTAAAAACACTTGGAATTGCTTTCTGGCTTCGAGAGTTCCAGAGTGTATCTCCTGTGATGTTAATGCAGCACGAGTTCCTGATCCCTCTCCCACACAGCAGCCTAGATTGGCTCCAGTTGCATTCTCTCCAACCCAGAGAGAACTTGCTCAGGAAGAAGCACCTTCAGGCTATCCCAGCAAATTCTGTCTTATCATTTTTTTTGCATCTATTGACAATCATATATCAATATATACATTTTTTTTTTTTTGGCTACCAGGGTAATTGCTGGGGCTTGGTGCCTGCACAACTCCACCATTCCCATTCCCAGCAGGAGCTATTTGATAGACTATGAGGGATAGAGAGAGAAGGAGAGATACCTGTAGCACTGATAAACCGTTTGTAAAGCTTGTTCCCTGAAGGTGAGGACTGAGGACTTAAACCTATGTCCTTGCATACAGTAATGTGTGAGTGAACTCTTTTGTGTGAGCCACCGTGCATCCCCCAGTCTTATATTGCTAATATAAACATTTTCATTTCACCTTTAACTGTTAAACCAACCTTGCATTCATTGAATAAATCCAATTCCTTCATGTTAAGCTATCAAGACTGTATCCAAATGATTTATTTTGTTGATATTTAGTTTTGTGTTTCTGAATAGTAGTTGCTTGTGGTTGTCTTTTTTTCTCTTCTTCCTCTTCACATTCTCCTCCTCTTTTTTTAAATTTTACTAGTTATTTAATATTGATTTACAAACTTATGAGATAACAGTGGTATAATTGAATCCATGTGGTATAACTATGAATCCATTGTTCCTGATAGCCAAATTTTCCACTTTATTGGTTAGGACAGAGAAATTGAGAGGGGTGGGGGGAGATAGAGAGGGAGAGAAATATAGACACCTGCAGATATGCATCACCACTTGTGAACCATACCCCCATTGCAGGTGAGAAACTTGGGGCTTGAATCCAGGTCTTTGCATGGATCTTTGACCTAGTACTATGTGTGCTTAACTGTGCCACCACCCAGCCCCTTTGCCTATTTTTCTGTGGTCATGAACTCTCTTCCTTTCTAAGTCATATCCACACCTATTACTACTTCTGAATGTCTTTGGTTTTTTTACTTTTCTCTTTCCAGGTCATGATGGAATGGAGTTCAGACCCTTCAGATCATCTTTCCATAACATTTATCCCCCTCTGGGAGTATGAACCAAAGTTATTTTTTTTAAATTTATTTATTTACTTTATAGGACAGAGAAAAATTGAGAGAGAGGGTGAATAGAGAAGGAGAAAGAGACAGAGAAACACCTGCAACACTGCTTCACCACTTGTGAAAATTTCCTCCTGCAGGTGGGGACCAGGAACTTGAACCTGAGTCCTTATGTATTATTGTGTGTGTGTGTGTGTGTGTGTGTGTGTGTGTGCACACTTAACCAGATGTACTACCACCTGACCCCTGGATTTTTAAAAAAATTTTATTTATAAAAAGGAAACATTGACAAAACTATAGGATAAGAGGGGTACAGCTCCACACAATTCCCACCACCAGAACTCCGTATCCCATCCCCTCCCTTGATAGCTTTCCGATTCTTTAGTCCTCTGGGAGTATGGACCCAAGGTCATTGTGGGATGCAGAAGGTAGAAGGTCTGGCTTCTTTAATTGCTTCCCAACTGAACATGGACATTGACAGGTCAGTCCATACTCCCAGCTTATCTCTCTCTCTCTTTCCCTAGTGTGTCAGGGTTCTGGGGAAGCAGGGCTCCAGGACATATTGATGGGCTCATCTGCCCAGGGAAGTCCAGTTGGTATCACGTTAACATCTGGAACCTGGTGGCTGAAAAAAAGAGTTAACATATAGAGCCAAACAAATTGTTGAACAATCATGAACCTAAAGGCTAGAATAGTTCTGATGAAGAGTTGGGGGTCTCCATTTTATAGTTAGTAGTCCTGTTTTAGTTATCTTCCAAAGAGGCCATGACTATACTAGTTTTTTTCTTCCTTTTTTTTTTGTTGAGATTTTATTTACTTATTAATGAGAAAGATAGAAGGAGAGAAAGAACCAGATATCACTCTGGTACATGTGCTGCTGGGGATTGAACTCAGGACCTCATACTTGAGAGTCCATTGCCTTATCCACTGCGCCACTCCCGGACCACTTTTTTTCTTCCTGAGCCTGACATCTGATGTGCAGGTGGATCCAAGTTTTTGTCTGGGGAGATGATGTTATAAGTGGAAAAAGGACCAGACAGCTGGATCAGGGAAAAGAGTATCTCCCAAATATGGGAAAGGTGATAAATATTGATGACTATAAACCCCATCGATTTGATCCGATATGACCAAAATTCATTATGGGGTACAGAAGGTGGGAGTTATGGCTTCTGTTATTGCTTCTCCACTAGATATAGGCATTGGATGATTGATCTATACCTCCTTCTGTCTTTCCCTAGTTGGGTAGTACTTTATAGAGGTGAGGTTTCAGGAAACATTGGTGAGGTCATCTGCCCAGGGAAGTTAGGATGGAAGCACAGTAGCATCTGCAATTTGGTGACTAAAAGGCATATAAAAAGCAGGGCAGAGGATTTAATAAACATGAACCAGAAAGGAGGAATAGAGCAGATGAGCATGGGGATTTTAGGGTGGAAAGAAGCTAGGATGTCTATTTTAGTTTGCTAGGGTTACTGACTTTACTAATTTTTGCTTGAGCTTGATAGTTAACATAGAAGTGGACTGAAAATAATTGTCTGGGAAGATGGTTTTGTCCTCCCAGCAATGATTGCACTAACTCCCACATATTTGGATATTAAAAATATTTTATGTATTTATTATTAGATAGAGAAAACTTGAGAGGGGAAGAGAAGATAGGGAGAGAGACAGAGAGACACCTGCAGCACTACTTCACTGTTTGTGAAGCTTTCCTCATGCAGGTGGGGATCAGGGGCTTAAACCCAGGTCCACTTAACCAGGTACACCACCACCTGATCCTTATTTGAATATTCTGTATGCTGTCATGAAGTTCAGAATTGCTCTAATTCTCCCTTAAGTATTTCTTTTTATACATGTCCTATTGAGATATATGCTATTTAATTTCTAATCATTTATATTTCTCATATCTCTCTGCTACTGAGTTTTAAGTCTAACTCAATCTGTGAACATATATTTTGTACATTTTTACTCCTTAAAATTTTTTAAGCTTTGTTTCATGTGCTGGCATATTTTTTCCTGGTCAGTACTGTATTTGCACTTGAGAAGAACAATGAATGTTTTACTCTTATTGGATGGCTTATTTTCTAAATGTTAATGAGCTGATGTCAATTATAAATGTCAATAGTTGATGATATTATTTAGGTTATCCATATCCTTATTGATTTTTGCCTGCTTGTTGTATCAAATACTGTAAGAGAACTGCTGAAATCTCCAGCTATAATTATAGGTTATTTTGTCACCTACCAGACTTATCAATTTTTTTTTTGTTTCAAGATTTTGAAGTGATAGTATTGGTCACATACACATTTATAAGTACTATCTCTTCCTGGAAAATTAACTGTTGATTATTTAGTATCCTATATCTCTGATGCTATCTTTTGTCCTTAATGCTGCCTCCTGTGAGATTTGTATAGCTTCCTCAATTTCCATTCATTTTTATTTTTTGTATTTCTATGATAGATCATTTTTAATTTTTTTACATTTAGTATATTAATGTTTTTATATTTAAAATGGACTTGCAGAAAGCATATTGAGTCTTTTAATTTTAAGTTAATGTGATAATCTCTGCTTTTTAACTGTTGTATTTAGACCACTCACATTTAAGATGATAATTGACGTAATCAGATTAAAACCTGTCATTTGGTGGTGACACACCTAGTTGAGCACACACGCTACAATGTTCAAGGACCTGGAATGGCTCCCCTGGCCCCACCTGCAGGGGGAAAGCTTTATGAGTGGTGAAGCAGGTCTGCAGTTGTCTCTCTGTCTCTATCTGTCCCCTCTCTATCACTCCCTTCCCTCTCAATTTCTGGTTGTCTTTATCCAATAAATAAAGATTAAAAAATTAATAGAAAATCTTTTTAAAAACATGTATTTTTTTAGTTGTTATTCTACTTTTTAATGTTTCTTTGTTTTAGCTTGTTACGTGTTTAAATATACATTTTATGTTAGCTTTTTTGTTGTTGCTGTTGCTGTTTCCAGTTTCACCAGTTCAGTCTGGGCTGAATTTTTTTTTCAGCAAGAAGAGAAATGTGGCAGACACCTCAACACTCAACTTCCTGCAATGCAGTAGGAGCTGGATTGGAATCTGTTTTATGCACACATGCACATAACAAAACAGAAGCACTATCCAGGTGAACTATTTTGCAAATCTTAACTTTCCATTTTATTTTCTCAACTTTTTCTCTAGTACTTACAATATACATCATGAATATACTAGAGTTTAACTTAAACAAATCATGAACCACTTCTTTCCTAGGATAGAGTGCTTACAAAGTTCTATTTCTGGTCCCTTTCTTCTTTATGTCACTGTTGTAACATATTCCACTTTCATATATGTACTACCCACAATACTTGGTGTGTTGTAAGGGAATATCAACACCTACCCATGTAGATGATCCTCATGGTCTTTACACTTTCATACTCACTGTGCTTGCTTTTTATTAACTGGTTAACATTTTACATCTGAATTTTCTTACAGTGTGCATGCTATCAGACATAATACACATCTAGATCTTCTTTTTCCTTCCATGCATCTATCTCTCTCCAGGTATTGGTTTTGCTGCTTGCTCTGCAACTTAAGCTTTTTAATAGGTTTGAGAAAAGTCGGATCCTTGCACTTTGTCTACTTCATTACTTGGTGTAAAGGAGGAAGAAGTAATCTTTCTGAGCTTTTCCACTACTGTAGTAAAACCTGAAGACTTTCCTTTGCTTGAATTATAATTCACTCTCTTTATACACAAAAGTTTCATTATAGAAACCCAGTCTTACCTAGATATCTGGCTGGGATATCTTCTAAGGAACTTTCAGAGTGCCTGCTGAGGCTGTGAACACCTACCAATTGTATCTCACACTAGAAATCTGCAAGATGATATCTCACCTTTTCATTGCTTTCAAGATTGCTTTCTTTCCGTCTCTACAGAAGAATTTCAAGTATCTTACCAGGTACTCTTGGCAGTAGTGCCAGGAATCAGGCAGATCAGGGTTGAAATTTACATTCTTCCACTTCCAGTTGAATTACAGAGTCAACTATCTTAGTCTCTCATTGTTCTTGAGTAGGGGTGACCATTATATGCACTTTCACATATACAATGACTTGCATAGCTAATATTTTATTTTTGTTGTCCAGACTAGACAAGTTATCAGATATTATGTCCAGAAGAATGCTTTTTCCCCCTCCCTCTCTTTTTTCCTTTGAAGTCATCCCATAGGTTTCTGTTGTTGTTTTCAATATCTGTTAATCTCTTTTTGAGATCTCTTACTTCTTTTTAGTTGTCTCTAATTCATCCTCCATCTTGATAATTCTGTCTTCAGCTTCATTTATTCTATTCTCTCTCCCCTCTACTATTTTCTGGAGTTCATTTGTTACCCTGTTCTGATTCTCTTTTAGCTTGTTCAGCTAGTTATGTTCTTAGCTCAGCTATTTAAGCATTCAGCTCTCTAAGAACCTTGAGATAATTAATGTTTTCTTCCAGAGTCTCATTTTTTTTTGCATTTCTGATGACAATAATTTAAATTATTTGCTCACTCCTTCAATTCTTTCCTTAACTAGTGTTTGGATGTTAAACTCATTATTTTGTGCTTCCACCTTTGGGGGGCTTTTAAGGGTACTCTTGTCCTGGTTCATTTCTCCAATATTTCTTCTTGTTGGTTTAACCTTTCTATATAGTATATTACAAGGTCCCTCTCTCAGTATTTTTCCTGATCACTTTTGCCTGGATTGACTTGTATCTAAGTAAGGTAATTAAAGGGTTCACAGTTGTGGAAATTGACAGTTGTTTAAATAGTATTTTATTCCCTGAGTTGGAGCACAGTGGCTTAAAAGCCTCTTTTGTTCATTTTATTCCCTCTAGGCTATGGGAGCCTGAGGGCTTTTAAACTGTAAGTAGCCTTCTTAGTTTACTTACTGACTCCTGATGAAGAGATAAAGCACCACGAGATAATCCAGTGGTTATGCAAAGAGACTCTCACAGCCCCACTGCTAGGCCACTGAGGTATAGATCTTCTCCTGAGTTTTCTGGTTACTTCTCTGTCTCCTGGTGACAGCATAAGTCCTCTCCTTCCTTCATCCATCTTTTTGTTGGTGACAGACTGGAGTTGTTGTTTCAACTGGTAAACTGCCGGACTGTTAACAGCTACTTAATCTCTCTCTAGGCTCCTCTCTGTCCATGAGCCACACATATTTGCACTCATAGGTGATTTGGTGCTTTCCTGAAGTTATTCTAGTCCTGTCTTGTTGTTGTCTTAGATTATCTCCTTGGTATTCCTCTTATTTTTGTATAGTTATTCATATTAGATAACACTTGGATGAGCCAGTAACAATCAGAAGGTTATTATTTCTCTAAGAAAACTCTTTGGTGGGCATCCATGCAATACTCAACTTTCTTATTCCAGAATGGTCATATAATATCTTCATTACCTACCATACATGCCTGAGGACACCACTGCTCCTTATTTTGTGTTTGAAATTCTACCCAATGCCTGCACTGAGTATTCACAAAATGAAGTTCAAAATATAGGAAAAATCCTTAACACTTCTTAATTTTTTGGTCATCGCCAGGGTTTCACCATCCAAGTCATTTTTTTTCTCATATAGAAATACATAGATTGGGGGGGGGGCGGGTGGTGATACATCTGATTGAGTCTGGGTATGAGTCCCTGATCTCTACCTGCAGGGGGAAAGCTTTGTGAGTGGTGAAGCAGTGTTGCAGGTGTCTCTCTGTATCTCATCCTTTCTATCATCCCCTTCCCTCTTGATTTCTGGATGTCTACATCTAACAAATAAATATATTTTTTTAAGAGAGAGAACAATAATGCTTTTCCCAGTGCAGTGGAAACCAGAACCAATCCCAGGTCTTCATATTTCTTTATCCTTCATTCTTATATTCAGTTGATCTCCAGACTCAATCATCTTGATTGTCTCAATTTTCTCTGTCCTCTCTTCCTTTGGCTTTAAGTACTCTTCCAATGGAACAGTTAATCACATTTCATCTTTCCCTTTAGCTATTGCCTTTTTATCTACTGAACACTCTTACTGAGATGAAGTCCTATTGTCCATTTTTTGGGATTCCCATCCTTGCACCATCAACATTGTCCTTGATATGCTGCAGACATCAGTCATTTTACTGCACACCTCTCTCTGCTCTCTTATTTTAAATTCTACCATGTCCATTACAATTTATAGAGTCCTTGCCATATCTTCTAGAAGAGATACTCAAGAGACACTGTTTATAATAATAAATAGTGGTCTTGGAGGTGGCACAGTGGCTAAGGCTCCCATGTTCCATCCCTCGAATTGCACATGCCATAGTGATGCTGTGGTACTCTCTTATCACTTCCCCTTCTCCTCCTTCCATCTTGCTAATAAACAAACACATTTTTTTTTGCCTCCAGGTTATTGCTGGGGCTCTGTGTCTGCACCATGAATCCACTGCACCTGGAGGCAATTTACCCCCATTTTTGTTGCCCTTGTTGTTATTATTTCCACTTATGTTGTTGTTGTTGGGTAGGACAGAGAGAAATTGAGAGAGGAGGAGAGACTGAGAGGGGGAGAGAAAGACAGACACCTGCAGACCTGCTTCACTGCTTGTGAAGTGACCCCCACCCCTACTTAGGTGGGGAGCTGAGGGCTCCGACCAG
Source organism: Erinaceus europaeus (assembly GCF_950295315.1). Lineage (NCBI taxonomy): Eukaryota > Metazoa > Chordata > Mammalia > Eulipotyphla > Erinaceidae > Erinaceus > Erinaceus europaeus. The sequence goes on from NC_080162.1 coordinate 33,825,581, forward strand.
GATCCTTATACTGGTCTTTGTGCTTTGTGCAATGTGAGCTCAACCCGCTGCACTACCACCCGACCCCCAACAAACACATCTTTAAAGTTAATAGGAAGTGATAAAAGTAGTATTCTTCTATTATAGGTGAGGAAATCATACTTTGCAGAGAAGAATATGAATGCTCATAGTCAATATGACCATAACCCTTATCAAGCATTCAGTCCTGTTTCTAGAAAGTAACTTCACATCTAAGAGGCAGGAATGACCATCTTCATTTTACATATGAGAAAATGAGATATGAATCTATAAATGCTGAAAATTATGGTGTGTTCATGTAAGGAAATGTGCCAAGACCAACCCAAAATGATGCTTTATTCTTTACTACGAACAAGGGCATCTAATTTTTCAAATGAATTATTACTTTATAGTCAATTCTATCTTGATTTATGCTTTACGTGCATGAGAGGTCTTGGAGAAAGTCTTGGAAATTTTCTATATGTTCAGCTTAGTGAATGAACAGGTCTAGCATGAGAACTACTTGCCCCACTCTCAACCCCCACCTCAGCCTTCTCTTGGGGAGGGGAGTATTTCATTCCTGAGATGCAGACTGAATGCTTGGCTTAAAAGAGCTCCAACTGTCTTTTACAATTACTTTATCTTTTCCACAGCAAGTGTGTCACCTGATCCCCAAGCTTCTGAACAATAAGCTGCATTGCACACTGAGTGCTGGGATGTGATCCCTGACTGAAGAACCCCTAGTAACCATCACCTGTGGTGATATCAGTTTGTTAAGCTTTTCATTCCTCGGGGCCACTGTAGCATTCACTCACAGTTTATATTTAAAAAAAATGCAAACAAAAGTTTGTCTTGAGTTTATTTAGAAAATACACTCTGGTGGCACAGCTATATACAAATAATGTCAGAGGACAGAAAGTATGGTGACGGTGTGTATGATACAGCAAATACTAACAAAGGGATATATTAGAGTTAACCCAATTGCCAAATAATGTGATTATAGCGATAACTATTGCTTTCTTAAAGCCTAAGACAGCAGGAACCTCCCACTTCCTCTATAGGACCTGTATTCCCCCTAGTCCTGGAACCTCTAGGGTTGAGCTCACTTTTCTGCATGCTTCTCTCAATCTATACCAAATAATACTGCATTCACCAATCCCAGCCTAATCAATGCAATGAGTACAACCTCAGCATGCTTCACTTCAGACTGTGTCCAGAGACATCAGTCCTGGAATGTCAACTCTTAAGCCTCACTACTTGAGTGAGACCTTTCCTTTCATGGTATTCTCTAATTCCATTCCAGGAGGTTCACTTCCTATCAAAGTACCCAAACCTAGATATAGACCAGGTCCTGTAAGAGCGCATGTTCATATGTATCCATAAATTAGGACAAAACATATACCTGAAAGCAAAAATACACAACAGTCTGTAGTGAGCCAGTATCAAGTTCATAATGAAATAGTGTCTACCTAGACTTAGATACTCTCCTCACCTACTTCCTATTACACTTCCCTCACTCACTCCAAAGCTAACGTTATCAAAGCAAGGACTACAGGGCAGGGGTAGATAGTATAGTGTTTATGCAAAGAGACTGTCATGCCTGAAGCTCTGAAGTACCAGGTTCAATCCCCCGCACCACCATAAGCCAGAGCTGAGCAGTGCTTTGATGTTTCTCTGTGTCTTTCTCTGCATCTATCTCAAAAATAAATAAAATATTTAAAGAGAGATAGAGATAGATAGATAGATAGATAGAGAGAGAGAGAGAGAGAGAGAGAGAGAGAGAGAGAAGGCAACGACTGCAGAAGCTGAGCAAGGGCAAGAGACTGATATACTTTAACAATGACTCCTTAGACACTATCAAGCCATTCCATCAGCTGGGGCCTTATTTGAGGAGTCCTGAGATTCCCAAACAGACATGATGGGCCTAGACCTCAAATAAATCCCTCTCTCCATTGTTACTGATCATCTCTATCAGGAACAACAAAATAGACCCCTTTGTGGGCCCCCATAGAACCTTGCCCTCAACTTGGATCAATAAAGGTAGAGAATGTTCCATCTTCCAAAGGGAGGCTGGACAACATACTTTATGCTACACCTAAGGATGATGGGTCCTGATATTGGGGCAGCTTGGAATGTTCCTACAGATGACCTCAGAATGTGAGCTCAGATCTACAGGGATGCAGAATTAACATAGGCTCCTAAGCTGAATATTGGCCCCAGACCAAATCAAATCGATGGGATTTACAGTCAACAATATTTATATACCTTTCCCATATTTGGGAGCTACTCTTCCTGATCCAGCTTTCTGGTCCTTTTTTGAGCCATGACATCATCTCTCCAGACAATAACTTGGATCCACTTTCATATCAGATTTCAGGCTCAGGCAAACAAACAAACAAACAAACAACAACAACAACAACAAAACCACTAGTATAGCCACAGGCCCTTTAGACTATAACTAAAATATGCCTACTAGCTATCTACAAAACTGAGACTCCCCCAACTCTTCATCTGCACTACTCCAGTCTTTAGGTTCATGATTAATCAACAATTTGTTTGGCTTTGTTTGTTAACTCTCTTTGCAGCCACCAGGTTCCAGATGCTACCATGATACCAACCAGACTTCCCTGGACAGATAAACCCACAAATGTTTCCTGGAGCTCCAATTCCCCATAATCCTGCCCCATAAGAGAAAGAGAGAGGCAGGCTGGGAGTATAGATTGACGTGCCAAAACCCATGTTCAGCAGGGAAGCAATTACAGAAGCCAGACCTTCCACCTTCTGCATCCCACAATGACCTTGGGTCCATATTCCCAGAGGGTTAAAGAATAGGAAAGCTATCAAGGGAGGGGATGGGATACAGAGTTCTAGTGGTGGGAATTTTGTTGAGTTGTATCCCTCTTATCCTATAGTTTTGTCAGTGTTTCCTTTTTATATGTATTAAAAAATGAAAATACACCCTGGTGCCATTATTTCAGGACTGGGAAGATGATGCAGGTAACACACTAGACTCACATGCCTGAGACCCCAGAAGTGTTATGGCTCAATTCTGGGCACCATAATATGCTAGAACTCAGTAGTACTCTGGACTTTCTTTTAAGAATAAAACCCTGGATATAATCTAATATCTGGAAAATAGTATTTCATTAAAAATCTTATAAGGGGCCAATTAAGTGTCCTAACAAGAATTATTAAAATAATGGTAACATAACACTTATAAAAGACATTCAGTTTTAGTGCAAAAGAGAAAATATGGCAAATTATTGTGATCAGTGAAAGAGATACCTAAGTTCTCTTAGTGGTACCCAAAGTTTACAGAGGGGGCTCAGATATTGTGGCAGCTCTCCTAATACTGTGGCTGGATGAACCCTGAATCAAGAAACAGTGATTGGTAGTATTTTCTATGAGCCAGAAGATCTCTGTGTTTTATTGCATAGCACACACTATTTGGAGATCCCATGGCCATTTCACAGTTGACCTATGAGCAACCAGTACTTGCAGATGTTCACAAATGCTATGAGTCAAATTTTGCCTGGTGGTTCTAGTCCTAAACTGTGATGACAGTGCTGGATTAAGACTGAGAGGGCTTCAAAATTCAAATATCCTTTCAGATAAGCTTTCTATTCTAAAAATATTATAAAAGGCTAATGTATGCATCCATGTATGTATGTATGTATGTATGTATGTATGTATGTATGTATGTATTACAAGGAAGAAGGAAGAGAAAGGAGCAAAGCACTGCTAAACTCTGACATAAGGTGGTACTGGGATTGAACCTGCAACCTTTGGGACCCTGATAGGCAAGATAGTGCTCTAACATATTGAGCCAACTTTCTAACTCTAAACAAGATTTTTAAAAAGTGTAGAAGCAAGGTGGCTCTCTGGTGGAATGAACAGTACATTGAACTTCTAGTGACAAAAAGTATAGAAATACTTTTTATTATTCCACAACTTCACTAAAAATTTAAACTCTCAATTATTCCTTCTTGAGATAGGAATTTGATATGAATTCATCCACATCATGTGAAGACATACACATGCACACACTTTACATGTGCTACTGATGTGCTAGTCTATCTGTATATAAGCATATGAGATATACAGCATATGGTTATTTATATATATTCAGATTTATCTTCTTTAATTCTTTTTATTATTTATAAAATGGAAATACTGACAAGACCTTAGGTTAAGAGGGTACAATTCCACATGATTCCTACCACCAGAACTCCATAGCCAATTCCCACTCTTGATAACTTCCCTACTCTTTAACCTTTTGGGAGTATAGACCCAGGATCATTATGGGGTGAAGAAGGTGGGAGGTCTGGCTTCTATAATTGCTTCTCTGCTGAAGATGGCCATTGACAGGTCGATCCATATTCCCAGCCTGTCTCTCTCTTTCCCAGTGGGGTAGGCATCTGGGGAGGTGGGGTTCTAGGACATATTGGTGGGGTCATCTGCCCAGCAAGTTCAGGTTGGCATCATGGTAGTATCTGAAACCTGGTGGCTGAAAAAGAGTTAAGATATATAGCATAATAAATTGTTCAGTAATCATGAACCTAAAGACTGGAATATTGCAGATGAAGATTTGGGGTCTCCATTTTAGATAAAGCTAGTAGGTCTATTTTAATTATATTCCAAGGGGCCAATGACTTGACTAGTTTTTGCCTGAGTTTGACATCTAACATGTAGGTCACCTAAGTTATTGTCTGGGGACATAGTGTCATAGTTAGAAAAAAAGACTAGAAAGATGGATCAGGGAAGAGAGTAGTTACCAAATATGGGATAAGTATATAGATATTATTAACTCTAAACCCCATCAATTTGATCTGGGGCCCATAGTCAATACAGGAGCCTATGTAACCTCTGCATCTCTGTAGGTCTGAGCTTGTATTCTGTGGTCATGGCTAACAGCATTCTAGGCTGCACTAATTTCAGAACCCATCTACCTCAGGTAGTAGATAGAGTATGTTGTCCAACCTCCCTTCTGAGAATGGAACATTCCCTACCATTATTGATCCACATTGAGTGCAAGGTCCTATAGGAGCCCACAAAGCCCACAAAGGAGCCCACAAAGGTCCCTAATGTTGTTACTTATAGAAATGACAGTGGTGAGAGGGACCTGTTAGAGAGAGAGAGAGAGAGAGAAATCTGCAGACCTGCTTTGCCACTTGTGAATTGTCTTCTCTGCAGGTAGGGGAGCCAGGGACTCAAACCCAGATCCTTGTACTGGTCCTTACACATAGTACTTTGTACACTTAACCAGGTGTACCACTGCCGAGTCCCCTATGCACTTTTCCCAAAGTGAAGTTACCCATAGTGCCCATCCATAGAAGTGGTTCACCCATACACAATGGGCAATAAGTTAGCACAGTTGATTAAGGCCTAGCAGTGTGGATGTATCCACAAGTAATTATCCTGAGTTAGGAAGCTAGGGAAAAACCAAATACACACAGTGTTTCCACTTTTATAAAGCCTAGAAACAGGGTGGGAGGAGATAGCCCAATGGTTATGCTAAGAGACTTTTATCCCTGAGGCTCCAGAGCCCCTGGTTTAATTCCCCTCAAATCAGAGATGAGCAGTGCTCTCACTTACCCTTCTCTCTTTCCTTCTTTTCTTCCTTCCTTCCTTCCTTCCTTCCTTCCTTCACCCCTTCCTCCCTCCTTCTCTTTCTTTCTTCCTTTCTTTCTTCCTTCCTTCCTTCCTTCCTTCCTTCCTTCCTTCCTTCCTTCCTTCCTTCACCCCTTCCTCCCTCCTTCTCTTTCTTTCTTCCTTTCTTTCTTCCTTCCTTCCTTTCTTTCTTTCTTTCTTTCTTTCTTTCTTTCTTTCTTTCTTTCTCTCTTGTTGTCTCTCATTATTTCTCTCTGTATCTATGTCTCTCTCATTAAAATAAAACAAAATATATTTTTAAAAATCTATAAACATATATGAAGATATAGTGACAGGAAGCAGGTCAGAAGCTATTTGGATATGAGCAGACGGAAACAGCAACAGCCTGGGGTGCTCTGCCCCTATAAGAAACACGACACTCTTTTGATTGTGAGGCTAGGCTTGTGGGCACATCAGATGACAAAGTGCATGAATGATCAATCAGCCTGCAAAATATTTCACTTGGATAGTGCACCACTTTGCCATGTATATGACCCAGGTTTGAACCCAGCCCCAACAGCAGTGGAGGGAACTTCAATGCTGTGATGAGTTTCCCTCCCTCACTCTGTTTCTTTCTCTCTTTATTTTTTTTAAGTATTTATTTATTTCCTTTTGTCTTTGTTGTTTTTATTGTTGTAGTTATTATTGTTGTCATCGTTGTTGGATACGACAGAGAGAAATGGAGAGATAAGGGGAGACAGAGGTGGGAGAGAAAGATAGACATCTGCAGATCTATTTCACTGCCTGTGAAGCGAATCGCCTGCAGATGGAGAACTGGGGGCTCGAACCGGGATCCTTACACTGGTCCTTGTTCTTTGTGCCACCTGCGCTTAACCTGCTGTGCTACCGCCCAACTCCCTTTGTCTCTCTTTCTATCTGAAATAGTCAGCTGGGAGCAGTGAACTTCAGTGATGACAAACAGGTTTATCAATTATATACTTGAAGTATATGAATGCTGTTATATGCCAATTTTACTGCTGATTTTTAAAACAGCTTTGGTATGCTTTTATCGTTATATTTAGATCTGCAGTACCACCACATAACTGCAGGTTAAACATGGTTTAAATTAAATGGACCTAAAATAAGTGGACCGCTCTTGATAAACGTTTAGGCTGCTTCCAGTTTTCCACTGCTATTCATGATGATTATCTATGAGGGTTGTTGTTCATTTGTGCTATTTTTTTCCAAATGAAGAGATCTAGAAATGGAATTGGGTCAGTGGGTATATATGTCTTAGTTTCTAAGTGATGCTATCCAACTCCCCTGAATAAAAAAAATAGCAAAATTTTCAAGGAAAAAGTGAGCACGAACAAGTTTACAGATTTACTCACATCAGTGATGAGTGAGAGAGCCCATTTACTTGTACCCCAGCAAAATTGCCTTCTGATAAGAGGTCTGACAACCCACTATTTCCAGGAAGATAATGGGGTGCTTGACCCTATCATCTTAGGGGCAGTACTGTGGTTGGGGCAAGCTGCTCTGTGGACAGACCCCAGGAGAACCATGACTAGAATGGGAGGGTGGTGAAATCATGCATTTAAAACTTAGCTCATTTGTAGAGGGACAAGTAGGAATTACTGCTGTCAGGATGCCTTCTATTTCTAGGCCATCATGCACACCGTTAGGCAGGCACATCTGCTCCTCCACACGCACTGTGTGTAGCTGTAGCATCACACACTAGGCACCCAGTGCTGGAGGTGGTGATGCCTGAGGATGCTCAGCCCACCTGCCTGAGAGGCCCTTCCTCTCTCCCCAGAGTAAATGCAGGCTCTTGGCCAGGGGCTGTTTGGTCTATGTTGTCAAGAATTCTGCTGGTCACACTTGACAGCTGAAGCAAACTTCTGAGATGTGAATTTACATAACTAGCTGTGCATCCAGCTTTGAACTCACTCGCATTTGTTTGAGAGCTTATCAACTGGAGACTGCGGAGACTACTCACATCATCCACAAGTGGGGTCTCTCTCTCTCTCTCTCTGTGTGTGTGTGTCTTTCTGTCCCTCCCTTTCTGTCTCTCTGCTCACACTCTCCATCATCTGTCTCACTCCTCTCTTTCTAATCTGTCTTCTTGTCCCTCTCTTCTTCTTCTTTCCCTCTTTGTTTCAGGGTTAACACTTTATAGTACAGTTCTTGACACATGAGTACAATTTCTCATCTTCCTGTGAAAGGTCTCTGCAGAACACTCCCACCCCCAATGTAGGTCCTTTTCCACCATAATGCACCAAGACTCCAAGGCTCTCTCTACTCCTCACTTCCTCAGAGTCTTTTGCTTTGGTATAATACACAACATTCAGTACAAGTTTTGCTTTGTTTTTTGCCTCTCTATCCTTGTTTCTTAAATCCCACCTATAAGTGAGATCGTTTAGTTTTTAGCCTTCTCTTTTTGGCTTGGGAATTAGGTGAGAGGATGCCATTTTCCAGGCTTTAGTGCATGTAAGAAAAACCTTAAAAGGCTCTCCATGTGCTCAGATCCCTTTTCTACATTTGTACATTTATTTATTTTGCTACCAGGTGACCACCTTTTTTCTTTTATTTTTCCTTTCTATTTTATCTGATAGGAGAGAAAGAATTGAGAGGAGAGTAGGAGGTAAAGAGGAAGAAAGACAGACACCTGCAGCCCTGCTCCACTGCTTGTGAAGTGTCCTTCCTGCAGGTGGGGAGCAGGGGCTTGAAATATGATCTTTGTGCATGATAATGTGTGTGCTCAAACAGCTGCACCACCATCTGGCCCCTGAACACCAACATTTATACATTTAAAAATGTATTTATTTTCAGAACTGGAGAGGTAGCTCACCTGATGGGGTACCTGCATTGGCAGGTTTGAGCATGAGCACCAAATAGGAGTCATATGATTTTGGGAAAAGCATTGGTGTTGTGGTCTCTCTCTCTCTCTCTCTCTCTCTTTCTCTTTCTGAGATAGTCAGCCTAGAGAGACAATATCATTCATTCACAGGTCCCAGTGATGCTAAAAGCTAGAGCAGGAGATTTGTTTTCATGAAAAACCAGAACAGTGTTCAGTTCAAACGATGGTTCTGGGAAATGAACTTGGGAATTTAAGTATACATATCTAGGTGCTTTTGTGTCTCTCTCTTTCTCTCTCTCTGTATCTCTTACACACACACACACACACACACACACACACACACACACACACACACACACACGTAATCTTATTCTGAGAAAAATCATCTTCACTCCAGCATTCTGGAATTTTGCTTGCATTTTGAACCTAAACTTTGAGAACTATAGGATAGCACCCATGAAATATCTTAATGACTGTGTGGGCCTTTAAAATACCAAAATAAAAGACTGGGGTGGGTGTGGCGGGGAGAATACAGGTCCAAAAAGGTTGACAGAGGACCTAGTAGGGGTTGTATTGTTATATGGAAATTGGGAAATGTTATGCATGTATAAACTATTGTATTTACTGTCGAATATAAAACATTAATTCCCCAATAAAGAAATATATATATATATATATATACCAGATATTGATGCTGGTATTTCCTAACATTACAGAAATTTTTGGGATGAAATAAGCTCCAGACAGTTAGAAATGAGGTACGATATTGTTCTATATGTTTAGGGCCCAGACCAAGTTCCATCCGTTTACTGAGTAAATCAAGATACCAGTGACCAGGAGACAATCTTGGGAACCTCTGCATAAACCAAGTCTCCGCTTCTGGATCTCACAGGGCACCCAGGGGATCTATCCCACAAGCCAGCACCAGAGTCACTGTAGACAGCAGAAACAGGTAAGGAAGAATGTGAGTCAGAGTGTGCTGGGCAAGAGCCTAGAGGATGAGGGAAAGGCGCTTTCTGCTACACTGTGCTTCTCTATCCTCTGTGAGCACTGCCGAACCCATGATCAGTTCCTTAGGTCCCTTAGTACCTGAAGACACCCCTTAGTGCTCTGATACTTGGATTAGCTGATGCATCTAATGGAATGAACCATGCACACCTCACCCAACCCCATCCTTGAGAACTCATACCCCTGGTGCCTTGGCCATTAGAGAGTGTTTATATTGTAGATATGGGCAAATATGACATCCTACCCCCACCCTCTTGCCTATACTTCCTAATTCCTTCTCTCATACTCACCTGCCCCTGAAAACCCTCCCAATGCTGCTAAACAGCTGGCAGAGTTGGGAGTTTGTCTTTCCCTTTGGAGGGATGTGATCAATTCCCCAAGTGTCTGTGGAGTTCAGACAGCTGGACTGATGTTCAAGGTCACTCTTTCAAAGAATATGAGGGAACCTCAGGTCTTCAGGCAGACAAGCAGAGGGGGTGGGTGTGGTGACCCCAGCAGGAGTTTGCTACTATTAGCATACAAATGATATCACCCTCAGGAGGTGCTTCAGAGAAGGGAATGTATAAAAGCAAGGGACTTTGAGCACATGGTCCCCTTTGGCTGCTGCTTCTTCTCCTGGTCAGAAGCTTCTTCAGGTCAGGTACACCATGACTACTCCTGGGAACTGAACACATGTGACTCTGCTAGCTGGTAAACTTTTAGACCCCTCTACAAACTTTACCAGAGCTTATAATCATTTATATTACGGGACTAAACTTTGATAGCCCTATTCAGACTTTATAGACTTAGTGTACACTTGATGATAAGTGTTTACTTTGCCTTTTACCTCTTTCACCCTAATAAACCATGTATTGTTTATACCAGTTCACAGCTCCAACTTGTGAATCCTTTTACTCACACAAGCAGCATCTACCCACAAACCCCTTATTAATATTATAAGTTAATTTTCAACAGGTGAGATTAGGAATGTCTTCTAGGAGAGGCCTGTCTGGGCTACCTGGGGAAGCTACTCTCTGAGTGCTGACTTATGGACTGTTATGTGGGGTGCAGTTTTATTCATTCATAGCAATGGTGGTACAGACTCTGAAAAATGAGGGCACTACTCCAAGGATAGGGAGGATTCCAGTGTCCCTTGAGTGGGACATTGATGGGCTACCCCTCCTGAAGACCCTGAGGAATAAAATGAATGGGGATTGAAAGAAAGTATAGAAATTAATTAACATGTAGTAATTCTGAATATAAGAGCTAATGGGTTGTGGGAAAACTAAGTAGTAGCCTGATTTAGTGACTAATTTCTTTCTGACTTTGCAAAGTGGGCTACTGATTGATCAATTAATTCACTTAGTTATTCAATCAGAAATTTACTGTGAACATATTGTGTGCTAGGTACAATGTGTTAAAATTATAATATCAGACAAAATAGATAAACCCCCAGTTTCCTGCTGACCCAGAGAGATACACAGTAATCCAATAAGGACACCAATGATGAAATGACTGAAGACTGAGAGTATATTTTTGAGAGAAGGTTACAGACCAAATACAGCATGTGCAAAGATCCTGAGGTACAAGGTAAAAGGAGGGACAGATAGTCAGGATTTCCAGGGCTCGTGAGGCAAGGGGATGGAGAGGCTCAGACTAAGCAAGGATATTGCACTCAACTTGCTTTTTGGTCTGGAGGGTAGAGAAATGAAAGTTGCTTGATATGTGATTGAAGTGAATATTCAATCAGATGCCAGAGAGTACTAGGCAGGGGAGGGCTGGAGGTGGCAGATGCCAAGGGAAAGGAGTGTGATGGGGTAATGGTGCTCAACCTGCATCTCATTCTCATCTAGATTTTGCAAACCTGTTTCCTGTGACTTGGGATCTAAACAAAAGGGCACCTGCTTCCTGAGCTCACTTTTTGATTTTCATAAATGCAAATTAAAATACTTATCTGCTCTATAAAGACTTGGCATGTTTAAATAACCATTATCCCTTCAATGTATTCCAGGGATGTCGGAGTCATTATTCTCACAGATAGAATAGGCATTAAATCCACAGGGGAGTCATTAAAAGATGGCTATTTCTCTCCGTTTGACCGAAACCGCCGTTGTAATGTATTTATTCAGGATTTAGAAAATGGAATTCAATTAGAACTGAAATGGTGTTAAATTAAGTAATTCCTATTGTATTTGCCTGATAGACAAAGGTGGCCTGAGCTGGGAGGAATACCTCTTCCCACTGCCCTGGGTCCCCTTCTTTAGGCTGATGGATGTCACTCATTTAATTCTTGTAGTGACACGGAGAACCTCAAGATTTATTGACACAATATGACACCTAAATGGACATACTCTTCTTGACTCAAGTCATCTGGGAAGGGCTTAAGTTCCTGGGCACTATCCAGGCATGTGGGCTTGATTAGGTGTCCTTTAAAGACAAAGTGTTAGAAAAGGGAAGAATACCCACTGACCTCTCCAGAGCTCTGTCCCACTAGAAAAAGATAGGAACAGGCTGGGAATTATGGATTGACCTGACAATGCCCACATCCAGTGGAGAAGCAATTACAGAAACCAGACCTTCCAGATTCTGCTCTCCACAGTGATGTTGGGCCCGTTCTCCCAGAGGGAACAAGAATAGAAAAGCTTCCAATGGAAGGGGTGGAATGTGAAACTCTGGTAGTGGGAATTGTGTGGAATTGTACCCCTCTTATCCTATGATCTTGTCAATCATTATTAAATCAATAAAAAAGTTATTTGCATAATCATTATAAAAAGAAAAGGACAGAACAGATGAAAATGGATATGCCAGTTCCCTTTTAATTTCAGATGTTTACAGTAACAGAGCTTGAGATTTCAAACAAATTCCACTAAGGAGACATTAAACTATCTGGGTAAAAACTGTTCTAACATGCTTGTTGCAGTTAAATCCCATTTCTTTTCACCAAAGAGGGTGGGTTTTAGACAATAATTATGTATATGAAGAGAATTTTCTCACCAAATGGAAAACAAAATGAAAAATATGAATGGCTTAAAAAAAAAAGACTGAGGCAAGGTTGCGACTCACATAGCAGAGTATGCATACCACCATGTTTGAGTACTTAGGTCCAAGTCCTTAGTCCTCACCTGCAGGGGGGGTATTCAAGGGAGGTAGAACAGTACTTGAAGTGTCTCTCATATTCTGTCTCTCTCTTTCTCTCTTTTCCCCTCTTTGTATCTATAATCAGTATCAAAAGGAAAAAAAAGACTGGGAATGGTGGAGCCATGCAAGCACTGATCATCAACAAAAGCCCTGGTGGGGGAAAAAAATTAAAAAAACATTTCTTCCAAATAAAAACATATAAGGATCTTAGGTTTTTCTATCTAGACTACATGCCTACCTAGGTAACTACTAAATTTCTTCTCTGCTTCAAAGAGATGACATCTAACATGAATATTCACATACATTACTGGGACAAAGTCCACTGACAGGGTAAAAACCCACATGGCCATTTTGGCAGTGACAAGGCAGAATATGTATTCTGCAGACATGACAGTAATCCTGAATTTAAGGCTGCATTTTATCCATTTGTGATTTAGGTGGAAAGCTGCAAGGTACTTCGATTGAAAAAAAAAAGTATGCTTTCTTCCTCTAAGTTACACAATTTATTTCTACAGATGGAGAGAACTGAGTGCAGAGATATCTTTTCTATTCTGGAAAATAGATGGTAGATAGTTTTGTTTAGAGCAGGAGGGGGAGGGAGGATGCAGAGCTTAAAGCAATAGAGGACTGGGTTTCTGAGATGGGTGTTGAAATCCAAGAATGAATTGAGACAAATGATAGGAAATTTGTGCCATCCCCTGACAAATAGCTATCTCAATGAATTTTTCATACATGCAGAATGAGCAAGGTAGACTTGGCAGCTTTCAAGATATTCCTATGCTCACAGAAGTGGCTAACATATGATAAACAGCCCTTGGGGCATGGACAAGCCTTTTGGGGTATCTAGAAGCAGACTGTATGTCTTTGTAAAAATAAGGAGAAGGTGTGAGAGAACTTAGGGGAGTGGGATGGAGCATTCAACTTGTCAGGAGACTGCTCACCTAGAAGCCAAATGACAACTCTTTGCTGAAGCAAAGAAAAATCTGGAGTTCACATGACGGGTTATTTCAATCAAATACACAGAGGAAGCAATAACTCATTACAAATATTTTTCTTGTATAACATAAATGTCCTCACTTTCCACTTCAAGCAACTTCCAGAAGGGCTCACAGCGGTTCAGTGCTCATTCTTGATGTATGAGGTTAGTAAGTAGAAAACTGGATCAAAACTCCATGACACCAAACAACCAAAGTTCTAAGACACTTGTTGACTAAGGTGAGGGATTAGCTTTGGGATATTTCTCTCTCTGCCTGGATGGGCAGGCAGTTAGTATTGTAATTTTGCCACTTAAAAAAATTATTCATTAAGGAATATCTGGAGGTGGGTTACAGAGCAGCACCTGCTGTGCTTCTCTCCTTTCCTCTCCCGGGTCACCTAGGAATACCAAAGGAGACCACATGTGACTGCAACAAGACAGGTCTGGAACTACTTCAGGAACCCACCAAATCACTGGTGAATGCAAACACGTGTACTTCTGGACAGAGAGGAGCCTAGGGAGAGATTAAGTGGCTGGTAACAGTCCAGCAGTTTACCAATTGAGACAACAACTCCAGTCTGTTTCACCAACAAAAAGATGGCTGAAGGAAGGAGAGGACTCCCCTGAGACTCCCAAATGCAACTGTGAGTCTCCATTGCCACTGCCCTCAGAATCTGGAGCAGTGGCAGGGAGGCTCTGTGTGAACACCAGGAGACAGAGAACTAACCAGGAAACTCAGGAGAAGATCTATATCTCCATGGCCTAGCAGTGGGGCTGTGAGAGTCTCTTTGCATAACCACTGGATTATCTCTGCCCCACCCTGCTTTATCTCTTGGTCAATGAGTCAGTGAGTAAGCTAAGAAACCTACTTATAGTTTAAAAGCCCTCAGGCTCCCATAGCCAACAGGGAAGGGAAAAAAATGAGGCTTTTAAGCCACTGTGTTCCAACTGAGGGATTAAAATACTATTTAAACAACTGTCAATTTCCACAACTGTGAACACTATAACTTACTTAGACATAGGTCAATCCAGGCAAGAGTGATCATTACATTGAAAAGTACTAAGAGAAGGATCTCATAACATACTATATAGAATGGTTAAACCAACAAGAAGAAATATTGGAGAAATTAACCAGGACAAGAGTCCCCTTAAAAGACCCCCAAAAGGTTGAAACACAAAATAATGAGGTCAACATCCAATCACTAGTTAAGAAAATAATCACATGATGAGTAAAGAGTTTGAAAGAATTGTCATCAGAAATGCAGAAATAACATATGAGACTCTGGAAGAAAACACTAATTATCTCAAGGTTATTAGAGAGCTGAAAGCTGAAATAGCTGAGCTAAGAACATAACTAGCTGAAAAAGCTAAAAGAGTATCAGAACAGAGTAACAAATGAACTCCAGAAAACAGTAGAGGGGATAGAGAATAGAACAAATGAGGCTGAACACAGAATTAGAAAGATCGAGGACGAATTAGAGACAACTAAAAAAGAAGTAAAAGATCTCAAAAAGAGATTAACAGATACTGAAAACAAGAACAGAGACCTATGGGATGACTACAAAAGAAATAATATACACATTATAGGAAGAAAGAGAGGGAAGGAAAGAAAGCATTCTTCAGGATATAATAGCTAAGAACTTCTCTAGTATAGACAACATCAAAGACATAAAGGTTCAAGAAGTCCAGAGGGTTCCAAACAGAATTGACCAAGACTTAAAGACACCAAGACATGTCATATTTCGAATGGAAAGGAATAAGGATAAAGGATCCTGAAGGCTGCAAAAGAAAAACAAAGAGTCACCTACAGAGGGAAACCCATGAGATTAGCAGAAGACTTGTCCACACAAACACTACATACTGGAATAGAATGGCAAGATATCTATCCAGTGCTCAATGAGAAAGGCTTTCAACAAAGACTACTGTATCCTGCTACACTGTCATTCAGACTAGATGGAGGCATCAAAACCTTCTTAGACAAGCAACAGTTGAAATAATCAACTATCACCTAGACTGCCCTGAAAAGTGTTCTGAAAGGTCTGTGATATACAGTTATATCACCATAAATAGGCCATATATCAGAACACCCTAAAAACTACAATAATGGAGTTAAAATATCTTCAATTTATGATATCAATAAGTGTCAATGACCTGAATTCACCTATTAAAAGGCACAGAGTTGGAAGATGGATCAAAAAACACAACCCAACCATATGCTGTCTACAGGAAACCCACCTAACTCCACAAGGCAAACACAGACTCTAAGTGAAAGGTTGGAAAACTATCATACAAGCCAATGGTCCAGGAACAGTTATTCTCATATCTGACACATGGTAATATCAACAGATACAGAGGAAGCCTTTGACAAAACACAACATCCATTTATGATCAAAACACTACAAAAAAATGGGAGTAGATGGAAAATTTCCTGAAGATAGTGGAGTCTATGTATAGCAAACCTACAGCCAGCATCATACCCAATGGTGAAAACCTGGAAGCATTTCCCCTCAGATCAAGTACTAGACAGGGATGCCACTATCACCATTACTATTCAACATAGTGTTGGAAGTTCTTGACATAACAGTCAGGCAGGAGCAAGGAATTAAAGGCATACAGATAGGAAGAGAAGACACAAAGAAGTGGAAAGATATTCCATGTTCATGGGTTGGAAGAATTAACATCATCAAAATGAATATATTATCCAGAGCCATCTACAAATTTAATGCTATCTTCATGAAGATCCCCACCACAGTTTTTAGGAGAATAGAACACATGCTACAAACGTTTATCTGGAACCAGAAAAGACCTAGAATTGCCAAAACAATCTTGAGAAGAAAGAACAGAACTGGAGGAATCACACGCCCAGATCTCAAATTGTATTATAGGGCCATTGTCATCAAAACTGCTCTGTACTGGAACATGAATAGGCAAACGGACCAGTGCAATAGAATTGAGAGTCCAGAAGTAAGCCCCCACATCTATGGACATCTAATCTTTGACAAAGGTGCTCAGACTATTAAATGGGGAAAGCAGAGTCTCTTCAACAAAAGGTGTTGGAAAAAATTGGGTTGAAACATGCAGAAGAATGAAACTGAACCACTATATTTCACCAAATACAAAGGTAAATTCCAAGAAGATCCAGGACCTGGATGTTAGAACAGAAACTATCAGATACTTAGTGGAAAATATTGGCAGAGCTCTTTTCCACATAAATTTTAAAGACTTCTTCAATGAAATGAATCCAATTACAAAGAAGACTAAGGCAAGCATAAACCTATGGACTAAATCAAATTAAAATGTTTCTGTACAGCAAAAGAAACCACTACCAAAACCAAGAGACCCCTCACAGAATGGGAGAAGATCTTCACATCATACATCAGACAAGAGTTTAATAACCAGAATGTATAAAGAGCTTGCCAAACTTAATAACAAGAAAACAAATGACCCATCCAAAAATGGGGAGAGGATATGGACAGAATATTCACCATAGAAGAGATACAAAAGGCCAAGCAACACATGAAAAAATTTTCTAAGTCTCTGGTTGTCAGAGAAATTCAAATAAAGATAACAATGAGATATCACTTCCCTCATGTGAGAATGTCATACATCAGAAAAGTTAACAGTAACAAATGCTGGAGAGGTTGTGGGGTCAAAGGAACCCTCCTGCACTGCTGGTGGGAATGTAAATTGGTCCAACCTCTATGGAAAACAGTCTGGAGAACTCTCAGAAGGCCAGAAATGAAACAACCCTATGATCCTGCAATTCCTCTCCTGGGGATATATCCTAAGGAACCCAACACACCAATCCAAAAAGATCTGTGTACACTTATGTTCTTAGCAGCATAATTTGTAATAGCCAAAACCTGGAAGCAACCTAGGTGACCAACAACAGATGAGTGGCTGTGCAGACTGTGATATATATACACAATAGAATACTACTCAGCTTTTAAAAATGGTGACTTCACTGTTTTAGCTCACCTTGAATGGCACTTGAAGAAATCATGTTAAGTGAAATAAGTCAGAAAAAGAATGAACATGAGATGATCTTACTCTCAGGCAGAAGTTGAAAAACAAGACCAGAAGAGAAAACACAAGTAGAACCTGAACTGGAATTGGCATATTACACCAAAGTGAAAGACTCTAGGGTGGGTGTGTAGGGGTGGGGAGAATATAGATCCAGAAGGATGACAGAGGATCTAGTGGGGGTTGTATTGTTATACGGAAAACTGAGAAATGTTATGCATGTACAAACTATTGTACTTACTGTCGAATGTAAAACATTAATTCCCCAATAAAGAAATTTAAAAAACTTCATTACTATTAAAAATATTACAGAGCAGAAAGAAATGGAAAGAGGGAGAGAAAGACACCTGCTGCACTGCTTCATCCTGCAGGTGGGGACTAAGGAGTTGAATGTGGGCATGTGCACAATATTCCATGTAATCTCTACCACTGAACCACCACCACCAGCTCTCATACTTGTTAGTTCTATTGATGGTCTATTACTTATTCCAAGTTACATCTCATCAACTCCAGTCTTGGCTCTTTATGCTTAGCACTGTATAAAAAGGTCTAGAAGTCATGTTAATGTTAAGGTTCTGGTACCTAGTGTTAAAGTTCTGGGAATGGGGGTATCATTTATTTTGCTGACATTTATAAATATTTATTACCAAAGTGAAAAGTAATAATGGAGGAAAGGGAGAGAGAGAGAGAAAGAGAAAGAGAGAGAGAGAGAGAGAGAGAGAGAGAGAGAATAAATGACTCCATCCTGCTATAAAGTGGTGCTGGGGATTGAATCTGTCGTCTCAACACTCTCAAATATTCAAGGTGGTGCTCTAGCAGGTAGAACTGTCTCCCCAGTTCGAACTGTAGATTTTGATGGGAAATCAAAAGAAAACAAATTCCTTCACTTTAGCTCAGAGCAGCTCCATTTCTAAAACATGTTCATTCCAAATGGTTTTATCAACTTGGTTGAAGTCACACTTCCTTGTTTGAGAATAAAAATTATAATAGTAGCCAGTCTGGTAAAGAAATAAAAGTTTACCATGCTGCATGACTCATGATTTACTTCACTCACCAGGAACACAGAGCACATCTACTCAGAACATGCAACAAAATCCCTTGTCTTCAAAATGCTCAGCCAGAGCAACCTGGGTCATGGATGTACTTCATGTTCTTCCTGCAGGGAACCCACATGGAATCAGTATGACATACCAGTGATACTCACTGTTCTGCATGCCTTTCATTTCTGAAGTCATTGTTTGGCAAATGTGATGTTAAATTAGTGATGTGAGTGCCAATGGCCAGCATAAGTGTTCTGCCACATCTAGTCAGTTTATGTTTGTTTGTTTTACCAGATCACTGTTTAGCTCTGATTTATGAGGGGATTTAACCTGGGACTTTGGAACCTTAGGCATGAGTGTCTCTTTGCATAATCACTATGCAACCTGCCCCCATCCTCCAGTTAATTTCTGAAAGATGGATCTTAGAAAGACACAGGACATATGCAATAGTACCTATATTCTTGCCTTGAACTATACTTTTCTTGATATCTTATAGACTTCTTTAAAAAAGTAGTTCTCATTCTTATTTGTTTATTTATTTATTTATTTAGGGAACTGAACTCAGGGTCTAATATATGTGTTCCACTGCTAAGCCATATCTCCACCCCACTTTTTTAAAAAATGTATTTTTATTTATTTATTATTGGATAGAGACAAAGAGAAATCAAGAGGTGAGGTGGAGGGAGAGAGGGAGAGAGACAGAGCAATACTTGCAGCACTACTTCATCACGTGAAACTTTCCTCCTGCAGGTGGGTGCCAAGGGCTTGAAACTATGTCCTTGCACACTGTAATGTGTTCACTTAACCGGTGTGCCATCACCTGGCACCCACCCAACTCTGTCGAACTTTTCATGGGGAGGCCTCTTCCTGGGCACAAACTCCTGGCTTACCCGCTCTGTTGCACACCAGATGCAGGGGCGCAGAAGGAATGTTCTGGGGCAGTAGGAGTGAGCCGATTTGATCTTTCCCTGTGTTCATAGCTAGAGACACAACCAGAGAATGTTTTATGCACAATCTGCTTATTGAACAGCAAAGTAGGGCTTATAAGAAGTTGTAGGAGGAAGTAAGCTATCCATTCCACATATGGTTTGGGAGAAGAGGGACAAAGAGAAATAGGGGGCTGGAGAAAGGTCAGAACATTCCTAGTAAATGTTGAACAAAGGGTTTAGTTGATCAAAGGAATGAAGGAAGTAGGGTTATCAATAACCAGCAGATGGAGAGGAGACTTAAGAGAGGAGATAGATCTTGTAAAATTAAAAGGAACAGAGGGGGTAGAGGAATAAGAAGAATATTCCTGGTTATAGTTTCCTAGAGCAGAACAATGATATGTGGGCCATATATGATGAAAAGAAGATGGACTTCTGTTAACCTTTGAGTAAAAGAACAAGGAAATGGGCTGCATGTAGAGTCTTTTGTGAGGCAGACAGACTGACAGAGGGAACTTTTTCCTGACTGTCTCACAAAGCACAAGAACCACAAAGGATACCAGTTCCAACCTGCAGGTGGGGAGCCTGGGGCTGGAACTGGTATCCTTTATGGTTCTTGTGCTTTGTGCTATGTGTGCTTAACCTGCTGTGCTACCAATTGACCACCTTAAAATAGATTTTTATTTGAGAAAATGATATTTTGTAAGACTGTCACTATCTCTCAAAAGGTATACCTGTCCCTGTCACCTACCACCAAAGTTCCCTTTCTCTCCAGTGTAGTCAGTCTATTTACACCTCATTTTTCTCATGAGGAACTCGGGAGACACAGAGAGGTTGGAGGGATAGGACAAAGAGAGAGGGAAAAGGAGAGATAGAATAAAGTACTGCTGTTCCAAATATTGAGTTCTACTCTGTCTTCCTTTCCCTTATTCAGTGATGAGGATTGAATCCAGGGTCTCAACAGCAAGGCAAATACCCTCATCACTTTGTCACTTCCCTGGCCCTATTCTAATTTTATACATGAAATTTAACAGTTGAATAATGGATCTCAATCAGTGCATACCCAAGGATTTCATCTCCTCACACCCTTCTGAGTGTGAAGTTGCAGGGCAGCCCCTCAGCACTGACAGTTGGCACATACTCACCTGCTGTATGCTAGGTACCTGTTAACCAGATTCTGGTTGTCGCCACCTGGATGCTCAACATGATTTATAGTTACATAATCTATATGCAGTACTTCACTGCCAAGTGAGCTGTTTCTGAAACCAGCTTTCTCCCAGACATTTTTGGAAAGAGAGAGAGAGAGAGAGAGAGAGAAGATTGCCTTGTAGAAGACACAGGCTCTTGGCAGTTGGGGACAGTTTGATCTTCAGGAGAGGAACATCTTCACCGTGATGTCCCACTTTTCACTCAGAGAGAAAGACAGCTAGCTGTTATGACTTGGCCAATCCAAGGTCACCCACTCTTGCATTCACTTGACTGCCTCTTCTGTCTTATGATTAGACAGTCAGACTGAGCAGCAGGCTCTGCATTGGACTGTACTTTTCAGGGAAAATAAATGGCAAAAAAAAAAAAAAATCACAGCTTCTCAGCTTCATGGCTTCAATCTTTCACTGGCGATTTAAATTTTAAAATGTTTCTATTATAAACCCAGAAGCGATTTCTGCTGGGTTCATAATCATGTTGCCCCATAACAATTCTGTCCCTGGAAAAATCAGTCAAACTTTGATAATAATAGGAGAATTGAAAATAGAACGATAAAGTTCTTTTTTTTTTCTAACACTTTTTTTTTCTCATTCAAGTTAGATGACAATTTTGTTTACTTGGTTCAGGTAAAATTCTAGTTGCATTGTGAGCTTTTTAGAAGAATGAGAAATTGATTTTTCTTCCTGTACAGCACAGAGCACACAAACTCTTATAATCTTTACGGTGATATATAAAGAAGGCCATTGCTGCATATAAACGTGTGAAGGCCAGGGCAGCCTGTTCCCTATATCCCTGAAGCAGATGAGGCTGAATCACCTAATTGGTCTGTGTGGACAAGGACTGATTCATACTCAAGTGCTCATGTACATGGAACCCCAGACCCAACTGCCTAAAAAGCCAGGGGGTGTGTAACTCCATACTCCATACTGGGTGTGCTAAGCAAAGGGAGAGGAAAACCCTTCTTCCTCCCTCCCTCCCTCCCTTTCATTCTTGCAAATTCCATTCACATGGGTAGTTCGGCCAGAGCACTGTTAGACCTTAATTTTCCAGGAAAAGTCAGACTCTTATTATGAAATCTCCCAAGTTTTCAAAATGAGCATGCCATTAAAATGCAAAATGAAATGCTCCACAAAAGCCAAACAGAATAGAGCAAGGGGTCAGGCATTGCTGGCACAGTGCAGCCTCTTTGAACCTACTTGGTTCCAGAGGTGAGGCTGGAGCTAAACATCTCCTTGAACTTCCTCCGTAACAGGTTAATTACTCTAAGAGCATCTTCTGGACACCACGGCTTTTACAATCACACACTTTACCTTGCTTTTTTTAATCCTACTTACCCAGTTTATCACATTGCCTCCTGATCTGCTGTCACCCAAATTATTATTATCAGCAGCCTGGTTTGACAGGTTATCTTAGTGTGGTCACATTATTATGCTACTTCCTTTTGTTTCTGATTTGCTATACTTTCTACATAGGCAAATCCATACTGGGAACTTCTGACGCATTCAGCACCAAGCAATTTATTTAACAGAGTGATTGCTTAGTGCCCTTTGAAACAATTGCATTTAAAATGTATCATTCTCTTATTTACTGGTCTGGTCTCACTCCACTTGATGCTAACATTACTTGACTTATCATTCAATCAATAATTCCAGAGAACAATTGGTTTCCCTGAACTCTCCCACAAATGTCCTTAATTTCCTCGCTTTAATTCCCAGAGTCATTCCTATTAACTTCCCAGTCTAGTGAGGTTACAGCTTTTACAGCTTTCAGCTGCTGGTTGAGGAGATCAGCACAAAATGCTAAGGAGAACGCAAGCTTGTGCTTTTTTAGTCCATCTGGAGCTCCCACATCTTTTGCCTTACATTTCTCATTCTCTGATGCAAGCTATTTAATTTATGTTACCTAAAGTAACCCCATTTAAAATGCATATAGGTTGTCATTTAAAAGAATAATCAAGTCACCCATGTATCTAAATATATGATAAACTCCCATGCTATATCGGATATGGTGAAATTTAGGGAAATGCTTCTTATAAATTTTCCATGAAAATACATGCTAGAACGAGAAACACAGAATGCCACTGGCAATTGCTTTTTCTAGCAATTTGCTTTTACAAATAAAAGATGTGCTCTCAAAATTGGATATTAACAGTGGTACACTGGAAATTGACATGAGCAATGTTTTCACACAGTGATGTTAGGTTTCCTGATGCCAGTGAAAAGTTGGCTCAGTGAAAATCAATGATTTTATTAATATATACAGGACCCAGATCCTCATCCTGCTTAGAGGCTTTTTAATGAGGTCGATGCTGCAGACACAGGGTTTTGAAAAAATGTTGAATAAAATGGTATACCAGCTTTGTTAAATCATGGTTGACTTCATAAAAACATAAAATATGTTTTTTTTTTCTCCCCAAATGTAGCAAGCTAAATAACCAGAGCACTTGGATGCCACTTAGTCTTATTATAATGGGCGTCTTGCTCCTGAAGTAAGTTGCAAAAACAAGCCTGAGACAATGCTGTATCCTGTAACCACCCAAATGTCCAAATCCCAAAGTGCCTGTCTCCATCCAAACCATCTTGTCTTCATCATGCTTGAGATCATGGTTCTCATTAGTATTGCAATTGGTGTGATATTAACTTCCAGAGCTACTGAGAGATCTAATTAGATGGGATGAGTGATTTTTAAACACTTCAGGCTGTGGGTGACACTCACTTTGCAAAATAAATCTAGCTTCCCACGAATGTATCCAGGACTCGTTGGTTAGAAGAAAAACTGCTCCCTCGACTTTCTTAGTTGCTACTGCTCTCATTGTTAAGGTTAAAAGCACATTTTGATGTTGTAAAGGTTGAGTGAGGCAACATTTGCACTTCACGCATAGTTCCTTAGGCGATACTATTTAGTTACCAAGTCTTAATTAGAATATTTTTTTAAGAGAGAAGGGGGAGACACAGCACTTGTAGTAAACCTGAGTTTGATCTGCTTTTCCTATATTTCTAATTAGATATTTCAAAGGCGAGATGTGGCGTATCCTACTCACAAATTCAGTAAGGTGAGAAGTAACATGATTTAGTGTCTTTCTGAGAACAGCACACCGGCCTAAGTAGAGGCAATTTGTTTCTGGCAAGGATGCTGCAGTGTGTAGGGTTTCAGTGGGGTTGGCAATCCATGACCCTCGCAAGCATTGCTTACTAAGATTTCATAAGTGTTACAGTACATTGTCACAATATTGTGTCACCGCCCCCAAAGTATCTAGGAAATTATGACAACATGTGGCTTGTCAAACAATTATCTGTTGAGGCTGATTAATGTAGGCAGCCTATGGGAATATGTCAGGTAAATGGAACATTCAAAGGGCTAGGCTTGGATGAGATTCATGCAGATGACTGCATTGACATCCTGTGCCCATTCCTTTGGATGGACTTACTTCTGAGTGAAGAGAACACACTTTCTCCCATGGTGTGGTTGTTAGAAGCTCATTCTCAGCTGTTCATTGGTCTGTCCATTTCTTAAATTCATGGATTGATTCTCTTCTAAAGAGACACCAGGGCGGAGCAAATGGTGGCACGCCTAGTTGAGTGCACATGTTACAGTGCACAAAGACTGGGTTTGAGCCCCTGCTCCCTACCTGCAGAAGGAAAACTTTGTAAGTGTGGATCAGTGCTACAGGTGTCTCTATCCCTTTCTATCACCCCCTTCTCTCTCAATTTCTGGCTGTCTCTATCTTATACAAAAATAAAGATACTAATAAAAAAAGAGACACCAGTGTGTTGTGTGTTGCAAGGATGTGTTGAACATATGGTTCATTATTGCCTGGCCTATTGGGGAGGGGGGAGATTACAGATAATCATTCTCCTCATGCACAGGACCTTGTTGTTATTATTAGTGAAAATCATCATCACTATGATTTTCTTTTTTTTAAAAAAAATTATTTACTTATTCCCTTTTGTTGCCCTTGTTGTTTTATTATTGTTGGTATTGTTGTCATCGTTGTTGGATAGGACAGAGAGAAATGGAGAGAGGAGGGGAAGACAGAGAGGGGGAGAGAAAGACAGACACATGCAGATCTGCTTCACCACGTGTGAAGCGGCTCCCCTGCAGGTGGGGAGCC
Organism: Erinaceus europaeus; assembly: GCF_950295315.1. NCBI lineage: Eukaryota > Metazoa > Chordata > Mammalia > Eulipotyphla > Erinaceidae > Erinaceus > Erinaceus europaeus. Next base: position 33,850,434 of record NC_080162.1, read on the forward strand.
GGGGGCTTGAACTGGGATCCTTACGTTGGTTTTTGCGCTTTGTGCCACCTGCGCTTAACCCGCTGTGCTACTGCCTGACTCCCCACTATGATTTTCCATTCCATTCTATCCTATTCTATTCTATTCTATTCTATTCTATTCTATTCTATTCTATTCTATTCTATTCTATTCTATTCTACTCTATTCTATATGCTTAGATGAAATATATATATATATATATTTGAGTTCCATCAGAGGAACTCAAAGCCCAGGACCCCATGATCATCTTTCTAGACTGCCTATTCTTTTTATTTATTTATTTTTTTATTCAAGAAAGGATTAATTAACAAAACCATAAGGTAGGAGGGGTACAACTCCACACAATTCCCACCACCCAATCTCCATAACCCACCCCCTCCCCTGATAACTTTCCCATTCTCTATCCCTCTGGGAGCATGGACCCAGGGTCATTGAGGGTTGCAGAAGGTAGAAGGTCTGGCTTCTGTAATTGCTTCCCCGCTGAATATGGGCGTCGGTCCATATTCCCAGTCTGCCTCTCTCTTTCCCTAGTAGGGTGTGTCTCTGGGGAAGCTGAGCTCCAGGACACATTGGTGGGGTCTTCAGTCTAGGGAAGCCTGGCCAGCATCCTGGTGGCATCTGGAACCTGGTGATTGAAAAGAGAGTTAACATACGAAGCCAAACAAATTGTTTAGCAATCATGGACCCAAAGCTTGGAATAGTGGAGAGGAAGTGTTAGGGGGGTACTCACTGCAAACTCTAGTGTACTTCTGCTTTCAGGTATATATTTTTCTAGACTGCCTATTCTTGCAAATACACATGCACACATAGAAATGAATGGTTACAGTCTGGGAGGTGGTAAATTGAATAAAGTATTGGACTCTCAAACATGAGGTTCCAAGTTTGGTTCTCAGTATTGAATGTGTCAGAATGATGCTCTGGCTTTCTCCTACTCCAGGCATCCATATTTTATTAATAAATAGATCTTTTAAAAACTAATGCAAGACTTTGTTTTTCACATATGTGATCATGTCCCATTGTGCTGCTTAGCAAATTGTCCTTAATATATCTCAGAAATCTTTCTGTATGAATACACACATACACACACACACACACACACACACACACACACACACACACACACACTTACTTCTTAGTAATCCATGTATTTTTTTTATAATGTAGACTGAGGAAAGGCAAACCACAGATGAACAGTATGCTATCTAAGGATGGATTAAATCTTTTAGATGGTTGCAAAAATATAAAGAAGGTATGAAAGAGAAACCAAATGGCTGAGAAAAAATTCACTGGCTGGCCCTTTACAGAAGGTTTGTGCTATAGATGATCTAGAACTTAACACTAAACTCCTTTTTGGTGGAAAACTTAAACTTTCTTGAATTTATTTTTTTTAATATTGGTAAAATACACATGATGAAAAAAATGTCAGTTTAGTCATTTTTTTAAACCACACCCACAGTGTTGTGTAATTATGACTATTTCTAGAACTTGTTTTTTGTTGTTTTCGAAGGGTTATGTTGTTTTCGCCGGGCTGGCTTCACGGGCGGGTAACAGACGACCAGGGACTCATAGTTGAGCTGTAGGCAGTATCTCTTTATTCATGCAGGACACAGCACAATCTAAGCTGAGCTGAGCTAAACTAAAGGTAAAGTACTCTAAAACTCACAATGCTGTCTTTATATATACTTCCCAAGTAGGGTGGAAACAGGATGTGACATAGAGAGGGTGGAGAGAAAAGTGACTGGTGAAAATCAGGGTGTGACAAAGAAGGGATCAGGGTGTGACAAGGAGGGGGTGGAGCAGGCGAGAATCCTATCACTGAACCACAAATGCCCTGGAGGGAGGGTGGAACTTGTTAACAGTGGTTATGTAAATAGAATGAAGTGGTTATGTAAATAGAATAGTGTTAATCAGGGAGGATTTAAACCAAATGAAACAGAAGGGGTCTCATGCATACCAACAGTTTTTGTTATCCATAATCTAACTCATCTCTCCCCAAAACTCTGAAAGACTTTGCTCTTCTTTCCTATTCTTAAACTTCATGTAAGTGGGATAATATAGCCCCCCTCCCCATTTTTAATACTCAGCAACATGTCCTCCTGGTTAATCCATGTAGTGGTGTGTGTGTGTGTGTGTGTGTGTGTGTGTATGTGTGTGTGTGTGTGTGTGTGTGTGTGTCAGAGTGTTATTCTTTTTAAAGTCAGAACAATATTCTATGAAATGAATGTGTTACACTTTGTTCATTATTTATTTGTCCTTAGACATGGGAGTTGTTTACATTGTTTGGATTTTGTGAATATCCAATATTTGGGGGATGCTATTACTAAGATCTTGAATCCAGCAATAATTGTCTTCCAAGAACTGTCTCATACCCTTCCTAACTGCCACTCTCATCTTCAATAGGGATGGAAAAATAGCACCACTTCATGGAAGGTGAGGCACATACTAACTTTTCTTCTTTTTCTTTCTTTCTTTCTTTCTTTCTTTCTTTCTTTCTTTCTTTCTTTCTTCTTTCTTTCTTTCCCTCTCTCTCCAGTGTTATTTCTGGGACTCCGTGCTGGCACTAAGAATCTACTGCTTCTGGTGGTTCTCTCTCTCTCTTTCTCTCTCACTCTCTTTCTTTCTTTTCTATTCTATTCAATAGGACAGAGAAAAATTGAGAGGGGAGAAGGGAGGTAAAGAGGGAGAGATAGGTAGACACTTGCAGAGCTGTTTCACCACTTGTGAAGTGCCCTTGATGCAGGTGAAGAGTGGGGGCTCAAAACTTGTGCATATTACTATGTGCACTTAGCTAAGTGCACCACTGCCACCCCCAACTTTTCTTTTTCCATAAGCGTTATCACTTGTATTTGGTGCTTCACAATGACTTTACTGTTCTTGGGGGTCTTTCATTTTTCACTTGATAGAGGGTAAGACAGAGATAAATAGATAGGAGGACTGAGAGTGAGACAGAGAGGAGGAGAAGAGCTCCCTCATTAACTTTTAATTGGCACCACTTTTACTTCCATAAAACCCAGTGGGAAGTGCCAACTCTTATAAATGTGGCCACTGCAGTTGCCCCTTCTGGATGGACAAGCCATGGGGTGACAGGATTCACCTAGTATCTGAATTCCTTGTACTTCTGTATGCCTATGTGGCCATATAGCAGCCTTCTCTAAGAGATTTGTGACATGGTGCTCTATATAGCTCTGATTTATCATAAAGGCAATTGCATCCAGTTATCTTCCTTACCAGAGAACACAAGTAAATGTAAATAGCAAGTATGTCTCACAGCCCTCTCCATCCCCACCTTGGACTCATGTCACTGTTCACAGTCAAAGACCCCACTGTCTACCTGGTTATGGGGTGTCATGCTGTATTTCCCATTGAGCTCTCTCTGCATCAGGATGACATGCTCTGCAGGCCCCCATTTGGCCTTCTTCTGGGAACCATGCCATCCTACATTCTGACACACACACATGTATAATCTAGCTCCCACACCTTCAGGTAGACTTCAAATTGCTAGTAGTTTAGTGGCTTAAACACCCCAGGAAGAGTACACTGAAGGTCAAAATTAGAGAGCACCCAGGACTATGGGAGTCCTTGGACCTGTCCAAATGTGTGTGAGACTTTATGTAGTCTTGTTGTGATAATAATCGGGACTGGAATGGAACTGAAAGAAGCTATAGAGTGGAGGTTATCAGGAGAGCATGGCAGGGAAGATAGTGCTAAAGGGACCCAAGAGAACCCTAAATTGTTAGGGAGCTCCCCCCTTTCTACACACCCTATGTTACTTGAGTTCTGTCTATATAGAGCTTGTAGCTGCTTCTGCCAACAGGGAAGTCAGTACCTGGTAGAGTATTAGCAGAAGTGATGCTAATTACTATCCTCCTGCTCTTCTTCTCTCTTGGCCTTGTTTTTCCAGACACACAGATTAGTGGGAAATGGTGGCTTCCCTGGAAGCACATATTGTGGAGAGGCCAGATGTAATTTTCTAACGCCTCATGTTTGTTCCTCTTCACTTTGCAGATTCAACACATTTTAAGCAGTACAGGCTAGTCCTCTTCGGCCCACAGCTGCCAGAGTTGCTCTTCTGACTCCTGGGATTTTCCTGGAGGGCTGGTCTCCTCCCACACCTTCCCAAATCCTTCGTCACCCATCATGGCCCTCTGGGCACAGGGATTGTAGGAGGCTACACCTGCCTAGTCTGACTCAGGAGATCATGTTATCACCAGGGGAACTGGGTTTTGGATATGGGCAAACTCTCCTCTCCTGGAACCTATCAGATTGTATTCTACTCTAGCCCTGCATGTACTATCTCTGTGATGTTCACAGTCCAGAAAAATGGATCGCCAGAGAACAGCATGCCTGCTCATACTGAAAGTGAAGCTGTTGGGGACCAGGCGGCTGTGCAACGGTTAAGCACATGTGGCTCGAAGTGCAAGGACCAGTGTAAGGATCCCAATTCGAGCCCCCCGTCTCCCCACCTGCAGGAGAGTTGATTCACAGGTGGTGAAGCAGGTCTGCAGGCGTCTGTCTTTCTCTGCCCCTCTCTGTCTTCCTCTCCTCTCTCCATTTCTCTCTGTCCTATCCAACAACGACGACATCAATAACAACAACAATAATAAATACAGCAACAATAAAAAACAAGGGCAACAAAAGGGAAAAAAATATAAAAAATAAATAAAAGAAAGTGAAACTGTTACTGTTTGCTTGGAATGCACTGCACTTTGGGGACCCCAATGTTGGATACCTTGAGACTGTGCTTCTCCTGGTCAAATGGATTGACCTGAGGGCTCCCTGACTGAAAAGCATCAGTCCTGCTGGCTCAGAGACATACAATAAATGTGCTCTGACTTATAAACAAAATGGTCAGGGAAGTTCTGGATTGTTAGATTCAGAAAAATGAAAATGATTTGTGGAGTTTGGTACAGAGAGGAAAGTGGGAGAGCTGGCCTCATGTTGAGAGGTTTCTGGGTACATGTGAGAAAGAGCTGTTGAACTGATAATGATGAATCTCCCTAAGGTTCCTAGGGAGCCAGACCTACAGCCTCAGCCTCCTAGGGATTCCTGTGGGGATTTCTGGGTAATCTTTCTGTGAAGTCCTCAACACCCCAGAAAGCTGGAGTGGGAACTCTGCTGCTCACAACCAAACCATGAAGCTAAATTGTGATATTGCAACACTCACACCTGAGCACACATTCCTTCATGCATCATATATTTTGGCAACTAGCTCCAGCTAATCACACATCTAGGAGCTGGGAGACTGCATAGCCAGGGGGAAGCCATCCTGGCATTAAGGGGAAAAGCATAAGCTCACAAAATAAGCAAGGCTTTTCTGGAGAGTACTTTGTATTAGTCAATGTGATAGGTATGCTCAAGTGGTTGCATCACTTCCTGGCCCCCTATATTAGGAAGTGATGTGACAGAAAGGTAGGGATCCAGGAAGAGAGGGCTTTAGAAAAGACCTTTTCAGTGGCTAGGGAAATAGTTCAACTGGTTGAAATAGGACTTGGACACCTAAGACTCTCTGTTTGATCCAGGGAGAGCCACATGTATTCTGGAATAATACTCTGATATTCTCTCTCTCTCTCCCTCATAAAGTAGATAAAAGAAAGCCCTTTTAGCTGAGATGAAAAATGTCCAGTGTCTAGGATGAACAGACAACTTACAGATCCAGAAAGATCTTGGGAATAGATAGTGGTGGTGGTACATTATGAATGTATCTGCCACTGAATTATGCATTTAAAATGGTCATAGTGAACTTTGTTTATCTTAATTTTACTACTATATAAGTACATAATATATTATGCATTATATTTGTGTACTATCATGTATTTGCATATGTACTCTGCCATGTGTTATATATAATAGTACACATGTAACATGCACATGTACATTGTATATACATTGATGTGTATGATATGCATTATCATAGATGTGTATATATGATTCCTATGCACAGACTATATGCACTATAATACATGTGATACATATACTGTTATATATGTATGTTGTCTATGTATATATGTGTGTAGATACACACATGCAACAGTATATATCATATATGATATATTACACATGTAAAGCAGATTTGGATAGGACATTTCTTTGTCATCTTTGAGTCTTCTAGTAAAGCACAGTAACAGAAAAAGGAAACAAGGAAAGACAGAGTGTTAGCACAGCTTCACTGTGGGTCGTTGAACACTGTCCCAGAAAAAATAGACCTATGTCTAGACCTTTGGGCTGTGAAGATGACTTATTTGAAAAGGGTCTTTGTAGCTTTGACTAACTTAAGATGTGTGGATCAGCCTAGATTACCAGCTGGCCCTTGACCTGAAGTCTGTCTTAGAAGAAGGAAGCATAGAGGCAGAAACATTTCTGTAAGAAGCAGTCAAAAGATGCTACAGTGATATGACCGTGGGGGCTAAGGTGGGAGTAAGGTTCCTGAGAAGCCAAGTGCTGCAGCCTGCAGAGCAATGATGGAGATCTGTATGGGAGGGCCAGGTGGAGAGTAAGGTGTCAGAGCTCAGATGGAAGAGTGCAGGAGAGGTAAAAGGAAGATCAGGATGTGCAAGACTTCCCAGGGACTGTTCAGGTAGCTGATAGGTTTCAGGCACAGTTTTAACTGACCTTGCAAGAGGTTTTTGGGTTTGGCACACCCATGAGGACAATGAGAAACAAACAGATATTTAGAATGGACTGTGAAAACAGTGGGAAGAAAACTGATTCCTGAGGGTTTCTAATCATATCTAGTAAGTATGGATTCCTGTGTAGCTCATATACCTGCAGACTAAAGGAAGTCACCAGGATTAACTAAAGGAATTTAACTAAATGAATATGTGACCTAGACCCACACTTATGGCTCTTCAAATAGCTCATATATTAATTGACTGAGCTAATCCTAAGCCATCAGAAGGAAAATGAAAAATCTAGCTCCAAGCTCTCCAGCTACTTTCTTAGTAGAAGATACTGACTGGAGTATAGCTTCTCTCAAGTGGGCTCTTCTCTGCCCCTGATTCTGCTTCCATGAATGGCCCCTGTCCTTCTGGGAAAACAGTATCTCTCTTGCTCCCTGAGGTTCAGATTATGTTTACCTTACCTGCTTATAAACACTCTCACACACAGCCTCATACGCATGTGCTCATGTTCCTACCTGTGTACAGTTTCCATGCATTCTCACAAGGGACACACACACACACACACACACACACACACACACACCATACATAGCTACTAGCCACTTCTCCTTTTTTATTACAAAGGGTACAACATTGACCCTGCCTCCTGCAGTGTGTGGGGTGCAGTGGCTTGAATAGGAGGTATATTTAAAAGCTGGTTTGCCCCTCCTGCTTCCTGTTCTATGCTCTCTCCCTGACAGATTTATGAATAAGCTGAATACTTTTTTTTCATTAGTAAAGCCACGGGGGTGGGGTATTTTCTTACACACATGGTTGAATCTGAAGCACTCCAGTGTACCATGCAATTTGGGAGGAACTGCAGGTACTCAGTGCTGAGTCCAGGGCTGGGGCCACCTGTTGCAGATATCCTGGGTGGAGGGGCATATAAGGGCCCTGAGTTGCCTGGTCCCAGCTTGCAAGGGTCTCAGACTGTGAAACAAATGACCCCTGTGCATATGCTGTAAGGATGACCAAGAAGTTACCTGAATTCAGGGGTCTAGGTTTTTGAGAGGGATGGACTTAGACTCAGTCCCTTGCATAGATCATATGGCTTAATGGTAGTGTTGGTAGGAGTAGAAAGAGCCAGACCTGATGCTACTCACTTGCAGTGTAGAGATTGGGTGGTGGGAATTGTGTGGAATTGTACCCCTCCTACCCTATGGTTTTGTTAATTAATCCTTTCTTAAATTAAAAAAAAAAGTTCCCAAGCCTAGATATAGTCCAGGTCCCCTGAGATAGAGCATATGTTCACATGTGCCCATAAATTAGGGAAAAATTTATACCTGAAAGATGAAGTACACAAGAGCCTGCAGGGAATACCCCCCAACACTTCATCTATACTATTCCAGTCTTTAGGTCCATGGTTATTCAACAATTTGTTTGGCTTTGTATGTTAACAATCTTTTCAGCCACCAGATTCCAGATGCCAGCACGATGCTGACCAGACTTCCCAGACAGACGACCCCATCAATGTGTACTGGAGCTCCACTTCCCCAGAGATCCACCCTACCAAGGAAAGAGAGAGGCAGACTGGGAGTATGGATCGATTAGTCAATGCCCATGCACAGCGGGAAAGCAATTACAGAAACCAGACCTTCCACCTTCTGCAACCCACAAGGACCCTGGGTCCATACTTCCAGAGGGATAGAGAATGGGAAAGCTGTCAGGGGAGGGGCTGGGATATGGAGGTCAGGTGGTGGGAATTGTGTGGAACTGTACCCCTCTTATCCTATGTTTTTTTTAATGTCTCCTTTCTTAAATTAAAAAAAAAAGACTACATGTTTCATTATCAGTGCTGTATCTGGTCATATGACAGACCATGGCTTGTTGACTTGCAAGGATAGGGGTGCTTTGTTATTTTTGCTAGAGTAAAACAGATCTCACAAAGGACAGACTGGGAGAAGACAGTGGCTAATTTAGAGTGGAAACAAGTAACTCCACAATGAATTACATGTAAAAAACTTGATCATTAGACCTGACACTCATTTTTGCTCTTATGAAAGGATGTGTCCTATTCTTCTTCACTTGGTCGTGTCTCCTGGAAGTGCAGGAATGGTGGATGCTCTCATTTTTCAGGAATCTCCAGGTCTCTGTCCCTTGTAGATGCAGGTCTCTTCATTTTCTGACTGTTTCTGTTGCTCCATGTTCAAAGGCATCTTTTCTTCCTTACCCTACCACCCACTTCTAGGGAAATGAGTCTATTCAATTCCAACCTGCATGAATTCTCCAGAAGCTTCTCTGTTTGACCTGTCTCTAGGGGATGGGACACAGATTCAGTTCTTGGAGAGTAAGAAGAAAGCACAGAGTAATATTTCCATATGTAACACTTTTGGGAGAGTGGGGCTTTTGTGGTATTACTGAGAGGGATAAGGACATGATATGATGGAAGACCAGCCTCATGTTCATCAAAAGTTATAAATAATAAATTTGTTTTTTTCCCTGAGCCTGAAATATGATATGGTGGATCCAAGTTATTATCTGGGGAAATGATGTCATGGCTGGAAAAAGGACCAGAAAGCTGGATCAGGGAAAAGAGTAGCTCTCAATTATGGGAAAGGTGTATAAATATTGTTGACTATAAACTCTATCCATTTGATGTGATCTGGAGCCCATATTTAGCATAGGAGCCTATGTGACCTCTGCATCCTTGTATATCTGAGCTCATATTCTGTGGTCATGAGTAGGAACTGCCCCAATATCAAGCTGCCCCAATATCAAGACCCATTTTCCTCAGGCATAGCATAGAGTATGTTGTCCATCCTTCCTTTGGAGGATGGAGCATTCTCTACCTTTGTTGATCCAAGTTGAGGGCAAGGTCCAATGGGGGCCCACAAAGGAGTCTTTTTATTGTTCCTGATAGAAATGACCAATGGAGAGAGGGATTTATTTAAGGTCTAGGCCCATCATGTCTGTTTGGGAATCTTAGGACTCCCTGACTAGGGCCCCAGCTGATGGGGTAGCTTGATGGTAACTAAAGAGTCATTGTTAATGTATGCCAGTCTCTTGCCCTTATTCAGCTTTTGCAGTCCTTGCTTTGATAAGGTTAGCTCTGGAGTGAGGGAGGAAAGTGTAATAGGAAGTAGGTGAGGAGGGTATTTAAGTCTATGTAAACACTATTTCATTATGAACTTTTACTGACTCACTGTAGTCTATTATGTACTTTTGCTTTCAGGTATATATTTTGCCCTAATGTATGGATACATGTGAACATATGCTCTATCTTACTGGACCTGGCCTATATCTAGGTTTGGGGACTTTGTTAGGGAGTGAACCACCTGGAACAGAATTAGAGAATCATATTAAAGGAAAGGTCTCACCCGAGTAACGAGGCTGAAGTGTTGATATTCCACACCTGAAGTCTCTGGACACAGTCTGAAGTGAAGCATACTGAGGTGGCATTCATTGCGTTGATTAGGTTGGGAAGGGTAGATACAATATCATTTGGAATGGATTGAGAGAAGCATGCAGGAAAGTGAGCCCCACCCCGGAGGTTCCAGGACTGGGGGAAGCATAGGCTCTATAGTGGAAGTGGGAGGTTCCTGCTATCTTAGGGTTAAAAAAATTGTATAGCCACAGGCCCTTTAGAATATAACTAAAATATGCCTACTAGCTATCTACAAAACAGATATTTCCCCCCCAACTCTTCATCTGCACTATTCCAGCCTTTGGGTTCATGACTGTTGAATAATTTGTTTGGCTTTATATGTTAGCTCTCTTTTCAGCCACCAGGTTCCAGATGCTACCATGATACCAACCAGACTTCCCTGGACAGACAACCCCACCAATGTGTCATAGAGCATTGATTCCCCAGAAACCTTCCCTACTAGGGAAAGAGAGAGGCAGGCTGGGAGTATGGATCGGCCTGTCAATGACCATGTTCCGCGGGGAAGCAATTACAGAAACCAGACCTTCCACCTTCTGCATCCCACAGTGAACTTGGGTCCATACTCCCAGAGGATTAAAGAATAGGAAACCTATTAGGGGTGGGGATGGGATACAGAGTTCTGGTGGTGGGAACTCTGTGGAGCTGTACCCCTCTTATCCTTTGGTTTTCTCAGTGTTTCCTTTTTATAAATAAAATTAAAAAAACAGAAATGAGCCATGCTCTGGTAAAAAAATAATAAATAAAAAATAAAAGTTATATATCTGCATGCTATTTATTATCGGGCTCAGGCAAAAGTCAACAGTAAAATCATGGACCATTTGGAATAGACCTAAAATAGACTCCCTAGGTTTTTCCAAAATGGAGAACCCCCAAATTTCATCTGCTTTATTCTTACCTTAGGTTCCTGAGTATTAAACAAATTGCTCTGCTTTATATCTTAATTCTTTTCAGCCACCAAGTTGCAGATGCTACCATGACACCTACGTGACTTCCCTGGGCAGAAGACCTCGCCAATGTGTCCTGGAGCCCCACCTCTCCAGGGCTTTGCCCCAGTAGGGGAAGATAGAAAAAGGTTTGGAGTATGCATAGACCTGCCAGCACCCGTGTCCAGTGGAGAAGTAATTACAGAAGCCAGACCATCCACCTTCTGCACCCCATAATGATCCTGGGTTCATGCTCCCAGAGGGATAAAGAGTAGGAAGCTTCCAGTGGAGGGGATGGGATATGGAACTCTGATGGTGGGAATTGTGTGGAACTGTAACCTTCTTATCCTACAGTCTTGTTGATCATTATTCAATCAATAAAAAGTAAATAAGCAATGGTAAATATATCCATGATTTAAAAAGTTATAAAATAAACAATTATTTCTTTAAATATTTTTATTATTTTCCCACTGGGATCATGCCTTGGGCTTGGAATCTGCATGACTCCACCATACCCAGAAGTAATTTTTCTTCTTTTAAATAGGGAGTGAGAGACAAATAGAAGACAGAGAGATGTCACAGCATTGTCTCACAACTTGTAAAGTTTCCCTTTTGCAAGCACTCCCATATGGTGGCCTAAGGTTCGAATCCAGGTGCTGCTATATGGTAATATATGTGATGTACTAGGTAAGTCACCTCCTGGCCCCCATTTTATATTAACTAATTGATTAATTACTTTTTGTTATTACTAGAGCTTTACTGCTCTATCCAGCTTTTACACACACACACACACACACACACACACACACACACACACACACACACACACACACACACGATGAGAGCACGGAAATTCCCTTCAGTGAATACCTGGCTGTAACCTGGGTCATGGGGATGACAAAGCAGGCACACTATCTGGGTGAGCTATCTTTCCAGCCCACATTTGCTTTTTTTTTTCAAAGATATTTTATTTTATTTTGATGTAAGAAGAGAGAGAGAGAGGGGGGCCAGAGCACTTCTAAGCTGTGGCTTATTATGCTTAACATAGGGCCTAAGAGTCTCTGGCATGAACGTCTTTTGCATAACCATTATACTGTCTCTCCAGCTTACAGTTACTTATCTTAATGCAGCTTTAACTACCAAAATGAATGCCAGTTGAATTCAGCAACCAGAAAGAAACCTATTGGGATCCACATATTAAAAGCCAGTGGACATTGGAGAGACAGTCACCATAGTCACTACTGTGGAATCACAAGGAAAGAAAATTTCATTAATACCTTGGAGCTGGCTTCTTCTTATTATAAAGGCACATTATTTCATAATAAAAATTAAACACAGGTTAATGTGGTTTACAATTAGAATATTATAATTTATAGGGAAACAAATATACTCCAAACCTGTGGAGAAAAAAACTTGTTCTCTTCTGCATGGGCTGCATTTCTCCAGTAATTATATTTGTAGTAAGGTCAGTCTGCTAAGTTAAAATCTTTTCATAAATATTACAAATATTTTAAAGAAAGATTTATGTGCTTATTTTGTAAGAAAGGCCATAACAGAACTCTGGCATACACCTTTGTTGCAAATTGAACCCAGGGCATCATGTATATAAAGATATATTTTTTAAAATTATCACCTATTTACATCACAAATTTGGAACTAGTAGAGTCTAAATTTATAATAATTTCCTACAACTAAGATTTGGTTAGCTAACTAGTCAGTCTCCATTTGCTGGAAACTGACTGGCTACATACTGGAGAAAGAACAACTTGGTGGGGAGGGGTTCATTTTGCTGAATAAACAGGTAGAATACTTCAAGAACACAAATCTTTATTTTTCCCTAAGGCTTATAATATCCTGTTCTATGTCTATGCAGACAGGAAAAAAACCTTTTTGTCTTTTGATTCATAATTCATATACTTGGTGCACAAGGTCTGCTTATGATCTCAATTGTGAATGTTGTCTCATTGTAAGACAGGGTTTGAGCAAAGTCAATACTTTAATGTTGACAGTTAATGATTGCTTGACATATTTATATATTACTTGCTTTAGAAACAGAAGAAAAGAAGGTAACCTCTCCTGAAATAAAGTTTTAGTAGATGAGGCTAATGGCTACATTCAACATTCAGGTCCTGTTTAGCTTATTATTTTAAAGGAATATTATAAATATTCACAGTGGCAAGATAGTACTACAGCAGTCTACAAGATAAATTAGGAACAATGCTATCTTGCTTTTGATTTATTACACAGAAAATGTAAATGTGAGCCTATGAATATTACTCAGTGACTGAAAAATATTGAGGATGGTTTATTGTGATTATTCTAGGTTAAAAATTCTGTCCAAATATTCTGTTAATAGACCAGTTGCTAGGAAATTTAATCTCGGTGACATCTTTCTCTAGACCAACACTGGGCTATTGTTTCTGTCTCTGGCAGAGTTGTAGAAGAAATTCTATGTGAATATTTGGCTGCATTTAAACAGGAGAACAAGAAGACATCCTATCTAGGTGGCTTTACTGGGTGAATGTTTGCTAAAGTGGTGCAGATCATAATGCCATAGACTTGATATATATATATCAAGTGATATATATATATATAGATATATAGATATAGATATAGATATAGATATAGATATAGATATAGATATATATATTCAGTGGAATATTACTCTGCCATCAAACAATGAACCTGTATCTGTTGAGATAAAATGAATGGAACATGAAATATTTAGACTGTATGAAATCTGTAGGAAAGTGATAAAGGGGACAGACTTTGACACACTTGGCTTCAAACACACATTATAGTATGCAAGGACCCAGGTTCGAGCTCCCAGTCCCCACCTGCAAGGTGTTTCATAAGCTGTGAAGTAATGTTTCAGGCGTCTCTTCTCTCCCTCTCTATCTCCCCTTTCAATTTTTCTGTCTTTTTATAAAATAATAAAAAAATAATTTTCAGCTGGGGATCTAGTCAGAGAATCTTAGGATTACCCCATAGATATGGTGGGCCTAAACATCTAATAGATACGTCTTCCCTCCATCACTGGTCACTTCCATCAGGAACATTATCATAAGCCCTTCTGAGGGCCTCTCCATGACCATGCCATCACCAAAAAGTAGCAATGAAAGGAATCACCCCATTCTCTGAAGAGATGCTAGGTCAGCCTACTCTGCCACTCAAGGAAGACTGGTCCTGAAATGAGTGCAACCTAGAATGTTCCTAGCTATGACCATGGACTGAGAACTCAGACTGACAGGGACTCAGACGTTATACAGATTCCTGTGCATGGGCCCTAGGTCAGATTGATGGGGTAAATAATTAATTGTATTTATATATTGTCTTCAAATTTGGGAGCTACTCTCTTCCCTAACTCATCTTTTTCATCTTTTAAGTCCTATTCTCAACTCTTTCCCAGACAGTATTTTTAGTCTATCTCCATGTTAACTATCAAAGTAAAGCATAAATTAAATCATGGGCGTCTAGGATCATACCTACAACAGACTTCCTAGCTTCTTAGCACCCTAAAAATCTATATTCTTACCTTTCCTATTGCTACTTTTTTTGTTCCTATTTACTAAACATTTTATCCTGCCTCATATCTTACCTCCTTTCAGACACTAAGTTACAGATGCTACTATAATTCCATCCTGGGCTGATGACCTCACCAATGTATCCCAGAACGTCACCTCACTATAGCCCTACTCCACAAGAAAAAGATAGAAACAGGCTGGGGGGTGTGTGGATCAGTCTGCCAATGTCCATGTCCAGTGCAATAACGGAAGCCAGGATTCCTACCTTCTGCACCCCATAAAGAATTTTTGCCCATGCTTCCTGAGGGGAAAAATCTTAGGGGAAATGACTAGAGTGCTCTGAAATCTAATCCCTTCAGGACCTGGAGAGAGAGAGAAGGACAGATCGAAAGAGAGAGAGAGAGAGAGAGAGAGAGAGAGAGAGGAGACATTTGTTAATAGATGTGGGAATGATTTAGAAAGGAAGAGAAGGTAGGACCATAGGAAAAAAATGGGCAAAAATATAGATAGGTAGGTAGATAGATAGATAGATAGATAGACAGGAAGAGATAGGCAAATATTTTTAGAACTAATAGTTAACCCATATCTGTGGCCTTGGGAGAACCACTGTGGTTTCCAATGGAAGGAATGGGGAGACAGAATTCTGTTGGTGGGAGAGGTATGGAATTGCTACCCTGCTTTCTTATAATTTTGTAAACCAATATTAAATCACGAATCAAAAATATTTAAAATAATAATTTTAAAAAGAAAGTGATGGATAATTACTATATAAACTCCTTTACAACTAAAGCTGGTGGAATAGCAAAAATATAACAAAACTAACTCTTAAACAATGACTGTGGCTTCCAGATAAGGGAAGAAGTTGGGGAAGACTGGTAGGGGGACTTTTTGTTAGTTAGATGACAATAACACTTTGGTGGGAACCATGAGACTTATGTCTGTGTGGAGGTGAGAAGCTGTACTCCTGAAATTTTAAAGTATGGTAAATTGATGGAAAATCAACACAATTTGTTTAAATACAAACAAAATACTAGTGCCCTGTTGGGTGCTCACTAGAGCTCATGATTATAACTGGTTTCTCTGTGTGGTGGATTTTGCTATCATTACTGAGTACACACAGAACTCGGTGTGACAGCTTTGGACACACCAACATTGCTTAGAGCCTTTCTGGAACTATAGTTTCTCCACCAGCAGAGTCTCCTGAAACTTTAAGGTGAGTCAGTCAGAATGATTCATTCCAGCTGAGGATGGAGGAGTAAACACTTCCCTCTCAGTGGAGGGCTGAATGGTTCACAGATTTCTGGGAACTTGTTTGATGTATCACCCAATGAAAACAAGATCATATTCCTAAAGATGACTGGCAGGAGAAGTCAGAGAAATATAAATTAAGAACCTGGAATCAGAGCTAGGTACTGCTTCACCTGGTAGAACACAAAGATTACTCCTACTGAGGGTTCAAGTCCAGGTAGGAGAGAAACTTCCTGAGCAGTGCTGCAGACCCTCCTTCCCTGTCTTCCTCCCTCCCTTACTTTCCCCCTCCTTCTCTATGTCCTTATTTATTTTTTGTCTATTACCTTCTATAAAAAAAAAAAAGGCACTGGGGTAGATAGCATAATGGTTATGCAAAGTGACTCTTGTTCCAGAGGCTCTGAATTCCTAGGTTAAATCCCCCATACCACCAGAAGCCAGAGCTAAGCAGTGTTCTGGTAAAAACAAAAACAAAAACAAAACAAAAACACTAGGATTGGTAGAGCTGTGTAGGCATTGAGTATCAGTGATAAGTGCAGTGGCAAAAATAAAACAAAGCAAAAAAAAAAAAAAATACTTGGAACATTTTGACAGCATAGCACCAGGGTCAGGTAGAATCAGCTGCATAAAGGACTGACTGTGCCCACAGATTTAAACATGGCCCTGCTTCTTAGTCCTGAGCCCCATTTCCGAAAGGCTGGTTTTACTACTACTACTACTACTAATGTTTTATTTTTTAATATGTATTTATTTATTCCCTTTTGCGGTTTGTCCTTGTTTTATTGTTGTTGTTGATGTTGATGTTGTTGTTGTTGGATAGGACAGAGAGAAATTGAGAGAGGAGGGGAAGACAGAGAGGGGGAGAGAAAGATAGACACCTGCAGACCTACTTAACCCCCTGTCAAGCAACTCCCCAGCAAGTGGGGAGCCAGGGGCTTGAACCGGGATCTTTCCACCAGTCCTTGTGCTTTGCTCTTATTATTATTATTATTATTATTATTATTTTACTCAAGTGCATTTTCTAGAAGAGGACCTGGAGGATACAGGAGGTGAGCCTGCTGCTCATGGTGTGGTAGAGGACTGGCATAAACACCAGTCTGAGGGAAGGGTTTGGCTTCTTGAGCATCATCACAGCAGACTTCTGCTCCAGAAAAAGCAGGCAATTGGGCAGGGACTTTGGGCAAGTCCCTTGAAGAGTCAGGTGCAATGTGTCCCTAAGTTTCAATTCTCCAGAGCCATACCTGACTAGGAAAAGATAGAAACAGGCTGGGGATATGTATAAACCTGCCAATGTCCATGTCAAGTGGAGAAGCAATCATAGAAGCCAGACATCACACTTTCTGTACCCCTTAAAGAATGTTGGTCTATATTCTCAGAGGGATAAAGAATAGGGAACCTTCCAATGCAGGGGATGGGACATAGAGTTCTGGTGGTGGAAACTGTATTAATTATATCCCTGTTATTTTACAATCTTTTTAAATATTTATTTATTTATTTTCCCTTTTGTTGTACTTGTTTTATTGCTGTAGTCATTATTGTTGTTCTTGATGTCATCGTTGTTGGATAGGACAGAGAGAAATGGAGAGAGGAGGGGAAGACAGAGAGAGGAAGAGAATGATTGACACCTGCAGACCTGCTTCACTGCTTGTGAAGTGATTCCCCTACAGGTGGGGAGCCGGGGGCTTGAACCGGGATCCTGTAAATTTTTTTTTATTTTAAATTTCTATTTATAAAATTGAAACACTGACAAAAACCATAGGATAAGAGGAGTATACCTCCACACAATTCCCACTGGCAGAACTTCATATCCCCCACCTTCCCTGATAGCTTTCATATTCTTTATCCCTCTGGGAGTATGGACCCACAATCATCATGAGGTACAGAAAGTGGGAGGTCTGGCTTCTGTAATTGCTTCCCAGCTGAACATAGGCTTTGACAGGTCAACCCAGCCTGTCTCTCTTTCCCTAGTGGGGCGGAGTTCTGGGGAAGTGGGCCCTCAGCACACATTGGTGGGGTCATCTGCTCAGAGAAGTCCTGTTGGCATTATGTTGGCATCTGGAACCTGGTAGCTGAAAAGAGTTAATATATAGAGCCAAACAAATTGTTGACTAATCATGAATCTAAAGGCTGGAATAGTTCAGATGAAGAGTCAGGAAGGAGGGGGCCCCTCTCTACTTTGGAGATAGCTAGTAGGCCTATTTTAGTTATATTCCAAAGGACCCATGATTATACTATTTTTTTATTCCTGAGCCTGACATCTGATATGCAGGTGGATCCAAGTTATTGTCTGGGGAGATGATGTCATGGCTGGAAACAGGACGAGAAACCTGGATCAGGGAAGAGTAGCTCCCTAATATGGGAAAGATATATAAATATTGTTGATTGTAAACCCCATTGATTTTATTTGATTTGGGGCCCATTTTCAGCTTAGGAATCTATGTGACCTTTGCATCCCTATAGATTGGATCTCACATTCTGTGGTCATGAGTAAGAACATTCCAAGCTGCCCCAATTTCAGGACACATCTTCCTCAGATGGAACATAGAGTATGTTGTCCAGCCTCCCTCTGGAGGATGGAACATTCTTTACCTTTGCTGATCCAAGTTGAGGGCAAGTTCCTATGAGGGCCCACAAAGGGGTCTATTGTGTTGTTCCTGATAGAGATGATAGGTAACAATGGAGAGAGGGATCTATTCAAGATCTAGACCCGTCATGTACTTTAGATTTCAGGTATGTATTTTGCCTTAATTTATGGGTACATCTTTGGAGTAGGGCACCAAAGTAAAAATCTCTGGGTTAAAGGTGAGGGTGGATGTGTAGCTTCACTGGGGTGGGTGGGGGTGGGATAGGACATAGTCTTTTGCAGGTGGAAATGGTGTTTATATACAGTCCTATTAACTAGTAGTCCTATGAATCACTATTTAACTCATATGAGAGGGTAAAAATTAATTGAATGTCTCAAGCTTTTTAATGCACAGACCATAGACTGGGTCTTTGAAATGTTGACTCTCCTAGAAGTATAGACCAAGGAGAATAGGATCAACCAGTGGTGTTACTCTATAAGACACAGCTATATGTAAATAATGTCAAAGGACATAAATTACGGTGATGTTGTGTATGATACAGAAAATCCTAAAAAAGATATTTCCAAAGTTAAACCAATTACCAAATAATTTGATTATATTAATAACTATCTATTTACTTCTTAAATGCTAAGACAGCAGGAACCTCCATTTCCTCTATAGAGCCTATATTTCCCCCAGTCCTTGAACCTCTAGGGTGGGGCTCACCTTCCTGCAAGCTTCTTTCAGTTCATACCAAATGATGTTGCATCTCCTGATACCAAACTAATCAATGCAATGAGTACCACCTCAGCATGCTTCATTTCAGACTGTGTCAAGTGACCTCAGGCGTGGAATGCCAACCCTTCAGCCTCATTATTAGGGTGAGACTTTTCCTTTCATATAGGATTCTCTAATTCCATTTCAGGTGGTTCACTTCTTAACAAAGTCCCAAAACCTAGATATAGACCAGGTCCCGTGATAGGGTATATGTTTACATAAATTTACAATCTTTTAAATCATTAAGCCACTATTAAATAAAATATTTTTAATTTCTTTATTGAGGGATTAATGTTTTACAGTCGACAGTAAATATAATAGTTTGTATATTCATAACATTTCTCAGTTTTCCACATAACAATAAAACCTCCACTGGGTCCTCTGTCATCCTTTTCCAGGACCTGTACTCTCCCTCCACCACCCCAGAGTCTTTTACTTTAGTGCAATGCACTAGCTCCAATTCATGTTCTCCTTGTGTTTTCTCTTCTGATCATGTTTTTCAGCTTATGCCTGAGAATGAGATCATCCCATATTCATCTTTCTGTTTCTGACTTATTTCACTTAACTCGATTTCTTCAAGCTCCATCCAAGGTGGGCTGAAAATGGTGAAGTCACTATTTTTAATAGCTGAGTAGTATTCCATTGTATATATATATATTGTGTTATACATAATATATACCATATATATATTGCTCAGCCACTCATCTTTTTGACACCTGGGTTGCTCACAGGTTTTGGCTATTAAAAATTGTGTTGCTAAGAACATATGTCTAGACAATCTTTTTGGATGAGTGTGTTTGGGTTCCTTAGGATATATCCCCAGGAGAAGAATTGCAGGATTATAGGGTTGGTCCATTTCTAACTTCCTGAATACAGTAGCGTTGGTTGAAAGCCTTTCTCATTTAGCACTGGATAGATATCTTGCCGTTCTCTTCTGGCCTGTAGTGTTTGGTTGGACAAGTCTGCTGCCAGCGTTATGGGTTTTCATCTATAGGTGACTCTTTGTTTTTCTCTTGTGGCCTTCAGGATCCTTTCTTTATCCTTATTTCTTTCCATTCTAAATATGATGTGTCTTGGTGTATTTAAGTCTGGGTTAATTCTGTTTGGGACCCTCTGGGCTTCTTGAACCTTTATGTCTTTTATATTTTCTATACTAGAGAAGTTCTTAGCTATTATGTCCTGAAGAATGCTTTCTTTCCTTCCCTCTCTTTCTTTCTCTGGTAAGCCAATAATGTGTATATTATTTCTTTTGAAGTCATCCCATAGGTCTCTGTTGTTTTCAGTATCTCCTAATCTCTTTTTGAGATCCCTTACTTCATTTTTTAATTATCTCTAATTTGCACTCGATCTTGCTAATTCTGTTTTCAGCCTCATTTATTCTATTCTCTCTCCCCTCTACTGTTTTCTGGAGTTCATCCATTTTTTTCCTTTTCTGATACTGTTTTAGCTTGTTCAGCTAATTTTATTCTTAGATCATCTATTTCAGCTTTTAGCTCTCCAATATTCTTGAGATAATTAGTATTTTCTTCCAGAGTCTCATTTATTGTTTCTGCATTTCTGATGACAATTCTTTCAAACTCTTTACTGTTTCCTGCAACTATTTCTTTAATCAGCATTTGGATGTTAGTCTGATTATTTTGTGCTTCAACCCTTGGGGGGCTTTTATCTGGACTTTTATCCTAGTTCATTTCTCTAGTATTTCTTCTTGTTGGTTTAAGCATTCTATATAGTATGTTATGAGGTCCCTCACTCAGTACTTTTCAAATTACTGATCACTCTTGCCTGGATTGACTTGTGTCTAGGTAAGGTACTTAAAGAGTTCATAGTTGTGGAAATTAACAGTTATTTCAATTTTATTTCAATACCTGAGTTGGAGCACAGTGGCTGTTAAATCCTCTTTTGTTTTTTTTTCTTCCCTGTAGGCTATGGGAGCCTAAGGGCATTTAAACTATAAGTTGGCTAATTAACTTAATTAATCACTCCTGAACAAGAGATAAATCAGGATGCTGGAGAGATAATATTGGGGTTATGCCAAGAGACTCTCACACTCCAACGATCCAAAACTCTGTACTCAATTCAGCTTCTCTGTCAATCTGGGCAGCACTGCTGGGCCCTATGCATTTCTAAACAATTCCCATTTATATTTTGTAGGTTCTGAGGGAATTATTCACCATTTTCTCATCAGGAGAACAATGTGGAAAGCCTCCCAGTATACAGCCCCACTACTAGGTCACTGGGGTGTAGATATTATCCTGAGTTTCCCCATAATTTCTCTGTCCCTCAATGTCAGCACATGGCCTCCTTCCTGCTCTTCAGCCTCTGATAGCAGCAGCAATGGAGACTCACATTTGCATTTGGTGGGTCTTAAAGTAGTCCTCTCCTCTCTTTCAATAGTCTTTTTCTTGTTAAAAGAGACTGGAGGTGGTGCTTCAGCTGGTAAACTGCCAGAGTGTTACCAGCTGCTCAATCTCTCCTTAAGCTCCTCTCTGTCCATGAGCCATATGTTTTCCACTCACCTGTGATTGGCGGGTTCCTGAAGTTTTGTAGTCCTGTCTTGTGCTCTCAGGTGGTCACCTTCAAAATAAAGGATTTATTTTTGAATTAATTAATAAATTAAGGAAAGTGATACATACATTTGATAACACTTAATATGACAACTAAATCATTTAACAATACTGTGTCAGCTTTAGAAACTGTGCAATACCTACTATGTTTGCCTCCAACTGCTGCTAAATATATTACATTGAACTACTAAAATAAGAGTCAGGTACAATGAGGTGGTTTTCTTGATTTTTCTGACTTGCTGTTTTCTCAAAGGCTCAACTGCATTGTGTTGTAAGAGATATCTGGCTTCTTACATCTGTCCTCTAGCAAAACATGAATGTTTTGAATAAATGGATGACATCATTTATTGAGCAGTAGAGCACATTCTCAATGAGCCTCTCACCTGATTCAGAAAACAAATTCTAGCAGGAGGAGTTGTCAAGAGCACATCTGTGAGCATCTTGACTCAGTCACTCTGAGAAGGTCTCTCACACCTTAGATTTCAGATATTGCCATTTAGGGTTCAGCCTGTGTGCTCCAGGATGATGCACAGCATCTCTAACCTCTCCCCTCTCAATGCAAGGACTCTTCTCTCCTTCCCATTGACAAGTGTTTCCATATGTTTCCAGAAATCCCACAGAGGATAACAGTCTGGGGTTAAGGACTGAGGCTCTCATTTATGACTCTGGAATGCATCCACCAGAAAGCTGATTTCCTCTTCTAGCAGTTCACTCTTTGTGATGACCAAGGCCCTTTCTCATTTCCCCCATTGGAGACCAGTTGCTAAAAGAGTGTGAATAGCTCTACTACAACCACTCTTCCATCTCATTGCTTTTTCCATTTAGCCAATTATATGGAAATAGAGCCTCCTTTCAAAGGTACATTTTGCTTCCAGGATCATCTTCCTCCCCTTCAGACAGATCCTCTCCAGCAGATCTTCTGGCCCGAAGGATCCCTTCCCCCAATTTCCAGACATTGCACAGAGGAGATAGTCAGAAATATTTGTCATTTGTAAGACTAGTAAGAGCTTCTGGGTACTGGTGGGCTTGCATTTGGAGGATGAAATTCCACAGAAGATTAAAGAAGTTTAGGAGCAGAAAGAAAATGACTTTCTGGGATCCTGATGCAGTTTATTATTTGAAGAAGATCCTATACATGGTCCAAGATGGAGATGACAATGCTTCTAGTTCAGTTTTGAGTGCTTGGGTGAATTTACTAACTTACATACTATGTTGTTTTCAGAATTGTTGCCTCATCATTTTCCTTTTTTAAAAAACATTTTTATTATTACCTTTATTTATTTATTGGGTAGAAACTATTATCTTTATTTATTTATTGGGTAGAGACAGACAGAAATCAAGAGATAAAGGGGAGATAGAGAGGAAAAGAGACAGGGGGCCAGGTGGTGGTGCATAGGGTTAAGCACACATGGTACAAAACATAAGGACTTGAGCAAGGATCCTGGTTTGAACCCCCAACACTCCACATGTGGTGGGGGTTGCTTCAGAAGAGATGAAGAAGGCTTTCAGGTGTTTATCTTTCTCTATTCCTTTCTATTTCCCCTTCCCCTCTCAATTTCTCTGTCCCTATACACATTTGAAAAAATGGCCACAGTAGCAGTGGATTCATAGTGCATGCACTGAGCCCAGGTGATAATCCTGAAGGCAAAAAAAGAAAACAAAAAAAAAAAAAAAGGAGAGAGAGGAAAAGATACACCTGCAGCACTGCTTTACCATTTGCAAAGTTCTCCCCCTGCAGATGGGGGCCAGGGGCTTAAACCTGGGTCCCTATACATTGTATCATATGCACTCAACCAGGTTTAGCACCACCCAGCCCTGCTTCATCATTTTCCTAAATCTCAACTCATCCATTTTGGAATGACAGGGAGTTCCTCAAAACCACAGCTCCTGCTCTTCTGTTGTGTGGAACTCTATAGGGGCAGCCTCATCCCATGACATGTGTGGGATGCTCTTTCTTAAAGTGTTAGGTTTTGTCTGGCTTCTCCAAATGTGCCGGGCTGAGCTTCACTGATGGGAGACAGACAACCAGGGACTCATGGCTGGGTGGTACACTTTTCAGTCTTTATTCATGTGGAATGCAGCACAATCTAAGCCAAGCTAAGCTAAACTAAAACTAATATACTTGCCAAGTAGGGTGTAAACAGGATGTGATGTAGAGAGGGTGGAGAGAAAAGTGACTGGTGATAATCAGGATGTGACAAGGAGAGGGGGCAGAGCAGGCAAGAATTCTACCACTGAACCACCAATGCCCTGGAAGGAGGGTGGTGCTTAGTTAACAATGGTTATGTAAATAGAATACAGTGTTAAGCAGGGGGGATTAAACCAAATGAAACAGAAGTGGTTTTTAGAAGCAGAATTAGAAGCATACCAACACAAATGAAACACTTATGGGCTGGCCTCTGAAAGCCTCACCCAGAACCAGCCCAAGAATGCACTTGATGGAAAGTCATCCTCCCCCACCCTGCAACACACACACACACACACACATACACACACACACACACACACACACACACACACACACACACCCTCAAGGATCACAACTTCGTGAAAACCATGTGGATGCTCAAGTGTTTTGAAGGCTGGAGGCAGAGGACTGAATCTGAGGACCTCTCTCCTTTACTTCCGAAGAGTTGAGATCATTGGTAAGTTTGGGATTTCAAATGACAAGAGAAGACTGAATAGCTCGGCGACAACCCCTCCTTGCTTCAAGTACTGTTTCATTACTTTCTCCATTAGCCAATTATATGGGAATAGAGCCTCATTTCAAAGGTACATTTTGCTTCCAGGAGCAGAGGAATTTGACTCATTCTGAGCTTTTATATTTCTAATGACTGGTAAGTGCAGCCTGGGCCATTCAATTCTGGCGAATCACTCCGGACTCTTAAATGCTCCTTTAGAAGCAGTGTCAGTGTGTCCATCAGTTTCTCAAGATCTCAAAAGCTGGTGCTCCTAGCAGGTCTCACTAATTATTGACACCAACCTGCCCATGGTGATGGCCCTGACAGCTCTGAACAACACCAGTAATGCTGACCTGCAGCTCTGAATAACACAAGGAATGCTGACCTGCAATTCTAGCAGGCCTATGTCCCTCAGTCTGTCTCTCTCTCTGTGTATGTTCTGCTTTAGGAAGTCTATATGGAATACTGAGAGCAACCAGGAAGAAGTTAATCATACAAGAAAATAGTATCCAGGCACACAGGGAAGAGCCAGCAGGCTTTGAAAATCAACTGCAAAAGATAAATAAGGACACAAATCTCCTAAAGCAATAAAGAAAACTTTGATAGTTTAGAGCCAATATGGTATCAGAAATAGATTTTTTATCTCTATTTTTCATGTGCCCTCAGCCTGTAGATCACAATTCAGTAAAGCAAATAAAAGGGCTGCTGCTACTGGCTATATTTTACACACGATGGAGACATCAGGACAAAATCTTCTCATATGTGTCGATAAATAAAAGGCCATTACAAGAGGTAATCAAAGAAATAAGAAATACAATCACCATTGAGGAATCAGCCAGCTACTCTGGGATTTCTCTCTGGGAAGGAATAGGTTCCAGGGCAGGAAGATTCATATTTTCTCTCCTGGTTTGTTATGTCTTTAGCTGACATAAATAGAAACCTAGCACTTACATGTCCAGAGACCTGTGCACTGCAGAAGCCACAGAGTACAGCAAGATTTGGCTCTGCCCACATCTGCCAGATGACTTCTTGAGTATAGACATGAATTGGGTAGGGGAAGGATCATTACCAAGACTTGGGGAGGAGAGCAGTTGGAGGGGCGCTGATAAGGGGATGACCAGTTAATGATACACAACCATGTGAGATGAGCAGGTTGAGTATCATGTCCCAGAACAACCGCTTCACTGGTTTCTAGAGCACTCTTCAAATGTCAGTGCCTGAGCTTCCACCCTGCCCACAATGCTCTAATGAGCTGCATTTTGCCCACTTAAAATAAACGATACTATTGATTTATTAATGAGAGAGATAGGAGGAACAAGAGAAAGAGAATCAGAGCATTAGTCTGGTCCAAGTGCTTCTAGGGGTTGAACTTGAGACCTCATACTTGAAAGTCTAATTTTTATCTATTATGCTAGTTTCCAGACCACCGACTTCTTGACTTCTAAGAATCCACAGTTACTCTGTCTCCTCAAGTTAAAGTACTTGGTGTGCTGCAGAAGGACACTACCCTGTCTTATATGGATCTTTACTTCCTTGGGGGGGTGTCTAAATTTTGTCAGCTTATATGGAAATAGGTTCTTATTAGAAACAAATAGGAGCCTGTTAAGCACTTTGCTACTGGAGACTCAGGGAATATCGCTGGGATTCTGTGCCCACACAGTTTCCACTGATTCCAGTGGTCATTTTTTTCTGTTTTCCTTTCTTTTTGTGAATGGTCAAGAGATAAAGAGAGTAGGGTGGGAAAGAGACAGATAGAAGGAGAGATACCTGTAGCATTGTTCCACCACTCCAAAAACTTTTTCCTCTGCATGCAGAGACTGGGACCTTGAACCTGGGTCTTTTGGCATGGTAATGTATACAATTTACCTGGCAAGCCACCACCTGGCCATGTTCTTGTTAAAACTGTAAACTACTTTCTCATTGCAATTGAAACTCAGTTTCTAGCAAAGAGGAGTTCAAAATGGGAAAACACAGAAGCTGTGATTGAGGGCAAATCCATAAAGGAAAATCACCAGGTCTAGGAGTCTCTGCATGCAGGCTGAATTTGTTCCTGACCATGCATGGTGGTCTGGGTTAAAACAAAGCATCTGAGATATAGCCCATACCTTCTCCCAGTGCTGTCCTCTCCTCTACTCCTGTGGGGATTTGGGAGTCCACTTGTTCTAGTGGGTAGATAGATTTAGTGATTTTGCTGCAGTTCTCCTAAATCTCAGTATGTTTTTCAGAAGTAAAGGATGGCATAATTTATCACAGTTGAACATGTGCTTTGTTCAATGACAGGGTAATTAGACATTCTTTCAGCAGACACATTAAATATATACTTATGCATTAAAGCTCTGTGTCTCAGATCAGCTCTGTTGATTTATTCTTTATGCTTGGATCTTTGCCTATTGATAGCCATATAAAACTCAACTTCCATGCCAAAAAATAAAAGTGACAGGAAAGAAGAAATGGCTTCCATATGTTAACTAAGTTAAGTTGAGGGTTGGGGGGAGGGGTGTGTTTGGAGGGCTGGGGAAACATGCCCACACACATGCACGCACACATGCACACACACAGCAGATATATTTATATTTATACTTAGCACTTATGAGTAGGCTGGGGCTGAATTCTCTTCTCCTTACCCCAGTAAACATTAATTATGCAGTGATCAAAATAATTTTGCATGCATAATGCTGACCTCTCTCACTAGAGGGCAACACAACCCCAGCTTCAGGAGCCTCCACCTTCTGCTTTCAGTGACAGCAAGCATTTAATAAGATGCTGCATGGATTTTGTAATGAACACTCTATTAATTTTACATAAGTGTAAAGTTACTTTTGAAAATCCACTTACACTTTTGAATATACATGACTTGGCCCTCTCAACAGGTGGCAAGGACTCCTTTCCAAGATCTTGCCACTATGAAACCTGGCATAGCTGTGTTTTCTTTTGGGGGTTAATTCTCACAAAGAATAGAGTCTTCCCATAGGTTTATAACTTTAGTCAGCAGTGCCAGCTCACTCTGGAGTAGAATGGCACTTAGGAGTATCAAAAACACTAGACTTACCTGAAGATCAAAATAAGCTACTGCATCTTAACTCCTTCAGGTAGCAGATGAATATCTCAGGGCCCCAAGGCAAAGCATTCATTCTGAGCCTGCACAGAGCTGTCCCCTGCATTCTTCCCTCCAATTGTGCTGTATGAGGGATCTGGGTATCAGTAGCAGAGCTCTGAGGAGCAGCATCCATCCATTCAGGGAGTCATACCTGGACTACTTTCACAAGTCAGAATTCAACTGAGAAGAGTAAAGGTGATTTTCATCTCTGTCCACGATGTTGAAGGCAATTCCTCTGCACTTACACACCTATGCTATCAGTAACTTCATTCTTTAAAAATCTGCTCATTTTTAACAAATAGTGCTCCTACATCTGCTTCACAATGTGAAAGTAAGAAATATGCACTGTTACCACTCTCTGTGCAAGGGGGAATCTTTTAAATCCTGAAGAAATTGATGACACAGATTCAGCCAATTGAAAACTTATTACATAAGTTTTTCTTTTGTTCCTACATATGTAAAAAAAAAAATTGGGATTCACTTGGGAAATGAAACAAAGCTTCCAGCTTCAGGAGTTGCTGTACCAATTGTTCTATATGCAAAAAACACTTTGAACTTCTCTCAGAAGTATTTCAGGCCAGGATGAATAATGAGGGACCAATTTTCCTTTGGAGGAGAAGAGATGCATGACATTCTCCAAACACCCTGGCTCAGCATTTATCATTTTGCTTCCAGAAATAGCTATGGCCTTTTCTTTGAAGCAAGTTCTTTGAAAGAGGTGTTCAGTTCTGTAGAGTGGCTTTATTTTCAGATGAGACTTAATGTGCGTATGGAGGGTGGGATAGGAGTAAAAACAAAACAAATCTGTTTTCTCATCAGACAAGGACAACCCTCTGGGAAGTGGGGACTGAGACTATGTCTGTGTGACATATGTTGAAGTCTGGGGGTGTTCACAATGTGTTCTGGGTGCCCTTGTGTTCTGAGTCCTTCATCACTGCCTATGGTTACAACATGTCCCAAACTGTCCTCTCTCTGTTCCTTTCTGTCTCTTTTCTCTTTCATTCTTTCTTTCTTTCTTTCTTTCTTTCTTTCTTTCTTTCTTTCTTTCTTTCTTCCTTCCTTCCTTCCTTCCTTCCTTCCTTCCTTTCTTTCTTTCTTTCTTTCTTTCTTTCTTTCTTTCTTTCTTTCTTTCTTTCTCTCTCTCTCCTTCCTTCCTTGCTTCTTTCTTTCCTTCTCTCTCTCTCTCTTTCCTTCCTTGCCTCTCCTCTTTCTTTCTTTCTTTCTTTCTTTCTTTCTTTCTTTCTTTCTTTCTTTCTTTCTTTCTTTCTTTCTTTCTTTCTTTCTTTCTTTCTTTCTTTCTTGGAAAATACACTCTGTCCTTGCAGAGCCCGGGGCTTTACAGATAAGTCATATCACCCAAGTCTCCTGTACAATTTTTGGGCTATGGCATGGCCCATTCCTGCTGTGGCATTTCATGATCTCTTTTGAAATGCAACTCATTATATAAAAGCAGACCTAAATTAAAAAAATATTCCATAGAGGGAACAGATTGCTAGCTATAGATTAGAAGCACGGCCTAATCCTTCACAAGCATTAAATATTTAACATAATAGCACCACAGGTGCTGGGAAGATGTTGGCATTGTTTAATTAGACTTAATTAAACATAAGGAAAAAAATCTAATATTAATTCAGGTTGAGGTTTTTTTTTTTTTTTAATCGACTACAACCCACCCCACCCCCTTTAGGTCCCTGTGTGCTGGCTGGATAACACCTCACCCTTTTATTAAGCTGAAAAATACATACCATGTATGAGTAGAGAAATCATGTAAGAAGGATGGAGATGTTATCTACAAGCAACTAGGCTATATTCACAGACAAATGGAAACATGTTTCTGCAGTAACCTCACCCCACTAGGGAAAGAGAGAAACAGGCTGGAAGTATGGATTGACCTGTCAACACCCATGTTCAGCAGGGAAGCAATTACAGAAGCCAGACCTCCCACCTTCTGCATCCCACAATGACCCTGGATCCATACTTCCAGAGGGTTAAAGAGTAGGAAAGCTATCAGGGGAGGGGATGGAATACCGAGTCCTGGTGATGGGAACTGTGTGGAGTTGTACCCCTGTTACTCTATGTTTTTTGTCATTATTTCATTTTTATAAATAAAAATTTAAAAAGAATGGATCAAATACTTTACCACCTCTAACAGCTATATATAAGCATAGAGTTTTGTCCTGCTTTGCATATCATTATTAGTTTGGAATCTTTAAACTAGGAATAGGCACTCTTGCAACTTTCATCTGCTGGCTATTGTGTGTGTGTATGTGTGTGTGTGTGTGTGTGTGTATATACATACACTCTATGGCATGCACAAATAAAGGACATATTCAGACTGTACTATTCACATGGAAAAGCTAAAGAAAAATGTAACAAATCTTATGACCAAGTGTTTCTAACTCCAGCTCTTAGACCTATTAAAGTCCAGGAAAACACATTTGCTACACATAAGAAGCATTTGAACAGTTAGTATTTATCATTAAAATAATAACCTTCCTTGATACTGACAGTATAGTGTGAAATTGTTGCTTCAGTTTCTTGCCCTGTCTGTCTCTAACATGAAAAAAGAACACCGAATATCTGATACCACCCTATAGCCTTGAGAAAAACTGTGTTTAATTGATCATGCTGAAAACAAAAAAAATTCTTTTGTTGCTTGCATGTAAAATTATAAATGTGAACTTCTCTTGGCATTGAATGCTGTTTCCAGGTCAT
Source organism: Erinaceus europaeus (assembly GCF_950295315.1). Lineage (NCBI taxonomy): Eukaryota > Metazoa > Chordata > Mammalia > Eulipotyphla > Erinaceidae > Erinaceus > Erinaceus europaeus. Next base: position 33,880,586 of record NC_080162.1, read on the forward strand.
AGATGCAGGGTTTGCAATTCAACAGTCTTTAGATTTTGCAAAAACAGGAACACATACATAAAATCTGAGAAATGTGTCCAAATCAAATAAGTCTGAATGTACACCAGGATTTAACAAGGGGCCAGGCGATGGCAAACCTGGTTGTGCACACACATGACTATATACAAGTACTAGGGTTCAAGCACCCAGTCAACCTGTAGGGGAGAATTTTGTAAGTGGTGAAGCAATGCTTCAGGTTGTCTCTAACACAGAGAGAAGCATTGCTGAAGCTTCTTTCTCTCCTCCTCTCAGTTTCTCTGTATCCTATCAAATAAAGGGAAAATAGAAAAAAAAAGGCTTATTGGAGCAGTGGCTTTGTGGTATAGGCACTGAGCTCCAGCAATGACCCTGGAGGAAAATAAAAATATGTAACTAGACAGGTGCTTATTACAGTGTTGTTTAAAGTACCAACATACTGCACTAAAGCAAAGGACTCTGGGAAGGGAGGGGGAGGAAGGATAGGAAGAAAACTTCGGAGGTCTATTACATAATAGAATTGGATGCATATGTCAATAATTGCACTGTAAGCAGTGAGTGATCCCCTCAATAAAAAGTTTCTTATTTAAAATAAATTAATCAACAACAACAAAAAATAAGAACAACCTAAATATTTTATGTATACCACAGAATCTTGGCCATATTGCATGGTGGTTTGAATGGATCTAAGTTGGGGGTGAGAATATTTTGCAGAGAATTCTCACAGGGAGATGAGAGATTATACCCATGTGTCAACAACTGTATTGTAAACAATCAACCCCCCCCAAAGTGATCATAATAAAGTAAGCGAATAAATGTAATAGACTAGTAATAAAGAAGTAAAAAAGAAATAGAAGGAGAGCTGGGTCATACTGATGTGTTAAAGAGTTCTTCTTCTTCTAGCGTTTGCCCTTCTTCCGTAGCCAGTCAACAGTGTCAGGTTGAGCCTGATGTCTGCTTGTTGCTGGCTTTGAAAGTGACTGGGATCCATGTGGATTCAGTCGGCTAGGAAGGATCATCAGTTTCCCCAATAAATGGATACTCACGGGATGCACCACGAGAAGGTCGATCCAATGCATCCCGTTAAAGAGTTCATTGTGTTTATATATTTTCTTCAGGTTTGGGAGCTACTCTCTGCCCTAATTCAGCTTCCTAGTTCTATTCTCACCTCTGACTACACCATCCCAGACAATATTTTTAGTTTACCTCCATGTTAACTATCAAGCTTAAGCAAAATTTATGAAATTCATGGATGCCTAGGAACATACCTAATACAGACTTCCTAGCTTCTTACCACCCTAAAATCTCTATTCTCACCTGCTCTATACCTACTTTCTGGTTCCTTTTTTACTAAACATTTTGCCCTGCCTCGTTACTAATTTTTTGTTAAGCAATAATTTAATTCCACTGTGGTCTGAGAAGATTCTTGGGATGATTTGAGTGCTCCTGAATTTGTTGACACCGTCTTTGTGGACTAACATATCCTAGAGAATGTACTATGTGGATTTGAACAGAATGTGTTTTCTGTTTTCTTGGGTAGAATGACTGTGAAAATATCCAATAGTTCCAGTTTAACTGTCTCTTCATTTAACTCACTCATTCCTTTATTAATTCTCTTCTTTTAAAAAATTTTAAAACTTTATTTAAACAGAGATAGATAGAAATTGTGAGGGGAAAAGGAAATAGTGCAGGAGAGAGACAGATACACCTGCAGGCCTGCTTCACCACTTGTGAAGCTTTCCCCCTGCAGGTGGGGAATTCTCTTCTTAAATTACCTGTCAAGCTGTGATAGTGGGGTGTTGAAGTCTCACTATTACTGAGTTGTTACTGATATATTGCTATAGATTTTTCAGTAGATGTTTGATGGCCCCCTCATTGGGTGCATAAGTGTTAATAATTGTTAAGTCCTCTTGATCGACTGATCCTCTGAGCATTAAGTAATGCCCATCCTTATCTTTTATTATTTTATTTTAAAGTCTAGTGTGTCAGAGATGAGATTAGCTGTTCCTGCCTTTTCTTGTGGTCCACTAGCTTGTATGATAGTTGTTCATTCTTTACTTTGAGTCTGTGTTTGTTCTGTTGAGTTAGGTGGGATTCCTATAGACAACATATGGTTGGGTTGTCCTTTCTTATCCATATTCCTAGTCTGAGCCTTTGAATAGGTGAATTCAGGCCACTGAAATTTATTGATATAATAGATTTAAGATAGTTTAATGCCATTATTCTAAACTTTTAGCATGTTCTAATATATGGCATGTTTTTGGTGATGTTGTTATTGTTTATAGGAGACCATTCAGAATGACTTGCAGGGTAGGCTTGGCGATAGTTGATTCCTTCAAGTGTTGCTTGTTCACGAAGATTTTTATGCCTCCATCTAGCCTGAATGACAGACTAGAAGAACACAGTAGCCTTGGTTGAAAGCCTTTCTCACTTAGTGCTTGATATATATCTTGCAATTCTCTTCTGGCCTGTAATGTTTGTGAGGAGAAATCTGATGCTAATCTTATGGGGTTTCCTCTGTAAGTGACTCTTTGTTTTTTTCGTGCAGCCTTCAGAATCCTTTCTTTATCCTTATTCTTTTTCATTCTATATATGATGTGTCTTGGTGTTTTTTGTCTGGGTCAATTCTTTTTGGGACTCTCTGGACTTTTTGAACCTTTATATCCTTTATGTGGCTTAGAGTAGGGAAGTCATTAGCTATAATGTCCTATAAAATGCTTTCTTTCTTTTCCTCTCTTTCTCCCTCTAGCAAGCCATTAAATGCATATGTTACTTCTTTTATAGTCATCCCATGTGTCTATATTGTTGTTTTTAGTATGTTTTATTATCATTTTTAGTTCTCTTCTTTCTTTCTTAGTTGTTTCTAATTCATTTTCAATCTTGCTAATTCTTATCTGTGCCTCAGTTATTCTGTTCTCACTTCCCTCAGCTGTTTTCTGTGGCTCAACTATTTTGTCACCCTGTTCAAATATTGTATTAGCTTGTTCAGTAGTTCTGTTTTTAATTCAGTTACTTCAGCTTTCAGACCTCTGGTTACCTAAGGATAGTATTTCATTTCAGAGTCTCATTTTTTGCTTCCCCATTTCTGATGATATTACCTTCAAAAACTTTCCTCATTCCCATGATTATTGTATCAATTGGTATTTGAATGTTGTCCTCATTCTTATTTACTTCTAGCTGTTTGACATTTTTTTCCTGGTTCATTTCCCCAATGTTTCTTTACAGTTCAACCATTATATTTGGTATATTATGAAATGTACACAGATTTCCTGGGTGTTGATGTTTATATATGGTGTGAGATGGTTTCTCATTGGTTGGTTCCTGAAACTCTGAAGCTGGTTGCCTTTGGCCTTTGGTGTGTTTAAGGAATGGGTGGAGCTCTTAGTTGAAAGATGACACAGGTGTTTTTGGAAGATGGGAAGTAGTGTCTCTTATGTTCAAATTAAAGAGAGAAATGAATGGTTGGAACAGCAAGATGGCACCTTTTATGCTGAGTGCACTTTTTTTTTATGGTTCTATAGTTTTGAAGTGCCCCTACCTCACTACTTTTCAATCCACTGATCAGACTTGCCTGAATTTACTTGTGTCTAAATAGGATACTTTAGATTTCATAGTTGCAAATCTTAACAGTTGTTTTGTTTTATTTCAGCCCCCAGGGTGAAGCACAGTGGCTGTTAAACCTTTGTTGTGTTGACAGTAGTCTGTTTATGATTTACCTTCCCTATGGGATAAGCCATTAAGAGTGATTTGTAAATATAAGTAGATTTTTTTTTTTAGTGTATTCACTCACTTATAGCCAAGAGATTAAATAGGGTGGATGATAGATAGCACAGTAGTTGTGCAAAGAGAATCCCATGCCTGAGGGTCCAACTTCCACATCTGGTCTCTGTTGCATGGCCTAGTTATTCCCTAAAGAAACCCAGGTTGCACTTTGTTGAGTCATCAAGTTATTCTTTGCTGTTCTTCCTAATCTATAAGGAGAGGAATGTGAAAAAGCTTCTACCCCACAGCCACACCTTCAGAGCCCCAGCGGTGTAGATTTTAGCCTTAATTATCTGGTCAGTTCTGTGTTCTTGATGTCAAGATAGGGTTTCTCTGCTTCTGTTCCAGCCTCTGAGGGGCAAAAGTAATAGAGACTTGAGAAAATACCTTTGTAAACTCCTGGATCAGCACTAGTTATTCCTGAGTACAGTCTTTTAATCTCAGGAATATCTCCCTCAACCCCTTTCTGTCCACAAGCCACACTTGTTTGTACTCACCTGTGGTGTGGTGAATTCTTGAAAAGACCATACTCTTAAGTTGTTTAACCTTTAGTTCATTATTACTACTTTTCCTAATTGATTAGGGAGCCATTGTCCTCACTCATATCTTACTTCCTTTCAGACATCAAGTTGCAGATGCTACCATGATTCCATCCTGGGCAGATGACCTCACTAATGTGTCCCAGAACTTCACCTCACCATAGCCATCCTCTATTATGGAAAGATAGAAACAGTCTGGGGGTATGTTTCAATGTACCAATGTCCAGTGGAGAATTACAGAAGCCAGAACTCCCACTTTCACACCCCATAAATATTTTAGATCCATACTCCCTGAGGGAGAAAATGTTAGAGGAAGACAACTAGAGACATCTGAAAGCCAATCCCATTAGGACCCAGAGAGAGAAGAGGAAAAAAAAGAAAGACATTCTGAAGTAGTAATATTCGTGGTTATGATTTAGAAAGGGAAAGAAGGTAGAACCATAGGAAAAAATGGGAAAAAAAATAGATAGATAGATAGATAGATAGATAGATAGATATAGAAATAATAGTCATCCCATATCTGTAACCTTAGAGGAACCAATACAGTTTCCAATAGAGGGGAAGGGGATGAGGACACAAACTCTGGTGGTGGGAATGGTGTGGAACTGTATCCTTGCTATTTTGTAAATAAATATTAAATCTCTAAAAACATATAGAAACAGAAAAATACCCACCTACATGGATAAAATGCACAATGAAATATTACTAGTGAAGCTGTCACTTTTGTATCTAATCTTGCCAGTGAATTCTCTGATTTTGGAATCTGGAGTGGGTGGAAGGCAAAGATTTCAGCCCTACAGAGGAATGAGCTTGGATGGAGAAGGAGGCTCCTTTTCCTGTCTTTGCAAGCCTGGTTCTCCAGCCTTCAAGTCAGCTGCTTCCATGGGTCCTTCCACTATGATCTTTGCATTTGATTTCTGTGTTTGCTATAATAAATCATGACAATTTCATAATCTTTTCCATCTCTTTTTTTGTAGGATCAGAGAATAAACCCAAGGCCTTAAACATGCATAGCATCACAGCTGAGGAACCTCTCCAGCCTACTATTTCATTTTAAAACCATATGTATATCACATATACAAGGGGAAGAATAAAAAGGAAAGAGGAGAAAACAGACATAGAGAAAGGAGAGATGTAATAGCACCACTCCACCATCCATGAGGCTTCCTGGTACTGTTTGTAGTGCTCTCATGTCATTTTGGGTCTTGAATTCAGATTTTCATACACAGTAAGATGTGTATTATACAGGTGAGTTATCTCCTAGCCCCTAAACAATTCCAGAAATTAAAAAATGAATTTAAAGTTATGGTGTAGACAAGGTTGGTTCTTTCTGGATTTTCTAGAGAAGGGTCTATCTTTGGGCTTTTCCTGTTTCTGGAGGTGCCCACATTCCTTGACTCCTGGATTTCCATCACCAAACTGGACACTAACCCTCCTGCCTCTCTGTAATGAAGAATTTTAGAGGATATTAGTCCTCTTGATTATTCAGGGTCCCCTGTCATCTCAAGGCACTTAACTTCTTCTGCAATGTTTCTTTTACCATATAAACTGATACATTTTGTTTCTGGGATTAGAACATAGACATATTTTGGAACAATGATTCACCATGCCTATTTTGTTCACGTTAACCAGAACCTGTGTTTGAGTCCTGACTTTAGCAATACACTATGACCAACAAAATCCCTTTTTTTTGGTCTGTAAAATATGGTTCTCCATTTATGTAAGCACACAAATGTGTCCATTTATGGATTAACACAGAGAAAAACAAAAAGGCTGGCGTAAAGCTACTAAAATGTCTATGTGATTATTTCTGTATGGTGAAATGATGGGTGAGTGACAATCTTTTTTCTTGTCCTTCTTCAATTTTCACTTTTTCTACATTAGAACTCCATTTAGTGCAAGTTTTAGAATCTTACCAACCACAATATCAATATAAATGCAGGGCAAAACTTTCTTCATATCCATATTCTTTCTTCATATCCATATTCTTCAAGCCATCCAATCTGGAAGCAAACATAGTATCTGTCTTGCCAAAACAGTACAGATCTTTAAACTTAACAAATTGTCAAAGTCAAACATGTTCCTTCCACATTCTCATCATGATACTTTCCCCTCACTGGCAATGTCAGTAAGTTCAGATCAGACTGCAGAGACTGATTTTCGGTAAGGCTAACATAGGCAATTTTTTCCCCAGACAATTAAACTAGTTCTAACAGTCCTTACCCTAATGTGCATAGGTTTCTCTTGTCTGAGTTTTGAGAAAATTGCAGAATCCTGACTCCATTGACCCCAACATGTCAGCCAGGAAATGAGACTTGGGCATAAGATGCTTAAAACTGCACAAAAGGGTGATTACAGTGTGGACACCTGGCCATTATTGACTTTAGACTGTGGTTGAGAAGTCATGGTCTCTGATGAATAAATGATTCATCTATTTGTGACAGGCACCTGCCCATCTCAAACCACATTATGATAGGCCCTGTGACATTCACAGGAGTTTTGTCTGCATTGCAGATATGCTGAAGATGTTTCTAGTTGTAATGCTCCCTGGACAGGCTTCATAGATTCCCCCTTTACCTGGCTGTTGTCACTGCCAACTAGTTGTCTCATGATAACCTTTCATATGAAGGATGAAGAGAACAAGGTGTTGATAAATGCTTGACTGTTGTATTTCAGAACAGTCCTAGGAATCCCAGGAGGTATTTTCAGGTTCCAGAAGAGCACTAAGAGCAGAAATTCACTTGACAGGTTAGCAAAGACACATATATGGCCAGTTGATCAAAACTAGCTTCCACCATTTGTCCAGAACAGACAAAAGTTGTCTGTGTTGAGGAGTGTGAGACTTCATAGGAAAGCAGCCTAGATGCTGACAGGCCTCCCACAAGAGTAGTCCTGCCCCTACTTCTCTATGTTTAACCCTATGAGCATCCCACATCTTTGAAATGGAGAGTGGAGAGAGCTTGCCAGCTTCCCACTGGAGTCTCAGGAGACAATGGGGCTTTCAGCTAATAGAGCACAATAAGGGAGGCAGGATGGGGAAGCTACCTGAATTCCCTCCAGCCCCGTGGTGTGGGGCCTCTGCTTGTGCACTCATAGGCACACAAGGTGACTTAGTAGAGGCACCACAGAGTGGTCTGATAATGAGAGCCAGGTGGACACAGAGGAACCATCAGAGATAGACAAATGGAGGACATATCAGGCTGTGCTCCCCTGGGTGAATGCCAGCAGCAGTGAATAGAGGTCAGGCTTGAGTCCACATGAAGGGATGGGATTGAGTCCACTTGATTCATGCCTTCCCCTCAAAACTGTGGTGTCTAGCTCATGAGGTGCTAGATTCAGCTCCTGGGAGAAACATAAAGGAGATGCTGAGACTGTCCATGTAAACTCCAGGTGACTGAGTCCTAGCTTTTAGTTCCATAGGAAATTCATTGGTGGGAGAGCAGGCACAGGAATTGAAGCATGCCAGAGTTAACTTAATTTTATTTATTATTTATTTATTTATTTTTCCTTTATTGGAGTAATAATGTTTTACAGTTGGAAGTAAATACAGTAGTTTGTACATGCATAACAATTCTCAGATTTCCCTATAACAGTACAACCCCTGCTAGGTCCTCAGCAATCATGATCCAGGACCTAAGCCCCCCCTCCCACCCACCGCAGCCATTTACTTTAGTGTTATACACCAACTGAAAGGGATAACTTTTAAAGAGAAAAACAAAAAATTAACTTCACCTTCTTCTAATCCTCCTCCTCCTTCTCCTTCTTTTTCTCCTCCTCCTCCTCCTCCTCCTCCTTCTTTTTCTTCTTCTCCTCCTCCTGCTTCTCCTAATCCTCCTTCTCCTCCTCTTTCTACTTCTCCTCCTCCTTACTTTTTTTTAATTGGGGGGCAATTAATGGTATATGGTCCACAGTAGGTTAACTTATTATTAAAAAAAAAATCCAGTTGGCAACAATCTTTCCCCCTCCATTCAGCATTAACAGGACTTTCTCCTGTTGTCATCAAAGTTACCTTGGCTGGTGGTCTTAGAATCTGTTATTGCTTGGGGGGAGCAGAGCCAAAATGGTGACTGAGAAGTAGCTACTGGCCTGAGTTCTGACAACATCAACTGGAAATGGTAGGATTTTTTGCCTTCAGCAGGACAGTAAATTCGGGGTCATAGCTATGACACCAAGGGAGTGAATATAGCTCAGTATGGGTTAGAATATAGAGAAAAAAGAAAGCAAAATTTTTTATTATTCCCAAAGAGCACCCCTGTCTCCCCCCACCCCATAAACAGACCCTGGGTACCAGAGAGCTGCTCCTATCAGGCTCCCCTGCTGAGCTTCCTTCTTTACCAAGATTCCTGGCCCAACAGGGGTTTCATTCCAATCCTATTCCTTTCTGAAACCCTTGGCCCTTTTTCTTTCTGTCTAAGTGGCCAATTGGACCTACAAAAGGGAAAGTCTGTGCTGAGGTGTTTTGTTTTGTTTTGTTTTACCTTCTTAACAATCAGCTGCCTCTGCTCAGGTGGCTTGAGGCAATCTGGAGCCATCCAAGATGAAGACAGGACAGATTTTTTTACCCTGCTCTATTTTATTATTAATATTATATATAGGTATATCCCTTTACCCCCCTTCTTCAGGTTGACCAGAATTAAATCTTAGTGTATTTTCCTTTGCTAGGGGAATGTTCATCTTGTCCATTGTGAGAGGAACTTGTTTCACTACTCCTACCTCCTCTATCCACTCTCCCCTTCTCCCTCCTCCTAGCTAATTAAAAATAAATAAATAAATAAATAAAATAAAAATAAATAAACAAAAACCTCTTTCCTTTCACTGCTCTTTCATTACAGTTCTTTTTCTTATCTTTTTTATTTTCTCTCTCTCATTTTTCTTTCTTTTTCTTTTCTTGTCTTCCTTTCTTCCTCCTTCTTTAGCTTTCTGAATTCACTGATACTCATTTGTGAATTATTTTGGGGAAGAAATCTGACTCAGAGTGGACTCTCTATGTGTGTATCTCTGCTCTATTTCCCATTCTCCTCTTGCTACCCCTATAACATACAGTGGATAGTAGATTTGCATAGTTGTCTATTCTTGCTATCCCTTTTTTCCTTTCTCTTTCTTCTTCACTTGGACTTGGTTGCTATTTTTTCACAGATTGGAGATATTTTTTGGCTAACTGGTAGTGGTTAAACTTCTTCAATACTTGATTCAGTTGCTACTGTAATTCCTGAGGTTGGTGATTGCATTTGTCATAAAGATATTTAGTACAGTGTTGCTTGTATTCAAAACACAACTGAGGAAAAACAGAACATAAAAATAAGAAACACATAAAACAAAGAAATAGGTAGATCAAGAGCAAATAAAACTGCTACTACAATGAATGAAGACAGGAGCCCAGAAGAAACTACAAATCAGCCAGAAGTAACCATAGATAAGAAAAGTATGCAAGCAATAATAAAATTATTAATCACAAAAGTTAAAACAACTTTGGAGAAAAGGAATGGCAGTATTAGGGAAACAACAGTTGAGACCCTCAAGGAAAATACTGATGACCTTGAGGCAATTAGAGAAATGAAAGCTGAAATAGCTGAACTGAAGAAAGCAGCTGAGGGAAGGGAAAGCAGACTAACAGAAGCAGAAAACAGAATTAGTCATACAGAGGATGAACTAGAGAAAACTACGAAAGAGGTGAAATAGCTCAAAAAGAGATTTAGAGACACTGAAAACAACAACAGAGACATATGGAATGATCTCAAAAGAAGGAACATTCGTATAGTTGGCCTGCCAGAGGAAGAAAGAGAGGAAGCGGAAGCAAACATTCTAGAGGAAATTATAGAAGAAAACTTCCCGGACTGGAACAACAGAAAGGATATTAAGATTCAAGAGGCCCAGAGATTTCCAAACAGAATAAACCCAGACCTGAAGACACCAAGACACATCATAGTCACAAGGAGAAGAAGTAAGAATAAAGAAAGGATCCTAAAGGCTGCAAGAGAAAAACAAAAAGTCACATACAAGGGAAAACCCATAAGACAATCAGCAAACTTCTCCACTCAAACTCTAAAAGCCAGAAGAGAATGGCAAGATATCTATCGAGCCCTGAATGAAAAAGGGTGTCAACTAAGGATAATGTGTCCTGCTAGACTTTCATTCAAACTAGATGGAGGGATCAAAACCTTCTTAGACAAACAATAGTTAAAGGAAGCAGCCATCACCAAACCAGCCTTGAAAGAGATTCTAAAAGACCTCTTATAAACAAGAACTTCACTATAATACTTTCAATATATCAGAGCAAACAAAAATTTGTAGAACAATGGCACTACAATACATTAAATCCATAATATCAATAAATGTCAATGGCTTAAACTCACCCATCAAAAGGCACAGAGTGGGAGGATGGATTAGAAAACATAACCCAACCATATGCTGCTTGCAAGAATCCCATCTGACACAACAAGATAAACAGAGACTTAAAGTGAAAGAATAGAATTGACCAGGCTAATGGACCACAAAAAAGGCTGGAATAGCCATTCTCATCTCTGATTTTAATTTAAATAAAGTAATAGATTTTAAATTAAATAAAGTAATAAAAGATAGGCAAGGACATTACATAATGATTAGAGGATCAATCAGCCAAGAAGAGTTAAGAATTTTTAACATCTATGCACCCAATGAGGGACCATCTAAATACATCAAGCACCTACTGATAGAACTTCCAAAATACGTCAATAGTAATACAGTAATAGTGGGAGAATTTAACACCCCACTCTCACACTTAGATCAACAAAGCAGAGAATCAACAAAAAAAAACAAGAGAATTAAATGAGATGGTCAGACTAGACCTCCTGGACATTTTTAGAGCTCTTCACCCCCCAAAACTGGAATACACATTCTTCTCAAATCCACACAACACATACTCAAGAATAGACCACATATTAGGCCACAAAAACAGCATCAATAAATTCAAGAGCATTGAAATCATCCCAAGTATCTTCTCAGACCACAGTGTAGCAAAACTAACATTTAACAACAAACAGAAAATTATTAAAAGACACAGAATTTGGAAACTAAACAACATACTGCTTAAGAACCACTGGGTCAGAGAGACACTCAAGCAAGAAATTCAAATGTTCCTGGAAACAAACGAAAATGAAGACACTACCTATCAAAATATTTGGGACCCAGCTAAAGCAGTATTGTGAGGGAAACTCATAGCCATACAATCACATATTAAACAACAAGAAAAAGCTCAAATAAATTACCTTACTGCACACCTCAAGAACTTAGAGGAAGAGGAACTAAGGAACCCTAAAGCAATGAGAAGGACATAAATCACTAAAATTAGAGCAGAAATAAACAAGATTGAAAATAAGAGAACCATACAGAAGATCAATGAAGCCAAATGTTGGTTATTTGAAAGATTAAACAAAATTGACAAACCCCTAGCTAGACTCACTAAACAAAAAAGGAAGAAGATTCAAAGTAATAGAATTGTAAATGTCAGAGGAGATATCACAACTGACACCACAGAAATCCAGAAAATCATGTGAAACTTCTATGAAGAACTATATGCCACCAAGCTAGAGAATCTGGAAGAAACTGAAGAATTCCTAGGAACATATGCCCTTACAAAACTGAACCAAGAACAACTACAAAACCTAAATGCACCAATCACAGACAAAGAAGTCCAAACCATTATTAAGAATCTCCCCAACAACAAAAGTCCTGGAACAGATGGCTTCACAAACGAATTCTACAAAACCATCAGGAAACAGTTAGTACCCATACTTCTAAAGCTTTTCCATAAGATCGAAGAAACAGTAACAGTCCTTTCCAGCTTCTATGAAGGTAACATCACCCTGATACCAAAAGCAGATAGCGACACAACAAAAAAGGAAAACTACAGACCAATATCTCTGATCAACATAGATGTCAAAATAATAAACAAGATCTTGGCCAACTGGATACAGCAGCATATCAAAAAGATTGTTCATCATGACCAAGTGGGATTTATCCCAGGAATGTAAAGTTGGTTCAACATATGTAAGTCAATCAATGTCATTCACCACATCAATAAAAGCAAAGCCAAAAACCACATGATTATTTCAATAGATGCCGAGAAAGCCTTTGACAAAATCCAATACCCATTCATGCTTAAAACCCTACAAAAAATGGGAATAGATGGGAAATTCCTCAAGATAGTGGAATCCATATATTGCAAACCTACAGCCAACATCATACTCAATCGACAGAAGCTGAAAGCATTTCCCCTCAGATCAGGGACTAGACAGGACTGTCCACAGTCATCATTAATCTTCAACATAGTATTGGAAGTTCTTGCCATAGCAATCAAGCAAGAGAGAGAAACCAAAGGAATATAAGTTGGAAGTGAAGAAGACAAGCTCTTACTATTTGCAGATGATATGATAGTATAACTAGGAAAACCTAAAGAATCCAGCAGCAAACTACTGGAAGTTACTAGGTAATATAGCAAGGTGTCAGGCTACAAAATCACTGTACAAAAATTAGTGGCATTTTTTATGCAAACACTAAATCTGAATAAGTAGATATCCAGAAATCACTCCCATTCACTGTTACAGCCAAATCAATAAAACACCTAGGAATAAAGCTGACCAAAGAAGTTAAAGACTTGTATACTGAAAACTATGAGTCACTATTCAAGGAAATAGAAACTGATACCAAGAAATGGAAAGACATCCCACGCTCACAGATCAGAAGAATAAATATCATCAAAATGAATATTCTCCCCAGAACCATATAAAAATTTAATGAGATACCTATCAAAGTTCCACCAAGCTTCTTTAAGAGAATAGAACAAACACTACAATCATTTATCTGGAACCAGAAAACACCTAGAATTGCCAAAACCATCTTGAGGAAAAGAAATAGAAATGGAGGCATCAGACTCCCAGACCTCAAACTATATTATAAAGCCATCATAATCAAAACAACATGGTACTGGAACAAAAATAGGCATACAGAACAGTGGAACAGAACTGGAAGACCAGATCTAAACCCTTACACCTATGGACATCTAATCTTTGATAAGGGGGCCCAAAGTATTAAATGGAAGAAGGAGGCTCTCTTCAATAAAAGGTGCTGGGAAAACTGGGTTGAAACATGCAGAAGAATGAGACTGAACCACTTTATCTCACCAGAAACAAAACTCAACTCCAAATAGATTAAAGACCTGGGTGTTAAACCAGAAACAATCAAATACTTAGAGGAAAACATTGCTAAAACACTTTCCCACTTAAACCTCAAGGACATCTTTGATGAAACAAACCCAATTGCAAGGAAGACTAAAGCAGAAACAAACAAATGAGACTATATCAAATTGAGAATCTTCTGCACAGCCAAAAAAACTATCAAACAAATGAAGTGACCCCTCACAGAATGGGAGAAGATCTTCATATGCCATACTTCAGACAAGAGACTAATAACCAAAATATACAAAGAGTTCAGCAAACTTAGCACCAAAAAAGCAAATGACCCCATCCAAAAATGGGCTGAGGATATGAACAGAACATTCACCTAGTCTTAAAGGCTAACAAAGATATGAAAAACTGATCCAGGTTGCTGATTGTCAGAGAAATGCAAATAAAGACAACATTGAGATACCACCTCACTCCTGTAAGAATGGCATACATCAAAAAGGACAGCAGCAACAAATGTTAGAGAGGCTGTGGGGACAGAGGAACCCTTTTGCACTGCTGGTGGGAATGTAAATTGGTACAGCCTCTGTGGAGAGCAGTCTGGAGAACTCTCACAAGGCTAGACATGGACCTTCCATATGACCCAGTAATTCCTCTTCTAGGGATATACCCCAAGGATTCCATAACACCCAACCAAAAAGATGTGTGTACTCCTATGTTCATAGCAGCACAATTTGTAATAGCTAAAACCTGGAAGCAACCCAGGTGCCCAACAACAGATGAGTGACTGAGAAAGCTGTGGTATATATACACAGTGGAATATTATGCAGCTACTAAGAACAATGAACTCAACTTCTCTGACCCATCTTGGTCAGAGCTAGAAGGAATTATGTTAAGTGAGATAAGTCAGAAAGATAAACATGAGTATGGGATGATACCACTCATCAACAGAAGTTGAGAAAGAAGATCAGAAAGGGAAACTAAAAGCAGGATTTGACTACATTGAAAGTAGGGCACCAATGTAAAAACCCTGTGTTGAGGGTGAGGGTGGACATGCGGCTTCCTGGGTTGGCGGGGGGGGGGGTTAGGGGTGGGGGTGGGTGGGTGAGATGGGACCCAATATTTTGGTGGTGGGAATGGTATTTATGTACACACCTATTAAATTGTAGTAATATAAATCACTATTTAATTAATATGAGAGAGGAAAAATTGTATGTCTAACAAAGGGACTTTTCAAAGTTAATCCAATTACCAAATAATGTGATGATAACAATAACTATCCATTGTCTTCTTGAACCCTAAGACAGCAGGAACCTCACATTTCCACTATAGAGCCTAAACTTCCCCCAGTCCTGGGACCCTAGCGTAGGGCCCACTTTCCCATATGCTTCTGCCAATTCTTATCAAATAATGTTGCATCTGCTGATCGCAACCTAATCAATGCAAGGAGTGCCACCCAGCATTCAGACTGTGTCCAGAGACTTCAGGTGTGGAATGACAACCCTTCAGCTTCATCACTAGGGTGAGACCTTTTCTTTTCAAAGTATTCTCTAATTCCATCCCAGGTAGTTCACTTCCTAACAAAGTCCCAAAACCTAGATATCGATCAGGTTCCTAGAGATAGAGCATATGTTCACACGTATCCATAAACTAGAGCAAATATATACCTGAAAGCAGTAGTACACTAGAGTTTGCAGTGAGTACCCAACACTTCCTCTCCACTATTCCAGCCTTTGGGTCCATGATTCTTCAACAATTTGTTTGGCTTTTATGTTAACTTTCTTTTCAGCCCCCAGGTTCCAGATGCCATCAGGATGGCGGCCAGTCTTCCTTGGATAGACGACCCCTCCAATGCGTCCTGGAGCTCCGCTTCCCCAGAGACTCACCCTACTAGGGAGAGAGAGAGGAAGACTGGGAGTATGGATCGACCAGTCAATGCCCATGTTTAGCGGGGAAGCAAGTACAGAAGCCAGACCTTCCACCTTCTGCAACCCACAATGACTCTGGGTCCATGCTCCCAGAGGGATAGAGAACGGGAAAGCTATTGGGGAGGAGATGGGATATGGAGATTGGGTGGCCAGAATTGTGTGGAGTTGTACTGCCCCATCCTATGATTTTGCTAATGTCTCCTTTCTTAAATAAATAAATAAATAAATAAAGAATCTGCTATTGCTGGGAGTTGGGCGGTAGCACAGTGGGTTAAGCATAGGTGGCACAAAGTGCAAGGACTGGCATAAGGATCCTGGTTAGAGGTCCTGGATCCCCACCTGCAGGTGAAGCAGGTTTGCAGGTGTCTTATCTTTCTTTCCCCATCTCTGTCTTCCCCTGCTCTCTCCATTTCTCTCTGTCCTATCAAACAATGACAGCATCAATAACAACAACAAAAATAACTATAACAATAAAACAACAAGGGCAACAAAAGGGAATATATAAATAGATAAATATTTTTAAAAAAGAATCTGCTACTGCTATTTGATAACCCAAATAAGTTGTATTCTCTGTATACACAAAATAGAATTTAACCTATTAAGCTTCTTGCTATGTGTTACTATGGGAAGGTTGATAAGTATAAAATGACAAGTACCATTGTGCTCAGGGGCCTGGTCTCCTGTGGACACAAGTCCAACTGGGTCTGCCAGCATAATAAGCACTGCTTCCTAAAGTAAAGCCTCAGTGGGTCCCTTCTCTCTGTCTAAGACTCTGATAACAGTATGTAACATACACTTTCATTAGAGCTTCACTCATCAAAGTAGGGTGATAAATCAGGCTATCACATTGTGTGGTTAGTTACACTGACTTAAACATTTTGAATGTTTCAACAAATTAAACACACACTCACATAACAGTTTCACAACCTATCAGGGAATTAAACTTAATACCTATCTTAGAGGAGGGATTCACTTACCTTTTCTTGCCTCCTTCCTAACATTAGGGTCTCATCTGTCCACTGAGGGGTGAGGAAACCCCAGGGAGTCTGGGGACAGCTGTGTGCTCTTTGGATGAAGTAGCATCTCTTCTCACAAAGTGACCCTAACCTAATCTTTGCCAGACTGGATACCTTTTCTGAGTCAGAACTCCTCAGTCCCCTCTTTCTGACTGGGCTGTTCCATGGACTGACCCTTGTGACAAATTTTATTTCCTGCTATGTTGTGTTTTCTTCAAAGAATCCCTCTGCCTTTTAGGTTCTAACAGCTTCAGATAACTTTATAGAACTGTTCATCCCTTATATCCATCATCCTGGCCATTTAGACTTTATTCTTCAATGTGAATTTACCAAATCTCTCTGCTATTTTCTTTATTTTAAAATGTGGTGATGGTTAGTGAATTGGGGACCTTATATATGCAAGATACTACTGAGTGATCCTCTGGAGTTTTTTTCATTTTTCATTCAGAGGGTGAGATTGACACAGAGAGAAGAGGATGAAGTTGCAGACCTGGAGAGGATAGACAATTATGGATTAACAGGGTGATGCAATGAGGTCGTTATAGAACCCTGAAGAGAATGTCTGGAAGGTCAAAAGCACAATGGAGGAAATGAGGGAAGAAGGGTCCGATGTGATGGGAAGGAGGGACCATTAAGTACAGGCAGGAACCTCCTCCACTCTTGAAGCCTTTTACCCACATCTCACATAACAATGACTTTGCTTTGCTGTCCTCCAGAACTGCAAAAGAGCACATATATTGTCCCAGGCACCTACATTAATATGCATTTGTTAAAGTACCACAGGAAACGAGCACACCTTTAACTCATACCAATTCTTCTTTCTAAAAGTCTGTGCCTGAAGGCTGGTTCCTTTAACGAGGTTTTCACATCTCTTCCATGGAAGAGAGACCATGAGTAGAGAGAGAAGACTCCATTTGATGCCAGACTCCACTTCTGGATTTTGAGTCTGGGGATGTAACTGGACCTCACCCGAGTGCCAGGTGCCACCTCCTTTACTCTCACCTCCAGACATGGTCCAGAGCTTAATTAGTGCAAAGCTTAAGACAAAGCTCTGAGATTGTCTGTTTTTAGAATATATTTATTAAAACATCAAAAGCAATGCCTTCTAGGAAAATTCCTTCTTGGTTGAATCAGACATCCACATCTTATTGAAATGAAGTCATGTCCTAAACCTAAAACACTGAACTTCAGCACAGTATCCCCTCATCCCCACTACCAATAAAAGTTGTTCATCATTTGAGATGTACAGTTTGCAATTATTCATGTCAAAAAAGTGATCCATAATGGAATTCCGTTTTTTTTCTTGCCTCAAGGATTTAAAAAAAAATTGAAAAGTATATGTTTTGTGACCTGAAGTGGGCAAGCATGTGAACAATGCTGCCATTTGCAATGAGTGAGGGTTAAATCACCTGGAGGCTCATTCTTTCTGGGATGATGTGCAGTGACAGCTTCAGAGGGATCCTACTTTGAGGGTGGGTCTCTGTCAACTGCCTCCCAGGTTCCAAAGTGCCCAGACAGGAAACACCATGGTTTATTGTACTTTATCTTGAGTTGTAATCTGAGTAACATTTTTTTTAACACAGTGCTGGGTTATGAAGTAGGGCCTGGTGTATGAGTTGGCTTTCTTGGCCCATTTGTTTTCCAATTTCTAGGAGAGAGAGAGAGAGAGAGAGAGGAGAGAGAGAGAGAGAGAGAGAGAGAGATTGAAAAGAGAGGGAGCTGGATGGTGGCATACCTGGTTGTGTGCACATGTTACAGTATGCAAGGACACAGGTTTGAGCCCCACCCCCCACCTGCAGGGGAAAGCTTTGCATGTGGTAAATCAGTGCTACAGGTGTCTCTCTGTCTCTCTCACTTTTTCTCCCCCTTCCCTCTCAATTTCTGACAGTCTCTAACCAATAAATAAATAAATGTAACAAAAATCTTATAAAATATTTGAGGGGATATATATATATATATATATATATAGAGAGAGAGAGAGAGAGAGAGAGAGATGGAGAGGAGGGGGAGAGAGAGAGAGAGAGAGAGAGAGAAGAGACTATAGCACTGCTCCTCTATCCATGGAACTCCCCCAGTGCCATGCATGGTGCTCCCATGTAGTGCTGGGGTTCCAACCCAGAACCTTGTTCATAGTAAGATAAGCTATCTTGAATTCGTCTCTTAAATAAATGGCTTTGGATTTTTGCTAACAGAGATATCAACAGCAATTGCATGAAATCAATTAAGCAGAAGAACAAAGAGGTTGTATATGGGCAGCCTCACTTTCATAGTATTTGAAAGAGGAATGTCCTGGGGGTGTGGCCAATAGTGGTCCTCACTGTTGAGAACTGGAAACTTCAGGGGTACTCAGAAAGATTCTTGAGGGGCCACTGTGGTGTGTGACCTATTCGGCTTCAAGAAACTGTCACCACCTAGTTCCCCTTCCTACCACACTGCTTTAGAAGATCACTCTGTCTCTCTGGTCCTCAGGCTTTTCTGCCCTGGCCCTGACCCTCATAGCCACTGGCTTATCTCATGGGTATCTGTGACCAGTCTTTCTTCCTTCCATGAAAGCATCCTTCTCTCTCTCAAATCAGCTCAGGTCACACTTACATGAAACATGCCTTTGTGGGAAAAGGGCTTCCTCCTGGAGACTCATCCTTATCTGTGAAATGCGAACAGGTCCTGCAGTTATTGTCAGTATTACATTATGCTGAGTTATGAGTCTCACGATGTGAAGAAATTGAGAGGCTGGTGTTCCCACTTTGGCATGGTGACTTCACTTCCCAACTCTGGCCTAATAGCTGGAAGAGCTTCAGGGAGCTTTCATACTCACTGATACTTAATATTCTTACCCATGAAAGGCAGGCAATCACATCTGTCTTGTAGGTTGCTTGGAAGATTAAATTAAATGAGATTTTGTAGGTGAAGTCTTTGGCGTGATGCCTAAGCAAATTATGAATGATAGATATTATGATGGTTATTTTATATCCTCCCCAAGCCCCAAATGAGTTATTTTTAACATCATTTTGGAGATGAAGAACCTGATTTGACACACTCATTTTTACAGGAGCATCCAGAAACATTATCCTTCCAGCTCACCCTCCACAGCCCTTGAGGGGGTGAAGTTTCTGAGTGTTAAATCTAATCACGTCAGCTGTCTTCTTTAGGATCTGGTAATGGAGCCTTATCACCTTCAGAACGAGCCTGAGTCATAACCAGAGGACATGTGACCTTGTGATCAGTGTTTTGTACTTTTACAGACACAAGTCATGGGTGTGCAAGTAGCAAGCAGCCCATCACTGTTTTCTTGGGGCCACTGTTTGGCCTGAATTTTGATACCTCATGCACTATACCACTGCCTCCTTGCTCAGATCTCTTCCTCTTGGAAGGCCCTTCTCACCCTCAAGTTCATTTCTGTCTCACCTGTACCTGTCAACAGGCACTTTCTCCTTCCTACCTGCTCACGTAGTCATTTGCTCAATGCCTTCTATCATATAGCTCCTCCCACAACTGTTCACTGCTTCTAAGGTTCTTGGGAAGCACCCCCAAGACTGTCCTCTAAGGAGCACCCCCTCCCGGGTTCTGCTCCATTTGCTGCTATGCTCATTGTGACCCCAACCAAGCCAAGTTCTGGCACTATTGTATTGAGATAGGGTCCCTGGAAATCAATATGTCCTGGGATGCTCCCAAAATGACAGGGCAGGCTAGGAGAGCATTAGGGGGTTAGATAGCATAATAGTTATGCAAACAGACTCTCTTGCCTGAGGATCCATAGTCTCAGGTTCAATACCCCACACCAACATCAACCAGAGCTGAGCAGTGCTCTGGTTTAAAAAAAAAAAAAAAAAAGAAGTCATGAAATCTAAGCTGTTCCATCATCAGAGGGTTGCTATTTCGTCTATAAGGGTGTGACTTGGGGACTACCAAGGGCTCAGCCTGTGGAGCTGGAGAGTATGGCCCTGCCAATGGAATCCATGGGCTGTTTGCCATACCAACTGCCCCTCACTGAGGAGATGGCCTAGGGAATCCAGGATTCCAGGATCCATCCAGATAAAGACCTTTTGGAAATATAGACCCCCTCAATATAATAGCACTGTATTCTGGCAATAGAAAATGATTCTCTAAAGTGTGGGTTAAGGCATTCTTTCTCACACACATACCAGAGAAGAGTCAGAGCCCACAATTCCGAAGTCTTTCTTTTAGGTTTAACACCCCAGAGGAGAGAACAATCTTTAAAAAACACTTCATATGTTCCCTGAAGTCATCATTTCATGCTGATTTCACTTTGCAGATCTCAGGGCAAACTGAACTTGTACTTTTGTTGCTGGAAGGAACACTTAACTCTGCAAGCATTGAACCTATGTCCCCTTTTCAGACAGCATGCTGGCTGAGGAGATGCGTTACACACTCCCAGTAGACAGGAGGAGCACAGAGCTGTGTCTGAAGGATGAGGACAGGACAGTCCTTCCAGCATTCTGATGCCAGTCTCCTTGGCACTGGTCCTCTTTTGCCTTCATTCACCAGGCATCACTGCCATGTGTGTCCCGTGGAGACCTGGTAGGGATCCAAACCCTGTCTGGCTGGGGCTTGGATCAGGATGGGGCTGGAGCTCATTGTGACTTGCTGAGAATGAGAGGAGTTGACAAATTCATGGTGTAAGGGGAGCAGGTGCTGTGCTCAGCAACCTTCCAGTCCTAGGAGAGACATTGTCCCACTAACTTTCTACTGCAGATCAGCTGGCTTGTAAGAGAGATTGAACATGTCAAATAGGCTACATTGAGCTGACAAAATAGTTCACTTGGATAAGGTGCTGCTTTGCCACATGCTTGACCCAGGTTTGAGTCTAGTTGACCACTGAATTGAGGGAAGCGGCATTACTTTGGTGTTTTTACTCTTTCTCTACCTCTCTGTCTCCATATTAAAATGTCATGTTGTAGTTGTAAAACGGGTTTACTTTTCTTTCTCTTTTTAAAATATTTAAAAATATTTATTTATTTATTTTCTTTTTGTTGCCCTTGTTGTTTTTATTGTTGTTGTAGTTATTATTGCTGTTGATATCGTCATTGTTGGATAGGGTATAGAGAAATGGAGAGAGGAGGGGAAGACAGAGGGGGGAGAGAAAGATTGACACCTACAGACCTTCCGGGATCCTCACTCTGGTCCTTGTGCTTTGTGCCACGTGCGCTTAACCTGCTGCGATACTGCTGGACTCCCAACAGGCTTACTTTTCATCCACAGAGAGAAAAGCTGAGATATAACACATTGTACATTGTGTATGGCCAAACTTGAAAACCACCGCAAATGTCCTCTTACTCAAATGCTGCCCTCCTCATCCTCCTCTGAAGTGCCTGTAATTTACCCCAGGGGAAAATTGCATTGTGGGCTGGTGATCAAACCTTGTATGGTAACTCTTCACTTGTGAGCAAATAGTTTGTAGGTAAAAATGTGACTATGCATTGTATTGCTTTGTGTTTGGGTCGTCAACAATTACCTTAACCTTCTGCCTGTGTAATGGGTATATTTGCTTAATTTTTCCCTCAATAAATGAGTTCCCCACTTCTCTGAGGCCTCTCTGGCTGGATGAGTCTGGTGTGATTCTTACCTCTCTACGCATGTTGCCCCTGACACGCAGAGCCACCCCAGGATTCCAGGCGCCCTCTCTGACCTTCACCTCTAGTGGCCAGGGAGGTGGGGGACCCAGAAAGACAGCCCACAGAGCCTGGTGGCTGAAAAAAAGAGTTAAGATATAGAGCCAAACAAATTGTTGACTAATCATGAACATAAAAGTTCATAGAATAGTTCATATGAAGAGTTGGGGGGGGGTCTCCGTTTTATAGAAAGTTAATAGTCCTATTTTAGTTATGTTGCAAAGGATCCATGACTATACTAGTTTTTTTTTTTTTTCCTCTGAGCCTTACATCTGATATGCAGGTAGATCCAAGCTATTGTCTGGGGAGATGATGTTATGGCTGGAAAAAGGACCAGAAAGCTGGACCAGGGAAAAAAAATAGCTCCCAAATATAGGAAAGGTATATACATATTATTGACTATAAACTCCATTGATGTGATGTGATCTAGGGCCCATATTCAGCTTAGGAATCTATGTGACCTCTGCATCCCTATAGATTGGAGCTCACATTCTGTGGTCATAAGTAGGAATGTTCCAAGCTGCCCCAATTTCAGGACCCATCTTCCTCAGGTGGAACATAGAGTATGTTTTCCAGCCTCCATTCGGAAGATGGAATATTCTATGCTGTTGTTGATTCATCTTGAGGGCAAGGTCCTATGGGGGCTCATAAAGGGTCTATTGTGTTGTTCCTGATAGAGATGACCAGCAACAATGGAGGAAGGGATCCATTCAAGAACTAGGCCCGTCATGTCTGTTTGGGAATCTCAGGACTCCCCGAATAGGGCCCCAACTGATGAGGTTGCTTGATAGTGACTAAAGGTTCATTATTAAAGTATACCAGTCTTTTGACCTTATTCAGCTTTTGCAGTCCTTGCTTTGATAAAGTTAGCTTTGGAGTGAATGAGGGAAGTATAATAGGAAGTAGGTGAGGAGAGTATCTTAGTCTGAGTAGACACTATTTCACTATGAACTTTATGGTGTTTTTTTTAGGTCTTTCTACTTGCATGTTGCATATAGTGACTCATTGAGGACTATTGTGTACTTTTAATTTCAGGTATATATTTTGCCCTAATTTATGGATACATGTGAACATATATCCTGTATCATGGGACCTGGTGTAATCTAGGTTTTGGGACTGTGTTAGGAAGTGAACCACCTGAAATGGAATTAGAGAATCCTATGCAAAATGAAAGGTCTCACCAGAGTGATGCTGCTGAAGGGTTGGCATTCCACACCTGACATCAGTGGACACAGTCTGAAGTGAAGTATGCTGAGGTGGTACTCATTGTGTTGATTAGGTTGGGATCAGCAGATGCAGTAACATTTGGTATGAATTGAGAGAGACATGCAGGAAAGTGAGCCCCACCCTAGAGGTTCCAGGACTGGGAGAAATGTAGGCTCTATAGAGGAAGTGGGAGGTTCTTGTCATCTTAAGAAGGCAATAGGTAGGTAGAGCTATAATCAAATTATCTGACAGTTGGGTTAACTTTGAAAATCCATTTGTCAGGATTTACACAACATCACCATAATTTATATCCTTTGACATTATTTTCTTTAATTTTTAAAAACATTTTCTCTTTTGTTGCCCTTGTTGTGTATCATTGTTGTTGTTATTATTATTGTTGATATTATTTTGTCTTTGTTGGATATGACAGAGACAAAAGGAGAGAGGAGAGAAAGACAGAGAGGGGGAGAGAAAAATAGAAACCTGCAGACATGCTTCACTGCCTGTGAAGCGAATCCCCTACAGGTGGGAAGCCAGGGGCTCAAACCAGGATCCTGATGCTGGTCGGTGTGCTTTCCACCATGTGCACTTAAACTGCTGTGACATCACAGGCTCCCCCTTTAACATTATTTGTATATAGCTGTGTCTTATAGGGTAATTCTACCAGGTTCTTCTGTTTTCCCTGGTCTAAGCTTTTAAGAGAGCCAACATGTCAAAGACTCAGCCTATGGTCTGAGCATTAAAAGGTTTGAGACATTCAATCAAATTTTCCCCTCTCATATTAATTAAATAGTGATTTATATGACTAAAAGTTAATAGGAGTGTACATAAACACCATTCCCACCACCAAAAGACTGTGTCCTATCCCATGGCCCCCTCCCCCTCCAAAAACATCCACTCTCACCCTCAACCAAGGGTTTCTTCTTTGGAGCCTTACTCCAAATTCAGTCAAATCTTGCTTTGAGTTTCCCTTTCTGTTTTTCTTTCTCAACTTCTGTTTATAAGTGGGATCAGCCCATACTCATCTTGTCTTGCTGACTAGCTCACTTAATATAGTTTCTTCTAACTCCTTTCAAGATGTGTCAGAGAAGGTGGGTTCATTGTTCTTCATAGTTGCATATGGTGTTCCATTGTGTACATATGTCGGGCAGCACCCCTGCTCTGATGCTGTGGTCTATTTACATAATCATTGTTTTGCCTGAGACCCGCCCTGCCTACAGGGTATTGTTTAATCCCACTGGTTAGAACCTTCGCAACAGCTGCTATGGAAGCTTTCTACCTTCACACTCTTTTCTCCACCCCCTCTTCTAGCCATTTCCTTTTCCCACTTGCCACTTCTGGTAAAAGATATATACAAAGGCGTTGTCTCTGATCAGTAAAGGTATTGCATTGTGTTCCTGCTCTGCCACGTGTTCCTGGTCTCTCTCCCATATCGCTGAGTAAGCAGCAGCCCATGTTGGCTCAGGTCGAGTTCTATCCAACCCAGAGAGCACCTACCCGGGAAGAAACACTCTTACACTAGCCTGGCTTATACATGTACCATGACTTCCTCAGCCATTCATCTGTTGTTGGGCACCTGGGCTGCTTCCAGGTTTTAGCTATTATGAATTGTGCTGCTATGAATGTACATGTACACATATCTTTTTGGTTGGGTGCTATAGAGTCCTTGGGGTACATCCCTAGGAGAGGAATTACTCGATCATATGGAAGGTCCATGTCTAACCTGTGAGTAATCTCCAGACTGCACTCTACAGAGGCTGGACTGATTTACATTCTCACTATCAGAAGTGATTTTTTTGTCCCCACAACCTCTCCAGCATTTGTTGCTTCTGTTCATCCCTTTGATGTGTGCCATGCTCAGAGGAGTGAGGTGGTATCTCAGTGTTGTCTTTATTTGCATTTCTCTGACAATCAGTGACCTGGAACAATTTTTCATGTGTTTGTTGACCTTTTATATCTCCTCTGTAGTGAATGTTCTGTTCATGTCCTTTATCCATTTTTTTCAACCCAGTTTTCCCAGCACCATTTATTGAAGAGAGCCTCCTTTCTCAATTTAGTACTTTGGGCTTCCTTATCAGATTAGTTGTCCATAGGTGTGGGGGTTTAGTTCTGGGCCTTCAGTCTGTTCCACTGGTCTGTGTGCCTATTTTTGTTCCAGTACCAGGCTGCTTTGTTTATGATGGCCTTATAATATAGTTTGATATTTGGGAGTGTGATGCCTCCATTTCTGTTTCTTTTCCTCAAGACTTTATTGGTGATTATAGGTGTTTTCTGGTTCCAGATAAATGATTGTAGTTTTTGTTCTATTCTCTTAAAGAAGCTTGGTGGAACTTTGATATGTATTGCATTAAATTTGTATATGGCTCTGGGGAGAATATTCATTTTGATTATATTAATTCTTCCAATCCATAAGCATGGGATGTCTTTCCATTTCTTGGTATCATTTTCAATTTCCTTGAATAGTGACTCATAGTTTTTAGTATACAAGTCTTTCCCTTCTTTGGTCAAGTTTATTCCTAGGAATTTTATTGATTTTGCTGCAACAGTGAAAGACAGTGTTTTCTGGATATCCTCTTCTTTGGATTTAGTATTTGCATAAAGAAATACCACTTTTTAAAAATTTATTTATTCCCTTTTGTTGCCCTTGTTGTTTTATTGTTGTAGTTATTGTTGTTGTTGTTGGATAGGATAGAGAGAAATGGAGAGAGGAGGGGAAGACAGAGAGGAGGAGAGAAAGATAGACACCTGCAGACCTGCTTCACCACCTGTGAAGCGACTCCCCTGCAGGTGGGGAGCCGGGGTTCGAACCGGGATCCTTATGCCGGTCCTTGTGCTTTGCGCCACGTGCGCTTAACCCGCTGCGCTACAGCCCAACTCCCCAACCACTTATTTTTTTACATAGATTTTGTAGCCTGACACCTTGCTATATTGCCTTATAACTTTCAGTAGTTTTCTGCTGGATTCTTAGTTTGTTTTTTTTTTTTATGTATACTATCATATCACCTGCAAATAGTGAACACTTGATTTCTCCCCTTCCAATCTGTATACATTTGATTCTTTTCTATTTCCTGATTGCTCTTGCCCGAACTTCCAATACTAAGTTGAAGAGTAATGGTGATAATAGACAGCCGTGTCTAATCCCTGATCTGAGGGGGGATGCTTTCAGCTTCTGTCCATTGAGTATGATGTTGGCTGTAGGTTTGCTATATATGGACTCCACTATCTTGAGGAATTTCCCATCTATTCCCATATTTTGTAATGTTTTGAGCATGAATGGGTGTTGAATTTTGTCAAAGGCTTTCTCTCATCTATTGATATAACCATGTGGTTTTTGGTTTTGCTTTTATTGATGTGGTGAATGACACTAATTGACGTATGTATGTTGAACCAGCCTTGCATTACTGGGATAAATCTCACTTGGTCGTGATGAACAATCTTTTTGATGTACTGCTGTATGTGGTTGGCCAGGATCTTGTTTAATATTTTGGCATCTATGTTCATCAGAGATATTGGTCTGTAGTTTTCCTTTATTCTTTTGTCCCTATCTGCTTTTGTATCAGGGCGATGTTGGCTTCATAGAAGGTGGAAGAGAGTCCTGTTTCTTGATCTTTTTAAGAAATTTAGAAGTATAAATATTAACTATTTCCTGAAGGTTTTGGTAGAATTCATTTGTAAAGCCATCTGGTCCAGGACTTTTTATGTTGGGAAGATTCTTAAAAAACTGTTTCAATTTCTTTGTGTGATTGGTGCATTTAGGTTCCAAATATCACAAAATCTGGAAACTCAACAACATGCTGGTTAATAACCTCTGGTTCAAAGAGGCACTCAAGCAAGAAATTCAAATGTTCTTGGAAACAAATGAAAATGAAGATACAAGCTATCAAAATATTTGGACCACAGCTAAAGCAGTACTTATATATCCATATAAGCACACATTAGAGAACAAGAAAAAGTTCAAATAAACAATCTTGCTGCATGCCTTAAGGACTTAGAAGAAGAGGGACAAAGGAACAGTAAAGCAACCAGAAGGACAGAAATCACTAATATTAGAGCAGAAATAAACAACATAAAAAATAAGAGAACCATACAAAAGATCAATGAAGACAAATGTTGGTTCTTTGAAAAATTAAACAAAATTGACAAACCCCTAACCATACTCACTAAAAGAAAAATAAATAAATAAGACTCAGATGAAGCTAATTGTGAATTATAGAGGAGATATCACAACAGACACAACAGAAATACAGAAAATCATGGAAACTTTTATGAAAAACTATATGCCACCAAGCTAGATGATGTGGAAGAAGTGGGAAAATTCCTAGTAACATATATCCTTCCAAAACTGAACCAGTTATAACTACAGAGACTAAATGCACCAATCACAGAGTTCAGATTTCTTTTTTTCATGTTAGAAATTAATATTTTATTTATTTTATTTATTTATTTTATTTTTTATTTAAGAAAGGATTAATTAACAAGACCATAGGGTAGAAGGGGTACAATTCCACACAATTCCCACCACCCAATCTCCATATCCCACCCCCTCCCCTGATAGCTTTCCCATTCTCTATCCCTCTGGGAGCATGGACCCAGGGTTATTGTGGGTTGCAGAAGGTAGAAGGTCTGGCTTCTGTAATTGCTTCCCCGCTGAACATGGGCGTTGACTGGTCGGTCCATACTCCCAGTCTGCCTCTTTCTTTCCCTAGTAGGGTGGGTCTCTGGGGAAGCAAGCTCCAGGACATATTGGTGGGGTCTTCAGTCTAGGGAAGCCTGGCCGGCAACCTGATGACATCTGGAACCTGGTGACTGAAAAGAGAATTAACATACGAAGCCAAACAAGTTTTTGAGCAATCATGGACCCAAAGCTTGGAATAGTGGAGAGGAAGTGCAAACTCTACTGTACTTCTGCTTTCAGGTATAAATTTTGCAGTAGTTTACGGATACGTGTGAACATAAGCTCTCTCTCACAGAAACTGGTGTATATCTAGGTTTTGGGACTTTGTTAGAAAGTGAACCACCTGAGATGAAATTAGAGTATACTATGAAAGGAAGGGTCTCACCTGAGTAATGAAGCTGAAGGGCTGTTATTTCACATGTGAAGTCTCTGGACACAGTCTGAAGTGAAGCATGTTGAGGTGGCAATCGTTGTGTTGTTTAGGTTGTGATCGGCAGATGCAATATTATTTGATATGGATTGGGAGAGGCATACGGGAAAGTGGGCCTTACCCTAGGGTCCCAGGACTGGGGGAAGTTTAGGCTCTATAGTGGAGATGTGAGGTTCCTGCTGTCTTAGGGTTCAAAAAGACAATCGATAGTTAATGTTATCATCACATTATTTGGTAATTGGGTTAACTTTGAAAAGTCCTTTTGTTATGGTTTGCTGTACAGTACCCAGTATCTTGTATACAGCTGTGCTATTGGTTGCTTCTGATCTACTTGGTCTAGGCTTTTGAGAGTGTCTGCATATCAATTACACAGCCTATATATTGAAAAGATTCAGTTTGTGTTTTGAAAAACTTCGAGACATACAATTAATTTTCCCCCTCTCGTATTAATTAATTAGTGATTTATATGACTACATTTTACTAGGAGTGTACATAAACAACATTCCCACCCCCCACTGGCCCAGGAAGCTGCATGTCTACCCCTCATCACAGGGTTTTTACTTTGATGCCCTACTTACAATTTGGTCAGATCCTGCTTTTAGTTTCCCTTTCAGATCTTCTTACTCAACTTCTGTTGATGAGTGGGATCATCCCATACTCATCTTTATCTTTCTGACTTATCTCACTTAACATAATTCCTTCTAGCTCTGTCAAAGATGGGTCAGAGAAGGTGGGTTCATTGTTCTTGATAGTTGCATAGTATTCCATTGTGTATATATACCACAGCTTTCTCAGCCACTCATCTGTTGTTGATTTCTTTTAATCACCTGCAGCAGTGGGGCAGATTTTGAGTTTTGGAGATGCCAGTAGTACAGGATAGTAGAGTGCCTTGCTTATGTGATCACAGGTGTCTTCACCCATTCACCCACAAGGCAGTTTTGATTTTTAAATTTTTTGCTTAAAGGGAAATGCATCAGTGCCTTGGAACTGCTATAATGAAATATTATAGAGTTTGTAGCTCAACCCACAGATGTCTTCCATGTCAACAGCATATGTTGGGGGACCAGAGGCAGTGATGGAGAGGCTAGGTCATAGCAGGTCTTTAAGGGCTTTGCAGGAACTGAGGGCCTTGAACAAGCAACCTCTGCCTGCTACCTTTTTATTGGCTCTGATTTTTTGCTACTTTTAGTGGAAAATGCCCTAACTATGAAGCTAAGCATGACATGGGAAATGGTGAATTGTGTGGACATAAAATATACTTTGGTTATTTTCACCTGAGTCATTATTTTTTAAAGTCTTTAAAATAATACTGATATTATTTTATATCTATGCTGTGCTTTGTAGTTTGCTATTCATTCCTCAATATTTTATTTACATTACTATAAAGAAATTATATTTGTATCATTGACTACTCTAAAAATGTGTTGGTACTGAAAGCTCTCTCCCCTGGGAGGATACCTCTCCTGCCTTGCACATGGTCTAGGTTCAAGTCCCAGCACCACATAGAGATACTATGGCATCTGGAGAAATTCCAGATTATGGTGTCTACATGTCATTCTCACTCTATGTAAAACAAAAAGAATGACAAAGTCACCCTGGGAATAGTGAAATAGCACATAATGAGACCCCAGCATTGTAAAAAATAAATGTGTTTTTAAATGGCTATATATCATTCAGTCATCTTAATATGTTTTTATTTACTTAATGTCTGATATTTAAGTTATTTATTACATTCTGCAATTATTGGTAATGCTTAACCCTTTTCTTTTTTGCCTCAAAGAAGTCATGAAATTCTTGAAAAGCACCGGCATTTTGATCTCAGGTGAGCAGGTATGTTCACAGGTGATGCCATTTGCAATGAGTGAGGAATAAATCAATTTTTTTGCAAGGACAGGACCTTGTGCAATGACCATCTGTGAAGAGGGTGTGTTCGTATCTCACAGATGGGCCTCAGTCACCCACATTCAGGTTTCAAAATGCTTAGACTTTGAAAACTCCATGGTCTATAGCATTTTTTCTTAAATTTTAGTCAGGACCACAATTTTGTTTTCTTTCTTTTTTTCAAGAAAAAAAATACAGTAGACCATAGTGCTTCCCAAGTCCATTTCTCTTGTTTCTGTGGAATATTTGCCAGAGTGATAGACAAAGAAAGCAAAAAAGGAGGGCTAAAAGCTAGCTCACACAGAAGAGAGTATACCCAACTGCTTAAGGCCCTGGGTTTAAGTCTTGGCACCACACAGGAACACAATTGGTACCAGGGAGCTCAATGGAGGGTGGAGCAATGCCGCAATGTCTCTCTATCTCCTCCTTTCTTTTAGAAAACATAGTAGAAAATTGAAGGAAAGATACCGTATGTCACATATACAGTTGTTCCTGGGATCATACTTTTGTGCCAAATGAATAAAAGAAAGGCAGAGAAAAGAAAAAGAAAAAATTCATTTTAATTTGCTTGATTGTGACTGGGATTAATTACTTTGATGCTTCATTGGAATATACTTCTCTCTTGTTGGGGATATTTTAATTATTTATTAATAAATTTTATTTTTTATTTTTAGTAAGATACCCAACTAATTCCTTAATAGACAAATCTATTTAATAATTATTTAGTAATTTGATCCATTTCCCTAAATAAGAGTTACTGGGTGTCCTGTGGGAGTGAGCTATGTCTCTCACAGCCACACCTCAGGGTGCTGCCTCCTCTGTAGCCCATCTAGCTCCACTTAACATAACTGGCCTGTGACTTTGCTTGGGGACCACCTCTACTGTAGGATGCATAGCAATCTCAAAAGTCCTCTTACTCATTTTTAGCACTTCCTCCTGGAAGGAGTGCTTCATGGAGCAGTGCTCCCAGGAAGTGACCTGAGAAAAGCAAGGAGCCAGTGCTCATCAGGTATTGAGCGAATGCCTCCTCTAAAGTTGTCTGGATTTAGGGATTACATGGATTCCAACAATGACATGTTTAAAGATTACTATTTTTCAGATCTAAAAGGAGCCAGCACTGGGTCAGGAGAGTTTGGCAATGATAACCCAGCCCGTGGGGAGGGACCTCTAAATCCTGGCATGAAAGTCTTTTGCATAATCATTATGCTCTCCCTAGTCCTTGTAGGGTGTCTTTTTGATTGGGCAATGGTAGCTTCTGCTATGCAGTAGCTTTTCAAGATTAAAGGAGTTGACTATTTCTAATATTAATGCAAATGTAAAAGAAGCTAAATGAAAATTATCAATTGTAAATTATAATTTACATACAGTAAGCAAGAAATGAAACAGAAGGCAAAGAAATATAGTGAAAGGTATTTGGAATAAATATGAAAGGCAGAAAGTTAAAAATCAAATGCTGATAGTGCCTGAACAAGCAAATGAGACCAGCACAAATGGCTATGATGTATTGCAGAGTTCAGAGACCTGGGACAAAGCACTTACAATGGAGATCTCTAATTGGTAGTCATTTAAACTAGGGCTGCCAAGTGAAACACAGGAAGCTAGTTAAACATGAATTCTAGAAACAACAAAAATGTAACAGATAGATTTATCATCTAATTATGTCCCAAGTACTGAACAGAACTAATTCTAGTAAAACATATTATCTATTTATTTAAAAATCTATCTTAGCTAACTTAACTGGCATTTCATTTTTTTTTTTGTGTGTGTGTGTGTGTGTTAACACTTTTTATTTTATTTCTTCTTTATACTTTTTTTTGGGGGGTGGGCAGTGGTTTACAGTGAAGCTGTAGACACATAGGTATAATCAACTATCTCCCCAAGCTTTATGTAACGGGAACTCAAGGTTTCCTCCACCAGCTCATTTCCTCATTACCTCACTCCCTGTCCTTTCCCAGAGTCCTTTGCTTTGATACAATATACTAAACCCAGTTCAAGTTTTGCTTTGTGTTTTCCCTCTCTGTCCTTATTTCTTAAGTTCCATATATAAGTGAGATCACTTGATATTTGTTCTTTGCTTTTTTGGCTTATTTCACTTAAGATAATGTCTATTTCATCCATGATGAGGCAAAGGAGATGACTTAGTTTTTAACAGCTGATTAGTATTCCATTGTATTTATATACCAAAATTTTGTTATTTTCTTCTTCTTCTTCCTCTTCCTCTTCTCCTCCTCCTCCTCCTTCTTCTTCTTCCTTCTTCTTCTTCTCCTTCTTCTTCTTCTTCTTCTTCTTCTTCTTCTTCTTCTTCTTCTTCTTCTTCTTCTTCTTCTCCTCCTCCTCCTCCTCCTCCTCCTCCTCCTCCTCCTTCTTTTTAGAGATTTTACTTTATTAATGAAAAAGATAGGAGAGAAAGAACCAGACATCCCTCTGTTATATGTGCTGCTAGGGACTAAACTCAGGATCACATGTTTGAAATCTTAATTCTTTATCCTCTGTGCAACCTTCCATATCACATGCACCACTATATTCAAGTAATATAACCGTCAGTGCAATGACCTATGGAAGTTACTGATAATGAAAAATTCATATTTCATAGGCAGGAAGGTGGAGGATACAAAACATGGTGGTGGATGTGGTACGAAACTATACATTGTAATCTTACAATTTTGTAATGAACTATTAATAACAAATAAATTTTTAAGTTATTTTGTTTTTCTGGTGGATTACCATTATCTTTGCATTCACCAGATTTCAATGTCATTAACAAATCTTACTGTTCTTTTCACACTTTCCTCATATTTCATGAATACCATCTTATACACAAAGTGCTCAAAAGATTAGCAAAATTTTCTTATGTACACATTGTTGTGGATATCTTTGTTGCTTCCAAGTTTTCACTATTACAAACTGTGCTGCTATGAACATATGAATACATAGATCTCTTCTGATAGGTGGTTTTTGTTGCCTTTGAGTATATCCCCAGGAGAGAAATTGGGAATGTCCATTTTTCACATTCTGAAAAATCTCCAGACTGCTTTCCACAAGGGTTGGAACAATTTACATTCTCACCAGTGGTGCAAAAGTGTCTCTTCTTCTTCTACATGCTCCCCAACATTTGTTGTTACTGTCCTTTCTGAAACACATTCTGTTAGGTGTAAAGTGGATCCATTGTTGTCTTCATTTGCATTTCTCTGATAATCAGTATCTTTGAGCACATTCTCTTTTGTTTGTTGGCCCTCTCTATCTCTTACTTAGTGAAGTTTCTGTCCATGTCCTCACCTCATTTTCTAATAGGAATGTTTGTATGGTTGGTGCTAAGTTTACCAAGTTCTTTCTGTATTGTGGTTATTAGTGCTTTATATAAAGTATGTTGTATAAAGATCTCCCATTATGTAGAATATCTTTCTTTTTTTGAAAAAAATTATTTTATTTTTAATGAGAGAGTGACACAGAGAGGAAGACACAGAAAAACCAGAGCACTACTTGGCTCTGGCTTGTGGTGATGCTGGGATTCTTTTTTCTCAAGATTGTTTTGTCAATCCTAGGTATTTTCTAGTTCCAGATAAATTTTTGTAGCTTTTATTCTAACCTTTTAAATAAACTCAGTTGTACCATGATGAAGATTACATTACACACACACACACACACACACACACACACACACAGACACATGGCTCTGAGTAGGATGATTGTTTTGATAATGTTAATTCCTTCCATCCATGAGCATGAGATATCTATTTTTTTACATCCTTTCTATATCCCTAAAGAATGACTCATAATCTTTTATGTACATGTATTTTACTTCCTTTTTTGATATTATTCCCTAATATTTAATTGTTTTGCTGTTATAGTAAAGAGAATTTATTTCTGGATGTTTTCTTCTTCTAATTTAGTGCATATGGAGGAATGTTTCTGGTTTTGTATATTTATTTTGTAACCTTCCACTGTACTATATTGTTTAATAATTTGCATGAGGTTTCTACTGAACTCTGGGGTTTTCTATATACCTAATCATGTGATCATCAAATAGTGACAGTTTAACATCTTCTCGTTCAGTCTGTAGCCTTTGATTCCTTTCTCTTACCCAGTTGCTAAGGCTAGGACTTCCAAGATTCTATTAAAAAATAGTGTTGATAATTGGCAGCCCTGTCTTGTACATGACTGAAGAGAAAAAGCTTTCAATTTTTCACCATTGAGTATGATGTTGACTTTAGATATGTTGTATATTGATTTAGCTAGTTGGAAGAATATCTACTATTTTTTAAAAGTTTTAATTATAAAATAATACTGAACCTATGTGACCCCTCTTATCTTATGGCTTTTGTCAGTGTTTCCTTTTTATAAATAAATATAAAAAAATAATATTGGACCTTGAAGGCTTTCTCTGCATCTATTGCAATGGTCATGTGATATTCCTGTTTTATTTACTGATTTACATATATTGAACCAGACTTGCATCCCCAGAATAAGGCCTACTTGGTCATGGTGCATGATCTTCTTACTGTATTGCTGTATCTAGTTGTCTAGGATTTTGTTCAATATCTTGGCATATATGTTCATAGGGGACATTGGTCCATAGTTTTCTTTTTGTTGTTGTTGTTGTTGTGTCTCTGTATGCTTTTGTTATTGGCTTCATAGAAGATGGAGTGGGTTTGGGGTGTGAGGGTGACTGCATCTCAGAAGGAGTCCTGGCTCCCAATATGAAATGCAAGGAAAGGAAAGAAATGCAAAGTCAAGTAAGAATAGGATACACAGTTCTATTTCATCCAGGATCATGACTCTATAGTCTTATTTACTCTTGTATGCTAGGACTCAAAGGAACTCCAAAAGCAATGACAGTGACTAGAAATGTAAAAAGCAAATCAATGTTGTCATCCTTTTGCTTGAAGCATATAATGTAAAACTAAGAAATGGAGAAAAGGAAAGATATCATAAGGAAATAAAAGAGACAGATATGAACTTTCCACCTCAGTTATAGTAATACTAATAAAAAAATAAACCTTTGTGCATAGCTTTGTCTGAGGTTTAAACAAATAGGAGTTTATTATATCAAGGGCTACTTAGATACAGCAAAATAGGCAAAAAGGCAAAGATCAGCTAGCCATGGAAGTCGTCATACTCTGCACCAAGGTTCCATGCCCCTGTTCCATCTCTGCTCCACCCCCTCCCTAAATCACCTTAGTTTTTGTTTGTATAATGGGTCTAATCTATCAACACTGTGTCAGACTCTAGAATGATTAGTCAGGGCTGGAAATGACTTGGGGATCATTCAAGTGGAAAGAAGTTGATTATTAATGAACACAGGGCAACAGCTCTTGTTCCAGCAGACCTGTTCATGTAGGGACCCTGCCAGTTGACTGAAGTGAGGACTATCTCAGGACCTTTACTCTAAGCAGCATCCAAGTTCCCCTGTGATATGAACAATGGAGTGGTCAGGGTAGTGGTAGGGGGTGGCAGCCAAAATGAGATGCTCAGATGACCCCAGATGGCATAAACTAAACCCCACAGACTCCTGAACTTTCTGCATATATGGGCTGATATCCACTATTTCCTGGATATGGGAGGATATTATCAATTCCTATATCTGGCAAGACCTGAATTTAACTTTACTAGTCTCCCAAAGGGAAGATGGCACTTCCTTCTCTCCCACATCATTTTTGTCTGCATGTGACAAACATTTTCTCCTGAACAAAGCAGTTTAGCAGCAGTTCTCAAGCTGCTGTTCACAAGAGTATGGGATTTTTTCCCCTCAGTGCCTGCTGTGATCAAGGTTACTCAGTATTTTCCTTGTCTCCCCTCCCCCCACCCCCAACACACACACACACACACACACACACACAACCTTCTAGACAGTACCTTGTTGATAAACCCTTCCAATAAAAATAATGACCAAAGTGCCTTTAAATGTAAGCCTTATGATGCCCTAAGGAGTCAAGTGATAAGATGACTTGTTCTTCCATGTTGGGACTCAGTGCTCATTCTAAGGTTGTTATTGTTTTCTAAAGATATGTTCTGATATAGCTTTACATCACAGAATGACAAAGCTGAGAACTGTATCCACAGATGACTGTGTTAACATCAAGTGCCATTACACAAGACTAGCCTGCTCTGTGTAGGGATCATTGCCACCTATATGGCCCAATGAAACTTTCCTTATATAGCACATGACTTCAACAATACAGCAGAAGCATGATGAGTAATCTCATCAATTAATAAATGAAGAGGACTTCCATGCACCCTAGATAGAGGTGGGTGATGACTATGGGTTCATGTAGTCTGTATGTGAGGCCTTTGACACCGACATGTGCATGACCAGTCAAGCTCCTCCAGCTGTGCTCTTTTGGCCTGCTAGTCTCTAAATGTCCCTCATATTTTTATAGTCTTTCTGTAACTTCACCTGGGTTATGAAGTTTTAAACTTGGTGACTATCCTGTAGGGACTTATTTGAGTTTGCAGCCCAACAAAGCCAAATGTACACAGTTAGATAGGTGCTTGGTGTCAGAGAGTACTACCAAACCATTTATCACAGCCAGATAAGCAAGAGTTGAAGGGCTGGCTTTCATGTGCTGACAGGAAGCCTACTCATCCATGAGGGATGTGATGACACCAAGAAGGAACCAGGGATATTATTTATATTCCCTCCAACTCAAAACTGCTCCCACCAATAAAATTCAAACCGATACAACTTAGTGAATAACTGACAAAACCTGAATGTCCATGGTATCACCTAACCACAGACTAGGGGGCTGGGATCAACAAGTCCATACAGGGACCCTGATTTTCAGATAAGACAAGAGTCCTGATGGCTCTGTCTGAGAACCCTACTTGAGCACCTTTGAGGTTTCATTACCTACCTTACAAAAGAGCCAGAGGCAGCTTTTGTTAATCCTTGGACATTCATACGCAATAATAGAGGCTTATACAAAATGAGCTGGGTTGGTGCTCACACTGAACTCTGCTATTAACACAGCCATGCAATGCCATCAAAGGTGTAATTCAGCACTGCTTTGGTTTAAAAAGAATTTCAAAGACAGCCTTCTCTCACTGACTTCTTTGAATTGCTTTAAAAAAAAATCAGAATTTGATTCCAAGATTGTTGTGGAGATGGCAAATTAATGAACTGTCCTCATGTCATTGGGACTTAGAATTCAGGTTACCAGGTGGGTTGGTTTTCATTAGTGGTTTTATTGCGGGCTTTCTGCAATTCCTGTCTTTGAATGTTGCGTAGGGAGGGGCGTTGTATGAAGCTGATGAGTATTTGCTGCAGAAAGCTTAAGTAGAATCAGAGATTCAGTCATTCTTGTATCCTCCCCCACTCTTCTTTCTTCCTACTCAAAGGAATCAGGAAAACAGAATTCAAATGAAAACTAAGCAGTGCATAATTTTTAAATGCAATAGTTAAATGCCCATAAGTATAGCAGCTATTAGACTTGTGCTTTGCACAAAAGGTTCGGATGCTTGTCTCCTTTGAAAAGATCTGCTCCTTGAAATGTGACTTAGGGGATATTCAATCAGCATGAATATCTCTGAGATACTTTCACCATACGATAGCTGTCAACTCTCTCAAACAAAGCGGAGCCTTCACAATATATTTACGCAGAGTCCGCATGGGGAGAGCTTGAATATGTTCCTTGTGTTTCCTTCAAAGTGGAGTGATGAGGAATCAGAAGACATTTCATAAAGCAGGAAGAAGGCAATTTGGCTTCATGTGACACCTTTCATTCTCAAAGAATTCCAACAGAGAAATACTTAAAGAGAATGAAGTGCTTACACTTTGTAAGTGAGGCAGTGGTGCTGCAGTCGTGAGGCTGAGAAGGAAGAATATCTCAAACCCAGTACAAGTGTGAACTAAACTCTGGATGTTCCTGTAAACTGAGAGACCAATAGACAGTGGCAAAGGAAAAAAAAAATAATGAACCTGTGCAGATGATTCTAGAGGTCAAAAGTAAGTCTTCCCTCCCACTCCCAACACACCACCTCAGCCAGTTGAGCTCGAAGCATATCTGGTGTCAATGTTTCCTTGAGTGTTGGGACATGAAAAATACTTAACATACATGAAAAATACTTAGCATACAGCTGACATCAGCCTGAGGAGCATACTGCAGAATTAATCAGACCCACAAAGGATTGTGGGTGGATAGAAAGTTGTTTAAGTGAGTGGCAAAAATTTCCCTGTTCTTGCTCTCTCTGTTCCTGCGCCCTCTTTTCCTATTGCTCTTTACCTGCTCCCCTTCTCTCTGGGACCCGCCATGCAGCTTCCTGTGGAACCTGAACACATGTAGCCGAGTGTTTTTAACTCGTGGTTCTTGGCATGTGGGTACAAAAATATATCTGAAATGTGATAATTTTATAAAATTATGTTAAATTGCTTATTAAAAGCACTTGGAGGAAGTCTAGCCCATTCATAGCAGTCTGTTTTGAGATTCTTGGTCTGATGGGTAAGGGAAGGAAAAAAAGTTGATAGGATGCACCATATGAGATTAGGCAGGCCATGTCCTGGTGGTAAGGATAGAGAGCTGTCATTCTCTTTTATCCTTTAAGAGTTGAGGCTTGTTCCTGAATATTCAATAACTTGTTCTGCCTTACATCTTAATGCTTTTCAGTCACCAAGTTGCAGATGCTATCAGGACTCCAATCTGACTTTCCTGGGCAGACAACTTTATGAACGTGTCCTGAAACCCCACCTTTCCTGAGCCCTGCCTGACTAGGGAAAGATAGAAATAGGCCAGGGGTATGGATTAACTTGTCAATGCCCATGTCCAGAAGAGAAGCAACTACAGAAGCTAGACGTTCCACCATCTGTACTCCATAAAGAACTTTGATCCATACTCTCAAGGGATAAAGAATAGGGAAATTTCTAAGGGGGGAGAGTAGATATGAAAATCTGGTGGTGGAGATTGTATGTAATTGTATTCCTCTTGTTACACAGTCTTGTCAGTCATCATTAAAAAACTAAAAAGACTGCACATGGTCCAAAGTGCAAGGACCCGTAAGGATCCCGCTTCAAGCCTCCGGCTCCTGACCTGCAGAGGAGTTGTTCACAAGCCGTGAAGCAGGTCTGCAGGTGTCTATCTTTCTCTCCCCTCCTCTCTCCATTTCTTTCTGTCCTATCCAACAATGAATGACATCAACAACAACAAGGGCAACAAAAGGAGAAATAAAATGGTCTCCAGGAGCAGTGGATTCATGGTGCAGGTACTGAGCCCCGACAATAACTCTGGAGGCAAAAAAAATTAGGTTCCCCTTCAGTATGTCTCTGTTAGTCATTTCATATGTATCAAATTATTTTGTAATTTTTAACTTTCAGAAACACTAAAATCAAATAGCTTGAGACTGGTATAGATTTAATAAAACTTCAACTATTGAACATTTATTATATTTGTAAAATTTTATTGTATTTATTATATATATAATTGAGAGTTTTACATGAGCTACAGAGAGAACAAAAAGAGAGGGCAAAAAAGCAAAACCAAACCAACCAAACAAAAAAACTAGAGCATCACTCCAGTATATGTGATGACAGGGATTGAACTGGGAAAGGAAGTCCAGTACTTTGCCAGTTGAGACATTTCCCCAGTCATGTGTTTATCATTTATAACATATTCTAAAGCAGAATGGTAAAATGTAGGCCCTCATAATCCCATATCTGACAATGATTAGCTCAAGGCCAGACAATCCTCAGGCAGCAACCCCCCCCCCCACCACCACCACCACGCAGCAGACTATCCTTTCCTGGGATTGTTTAAGGTATTTAGGCACATTTCAGATACTGGGTTTTGACTTGACCTTTATAAACATCAACATTTTAGCATCTGAAAACTAGTGGATACTATTTTCCCTTTGGTGTCTCAGCTGTCAGACTCAATCTGCTGAACGTCGTAGTTTAAAACTCATATTTAAGCTAATTAACAGGTACTAGCTTTTTTTCTCTTTAGGAAGCCTGATTAGTTTCTCCATAGGAACCTGCTAGTGAAAGGAGGAAGCCAATGTCTAAAGCCTAAGTATTACCCAGAGCTAGTCAGTGTCTCAAGCTCATCACAGGATCACCTACAGATGCAGCTGTCCACACCTATGATTGCATCTCTGAGCCTATGGGGAATGAAGACATTCTGGTAAGGGACATGTTTCCCCAAACAATAGGGAGCAGTTCCAGTTGAGGGGGAACAACTGGTTTGGGGTCTATCAATAAATGACACTTAGATATCTTGCACATGGAGATGTCCAGGTACATGCTTCCAATAGTATTCACAGTGCTCCACTCTCCTGTCCCTAAGTTAGGAGAAGAGTCTGCTTGGAATGCCATTCATGTACTAAGCTCTCTAGAACATGGGGGTACAGAACTCTATCTGACCTGGGTTACTGTTGTGAGCTGATTCTTAGAGCCTGTCTGATATCCAAGTGGAACTCCCCACCACAGACATGTAGGGGTCCTCTGTAGAGATATCCCTGAGCTCTCATGGGCACCTCTCATTGTTTGGTCCTTGGAGGGTACAAACACATTTCCCATGTATTGTAGTTCTCATCTCTGGGCACAGTTTAAAAAGGACCTACAGCTCTTGGAGAGAAGAGGCCTAGAAAGAAAGTGGACTTGGATCTTGCCCACCAGAGCCTGACCCTAGTTAAATCTGCAAGCTTTCCCAGCTCAAAGAAATAAGCAGAATGCTCATCATTTGAAAATTGTTCTGCTGCATTGAATCATTTCCAACCTCCTATTTATCACTAAGGGAGTTTGGCAAAGAGCACAAGAAACCTATCCCAGGTAAACAGTCACAGAAATAGACTCCACTCCAAAAATTCTCTTTGTTCCACCAATGGAGCAGCTTCCATGTCTCTTTGAGAGGATGTGAGTGGTGATGCCAAGGCTAAAACTGGTTTTCAGGGGGCCAATCATCTACCCAAAAGATGCCAAGCTCATTATCTTATTAGAAAACACCCTGCTTACTTATCTTCTCCACCCCCACCCCCCATGTGTAGGGAAACTGAGTTCCAGGAGGATCAGATCCTCCTTCAAGATCACATGACAAACTAGTGCAGTCTGGCTAAAAGGCCTGCACCTCTTTCCTAACTGCTGCTGTGTTACCTGATCTAAGGGCAAATCACTTAGTCTCCTTCAGGGTCTAATCCAGAAGGGGAATGGTTAACAGTTACCATCAAGTTGGTGCTCTCCTTGTTTTAAAGTAGACAGTTTTATGACCTACCATCTTTTTTCTCAAAAAAATGTGGTGGTCATTAGCATGCTCATGCCAAAGCAATTTCAAAAGCAGCTGTCTATTAAGATGCCAACAGTCATGATTAATGGGTGCTTGGCAGTGCATCTGTTTGCTGCCTGATGGCATATCCAGCTCAACCTGGTCTCTGCTCTGTGAGCTCAACCAGGGCACTGCCCACCAGCAGTTCCATAAGATACATTGATTTTATCCAAGGAAGATTTGTCCATGAGTCCAAGATCAAAATCATGTTCCTGCCATTTGGCATCTTTGCTGACAACTGCTGCTTCTTTAAACAATCAAGAAAAAAAATGCTAAAAAAAAAATGCTAAAAATGCTAAACAGTTTGCATGAGAATCTCTAAAGAGGACATCTGCTAGGTGAAATTTCAAAACTGGTGATTGATTCATGATGCCCTAAATCACATCTGTATGGGGACGGCGGGTGGAAGGGATGTGAACTCTGGCAGAAAAGCATCTGTCTCCAGCCAAACACAGATTTCAGTGTATAGAGCAGAGGTGAGGAGCAGTCTCTCATGGAGAGAATCTCACCTTGGGGTGCAGTAGGGCAGGTGGAGTCAGCATGTCACATCTCATCAGAAAATAGGAGGAACTGACCTATTGACCACATCTCTCCAAACTCTGAGGTGTTGGAAATGGAGCTTAGCAGGGTTGGCACCTGGACTGTCAAGGTATTGTAGTCAAACCAATGAAATGAGATTCTGAATGGAACATAAGCTCATCAACAGCCAGCAGGATCCTTGGAGAGGAATGAGGTGGCGAGAGGGTCAGTGGCTGAATGGGGAGATAAGCTTTGGATCCAAATCATTGGTTGGCAGAGCTAACTTATGGTCAACCAGTTCACCAAATGAATGCTTTGTTGTAGGACCAAATTCCTGAAATCTAACATAATTCAATTCACTGAAATCAATTTGCAA
The DNA here is from genome assembly GCF_950295315.1 of Erinaceus europaeus. Classification (NCBI taxonomy): domain Eukaryota; kingdom Metazoa; phylum Chordata; class Mammalia; order Eulipotyphla; family Erinaceidae; genus Erinaceus; species Erinaceus europaeus. The sequence continues at coordinate 33,922,967 of NC_080162.1, forward strand.
GTGCATCAATTGGATGAATTACCTAGGTGCTAAATTTATTTCTGTTAATTGCTAATAAATCGTGTTGTAGTTCCAGTTGTGACTAATTTCAGCAGTCTCTGAAAATATTTCCAAGTGATTGGGAAGAATATATTTTGATTATTTTTGAGCTTTCAACCTGGTGCATATCATAATGTAAACTTTTTAAAGATTTGGGTGTTGCCTTTCTGAGGGCATATTTTTAAATTTTCCCTTTTGCTGCCCCTTTTTTATTGCTGTAGTTTTTATTGTTGTTGTTATTGATGTCATTTTTGTTGGATAGAACAGAAAGAAATGGAGAGAGGAGGGGAAGACAAAGAGGGGAGAGAAAGATAGACACCTGCAGATCTGATTCACTGCCTGTGAAGTGACTCTCTTGTAGGTGAGGAGTTGGGAGCTCAGACTGGGATCCTTACTCCAGTCCTTGCGCTTGAGAGCATTTTCTAATGGAACTGTCCATGTGCTATTAGTTCATGGATTTGATTCTGAGGGTGAAAGCAAAAAGGCTTGACTTGCTGTCTAGAAGCCTGGCAAGACACTTCTCTATGGGAAAACACAGGCTTATCTACTTGGATCATCCTAGGTGTTAAATGGGCGGAGAGATAGCTCAACTGGTAAGGTGTATGTCCTGCCAGGGTACCATATAGGGGTCCCTGGACTTTGGGGAAGCTGCAGTGCCTTTCCCTTTCCACCTTCTATTTATCTAGAAGAAAAAGAATTAAAAAGAATTGAAAAAGTCAAACCAGGTACAGTGAGATCATGCATGTGCAAGATTGTAGCACTGAAAAAAAAAAAAGATAGGATTGAATGCCAAAGGATCAGAACATGAGAACTCAGACCATGTTCTGTGTGTGCCCTCCTGCTGTTGGACACTCAGCAATGCCACCCAAGGTCTTCTGGTTTCTATGTTAAGATTGTTATTATATTTCTCTTCATGAAGTATAGGTAGCCTACTATTAATTGCTTAGGGGTATCATATCAACCTTTAATATGGAAAGAATACCATGAATCCTATAGAGCTGTGGTTTGCACTGAGGAGAATACATAGCTTTTAAAGATTGAAGCCACAGCCTTAGGGCCACACACATATTCTCTGGAGCCTGGGAGCTACAGGCTCCTTCATAGTGCTATGGGGAAGACCAGAGATGATGGTGGTTCTTTGGAAATATTCTTCCAGAAATGTACTCTATCAGTTCATTGCTGCCTCCCTGATGCCTTGAGCCTAGGACCAGGGCCTGTGCACTAAATCCTCGCTTGGTGAAGCAACTCTATCTCAGATCTTATCTTCCTAACACCTTTTTTCAGTTATTACTACTATTGATTTAATAATGATCGACAAGACCAGAGGATAAGAGTGGTACAATTCCACACAATTCCCACCACCAGAGTTCTGCATCCCATCCCTCTCCATTGGAAGCTTTCTTATTCTTTATCCTCCTGGGACCATACACCCAGGATTATTATGAGGTACAGAAGGTGGAAGGTCTGGCTTCTGTAATTGCTTCTCTGCTGGACCATTTCACCATTCACAATTTCTTGTTTTTGCATGTAGTGTTGTGGATCAAATCTGGACTTCACATATGTAGGGAAGACACTCCACCACTTACAATTTTTATGTCCTCACCTAGTTTTGTCTTCTTGTCATACATCCTTTACTTGATGCTGTGTCACCTATAGTTCATGCTCAAGCAAAATAAGTCTGTTTTCTCTAACTTACATTCAGGTTCCAGAGTGTTTTTGGATAGAGGCTCTTGTGCAAATTGTTGTCACTATTAGTCACTGCTGCCCAGCATATGTGGTCTCAGTAAGGAAGCTTTGGAACTTGACATGGGGACTTGATCAGGGAGGCATACAAGAAGGTGAAAAAAACATCTATTGGCAGGCCTGAGGGAATTTCTGAGGAAAAAATCAAATTTTACCAGTATGAGAAGTTGTGGGTGAACATGAGGGGGGATGTGTCCAAACCCTGCCTCTCTTAGCATGCAAAAATCTCTCTTCTTTCACAAGGAACCTGGGTACTTGGGAACATTTTGACTAAGTGATTTTATTAAGCATGCTTTCTTTCATCTACTGTACACAGATGATCAATTTTCAAGGAATTGGAATAAAATGCACTTAACACTAACGCTATTTTAAACTTTATTTCAATTAAGTTCCTTATGAATATCAATTATCACTGTATGATGTGATTGCTAGTTAATAAGGATTTCCAGTTGATAGAATGCCAAATTAAGCAGCTTTACTGTACTCAGCTCTGGGTTGTTCTGTAAGGCATGCTACTTTACACAACTATTTTATTTTATTATTATTTTACCTGAAGGCACTTTGGACAGTAAATCCAGGTGACCTCCAGCTGTGGGTTGACTGCAGATTTTACCAGTGGGATTTTGGTATACACTCCCTTTCCCTAACTCAGTTTCCTCATCTGTAAATAGCCCAATGGTGACAGCCACACCAAAAAAAGGTAAAATTTAGTAGCAACAATAGCTGATGTCTGAACAGGACTGTCCAGGAGCCATTGAAGAGATGTTTTATAATCCCATTTTATGTACTCAATGCTACATTATAGTGGAGGTGTAGGGGTAAAATCTACATCCCAAAGATCAAAGTCTTCTGGGTGGGGGCTGATTGTATCCTTGTTCTCAATGTCCCTCAGAGGAGTTCCATTGCCTCCAGAACCTCTGAGAGTCTTAGGTTTCTCAGTGTTGCTGTTGGTGACTAGGAGGTGCCTTCTAGCCTGATTTGCATAAAGGTGAGAGTTCTGGAGTCAGCAGTAGGAACAGGATCACTCAGTTGTCTCACAGCATGTAATTTTCTGAAAAACTCAGGGAAATGCAAGAGTGGACTTTCATTCTCATAAATTAGAAGTCTGGGATTTGTTGTCTGATTGAAACTTCAGTATCAACTTGAGTTGGTCATTAGGGATAAACCCAGAAACAATTCACAGTCACTGTCTCTCAGAATGGCAATGCCCAGCTCTGCCACAGACAAAACTGACCCTAGTGGACTCGTAGTCAACGTTTCACTCAGTGTCAGTTCCCTCAGCCCCTATGGCCAAGGTCATGGTCAGTGCCATGTGCAATCTACTCATAGTAGTGCCATGTGCGATCTACTCATAGTAGCCTTGTCTATAACTCTTTTAAGACACCTGATTTAGATAGACCCTCTGGGGTTTTTATCTTCAGCATCCTGCATGTGGAGCTGTTTGAATGACCAATATCTTCCTTGGACCAGCTAGGCCAACGCAAGGCTGGGATTTTTCTGGATATTCAAATACACCCTAATTGTGAATCTCTTATCTGTGCACATAATGGTCAGCAACTTTGCTGACATCTATGTAGAAAGTCTGACCCTATGGTGTGTCTCCCAGACCTTGGGTCCCCTAATTTTGCAGGTAGTCCCTAGGTGTTGTGACACAACATATGTGCCACATTTAATAGGATTTTAGATGTAATTAGCATAGAGTTGAGGCTGATGAATGTCATTAGCATATGACTGAAATCAGCCTATGAGCATAGTAGGAGGTTAGCAAACCCACAAGGGACTGCGGGCATGTTGAAACTTATTTAACTGCAAGGCTGCCAGAAGTCCACCTTTTTCCCACCTTTTCTTCCTACTTGCTCTTTGCTGCCTGTTCCCCTCCCCAGGACCCATCATACTGCCTCTCCTGTGAGACTGAACATGTGTAGTCTTATCTCTCTCCCATTGCTTATTTTGCTGTACTTAAACAATTCCGTTCCATACCACTATATCTTGATGGAATAAACTTACAATTTGTCTTAAATCTTCACAAAGCTGCACCTGACTCCTTTATTTTTTAATTAAAACATCTGGGGTTCACAGCTTAAATCTCAGTGATAATTCTATCATGGAAAACTAATCATCAGCTAGGTGATTATTGAATTATTTCTGTTTTGTGAAAAACTGCCAAGTTTACCAAAGTGTATACTATTTTCATTCCCCTGAGCATTGAATAAAAGTTCCAGTAGCCTGACTTGCATGTAATTATGCTAGAGTTCTGGGTTTGAGGTATTTCGGTAGGTGTGTGCTAATAGTATCTTGCTATTGTCTTCATTTATCTGATTGCATATGATGTGGTACATTTTTTACATTTATTTGACATTTATATATCTTCTTGGTGGGATGTCTTTTAAGATATTTGATCTAAAACTTAACTGAGGAGTTTTTCTTGTTGAGTTTTAAGAGGTGTTTGTACATTTTAACAGGATTATTTATAAGATGTACTTTTAGTAAATATTTTCACTTTTAATTCCCTTAATGTTGCCTTTCATAGGGCAGACATTTCTACCTTTAACAAAGTCAAACTGATTATTTTCTTTTATGAATTGTATTTTTGGTATTGTATATAAAAATACATTACCATAAGTAAGGTCATCTAGTTTTTCCTCTGGGTTATTTATAGTAGTTTTGAATTTTGCATTTAGGTTAATGAGCAAATCTGATTCAATATTTTTTAAGTGTGTAAGTTCTGCTTCAAGGCTCATTTTTCTAGATGTATGTTCATTTTTGAAAAGATTATCTTTGCTCTACTGTATTAGCTTTGAATTTGAGTATACTGATATTGTTCTATTTTAGGCTCTCTTTACTGTCTCATTGTTCTGCTTATTCTTTTGACAATACCTCTCTTTCTTTACTTTTATAGCCTTATAATGTGTCCTCAAGTTAAATAGCATCAACTTTCCAGATTTTTCTTCCACTTTAATTTTGTGTTATTTTAGGTTTTTTGCTTCTCAATATAAACTTTAGAGTTAGCTTATTACCATCCACAAAATAATTTTGCTAAGATTTTCATAGAAATTTTATTAAATATAGATTAAATTTAATAACTGGCATTTACCATGGTACTGATTGTTCCTATTCATGAACATGGAATATCTATTTAGTCTATTTATCAGAATTTTATATATTTTGCACATTTTAAACATTTTTATTACCTTTATTTATTTATTGGATACAGACAGTCAGAAATAAAGAGAGAAGGGGGAGATAGAGAGGGAGAAAGACAGAGAGACACCTGCTGCCCTGCTTCACCACTTGCAAAGCTTTCCCCCTGCAGCTGGGGGCCTGGGGCTTGAACCTGGGTCCTTGTTTTCACACTTTTTAAGAGTTACAATGAACTGTTTCATGTTTCTGGGTGCTAATATGAAAGTCATTTTGTTTTTGTCAGATTTTCTTGCTAATTCTTAGTATATATGGAAATAACTAAGTACATAATTATTAGTAAGTACATTATTATTATAAGTACAAAATAATTAGTTTTTTATCCTTCCAACTTGTTATAACAGATTATTATTACTTTTCTCTTTCCAAGTCCTTTTTATAGATTATTGCCTCATTTGAGAGTAAATAGTTCTATATTTCCTTTTTTAATTGGTATATATTTTATTTCTCTTAAGATTATTTAAATTAACTTAGTAAAATCTTTTGACATGTTTTATTTTATTTGTGTATTTATTGAATTGAGACAGAGAAATCAAAAGGGAAGGGGAAGGTAGAGAAGGAGAGAGAAAGAGATACCTTCAGCACTGCTTCACCACTTCTGAAATTTACCCCCTGCAGGTGAGGCCTGGTAGCTTGAACCCAGGTGATAGCACATTGTAACCTGTGCACTCTACTGAGTGCACTGCCACCCAGCCCCATCCCCACCATTAACAAAACCTTCCAGTATAATGCTGAAAATGAAAAGTGAGAATTTTTTTCTTTTCTTTCTATTTTTTTTTTCTACCTCTAGAGTTATTGCTAGGGCTCGGAGCCTGCACTACAAATCCACTGCTCCTGAAGGCTACTTTTCCCCATTTTTGTTGCTTCTGTTGTTGTTATTGCTGCTGTTGATGTTGGATAGGACAGAGAGAAATCAAGAGAGGAGGGGAGACAGAGAAGGGGAGAGAAAGACAGAGCCCTGCTGTCCTGCTTCATCACTTGTGAAGCGACCTCCTTGCAGGTGGGGAGTCGGGGGCTCAAACCCTGATCCTTATGCGGTCTTTCCACCTCACACCACGTACGTTTAACCTGCTGTACTACTGCCTGCCCCCGAGGGGAATTCTTTATCTTGTGCCTGGTCTTAGTGAAAATGTCTAAGTTTCTCACTATAGATTTTTCTCTTGTAGATCGCAGTCTTTAGGAGGGCGAGGAAAATCCCTTTATTCTTACTTTACTGAGTGCTGCATTTCTTTTTCCATAACTGGGGTTTCACTGTTTGGGGACGACTTTTTCAGACAGAAAGAGACAAGAGTGACAGAGAGAAACACACAGAGAGAACAGCACCATTTTCTTCCACTGCTGCATGAAGCCCATTGTAGTGCATAGAAGGTTTGAATCTGGGTTACCTGCATGGCAAAGCAGATTCCCTCCCAGATGAGATGTCTAGTTGATTCTTACTGAGAGTTTTGATCACCACTGGGAACTAAACTTGTCAATTATTTTTCTAAGTCTGTTAATATAGCCATAACTTTTCTTTTTTAGACAGTTAGTATAGATTACATAATTACTCTTCAAATGTTGAGCCAGTCTTATATACTTAGAACAAAGTCCACTTGATCAGAAGGTATAATTATTTTTCTTTATTTTTATTCAATTTCTAATATCTTTTTTCAAAAACTTAATTATATTTTAACTTATTTATTATTGGGATGGAGACAGACAGACATTGAGAGGGGAGGAGAAGGTAGAGAGAGAAAGAGACAGAGAAACGACTGCAGCCTATTTCACTACTCCTCAAGTTTTGCCCCTGCAGGTGGGAACCAGGGGCTTGAAACTGGGTCCTTGTGCACTGTAGTGTGTGTGTGTGTGTGTGTGTGTGTGTGTGTGTGTGTATGTGTGTGTGTGTGTGTGTGTGTGCTTACCCAGATGTGACACTGCCTGGCTCCCACTAATATTTTGTTTTAGATTGCTAAATCTATGTTCATAAGAAATATTGATCTGTAATTTTCTTTTCTTGCAATATCCTTGACTGGTTTTGCTTTCAGATTAATGCTGGTCTCAGAGTATAACTTGAGATTTCCTTCTACTCTTCACACCTGAAAAAGACTGTCAAAGGTGTTTCTAACTTCTGAAATATTTGGTAGAATTATCCAGAGAAGCCATGAGGGCTTGGTGCTTTATGTTTTGAAAGTTTGTTAATCTTTTATTTAATTTTTTAACACATGTGGGTCTATAGACCACTTATTTATTCTTATGCTTTAGTAGTTAGTGCTTTTTAAGGAAATGGTCCACTTAAAATAAGTCATTCCATTTGTGGATATAGAATTGTTGACATATTTCTTAATTATATTTTTTAATTTCTTCAGCCTCTATGGTGATATTCCCTTTTACTGATACTAGTAATTTGTATCTTTTGTTTAATCCTTATCAATTTTGTTGGTCTGTTCACAGTATCAATTTTGTTGTAATTGATTCCTCTATTGATTTCCTATTTTAAGTGTCACTGAAGTTTAGTCTAATCCTTACTATTTTCTTTTATCTGTTTACTCTGGATTTAACTGGATCTTCATTTTCTTTTCTTAAGATGGAGAGTTAGATTGTTGGTTTAGGATTTCTTTCCTTTCTATCATATCCATTGAATGCTATAAATTTCCTTCTGAGCTCTTTTTCTGCAAGCAACACATTTTGATAAGTTGTCTTTTCTTTCCCTTTAGTAAAAATATTTAAAATTTCTCTTATGCTTTCTCCATTGGCCCATGTATCACTGAGAGAAAACTGTTTCATATGACAGTTCTCTCATTAATCATTACTTCCCCAATAAATTAATTAAAAAACTGAGACATTTGGTTTAATCTTCATATATTTTATAATTATGTGTCTTTTATTTTTATCATGATTACATTGTGATTTGAGAGTGGACATTGTATGATTTTTATTATTTTGAATTTGCTAAGGGAAGTTTTATGACTTTGAATTATTTCATTTAAACTTGATTAAAAAATTGTATTTTAGGGGGCCAGGCGGCGGTGCACCTGGTTGAGTGCACATGTTACAATGCACAAGGACCCAGGTTCGAATCCTCATCCCCTCCTGCAGAAGGAAAGCTTCACAAGTAGTGAAGCAGGGCTGCAGGTGTCTCTCTGTCTCTTTCCCTTTCTATCTCCACCTTTCTTTTGACTTCAATTTCTGGCTGTCTCTATCCGATAAATAAAAAAGATAATTTAAAAAATTTTAAAATGTCTGTATTTTAATGTTGTTTATTTACCACTGCCCATATGCTTATTTATTGACACTGCTGAATTTAGCAGTGTTCTTACGAATTTCCTGCCTGCTGGCTCTATCTGAAAGAGGAATATTGAAATCTGATTCATCTATTTCTCCTTGTAGTTCTAGAAGTCTTTGCCTCATGTAATGTGACACTTGGTTGCTAAGTGCATACTTTTTTAGAAATTGCTTTGTCTTCTTGAAGACTTGATCTTGTCATTATGCAATGTCCTTCTTTATCCTTGGTAACTTTCCTTACTTTGAAGTCTGTTACGTCAGAAATGAATACAGCTATTACTCTTGTTGTATTCTGATTAGTGGGAGCATGGTATATTTTCCTTATTTACTTTTAATCTATATTTTACAAATAAGGTGAATTTCTTATAATGTAAACACACAGCTGAATATTTTATACATTTGAATGTCTGCCTTTTTATTGGTTCATTTAGACCATTAACATTCTGAATGATTATTGATATGCATTAATAGTATCTATACAACTTGCTAGTATATTTGTCTTTGTCATTTTTCTTTTATCTTCCACCATTTTTGTCTTTTATGATTTAAATAGAACGTTTTATGTGATTTAGTTTTCTCTCATTTATTTTTTATTTTATTTTTATTTTATTTAAGAAAGGATTAATTAACAAAACCATAAGGTAGGAGGGGTATAACTCCACACAATTCCCACCACCCAATCTCCATAACCCACCCCCTCCCCTGATAGCTTTCCCATTCTCTAGCCCTCTGTGAGCATGGACCCAGGATCATTGAGGGTTGCAGAAGGTAGAAGGTCTGGCTTCTGTAATTGCTTCCCCGCTGAACATGGGCGTTGACTGGTCGGTCCATACTCCCAGTCTGCCTCTCTCTTTCCCTAGTAGGGTGGGTCTCTGGGGAAGCAAGCTCCAGGACACATTGGTGGAATCTTCAGTCCAGGGAAGCCTGGCCAGCATCCTGGTGGCATCTGGAACCTGGTGATTGAAAAGAGAGTTAACATACGAGGCCAAACAAATTGTTGAGCAATCATGGGCCCAAAGCTTGGAATAGTGGAGAGGAAGTGTTAGGGAGGTACTCACTGCAAACTCTAGTGTACTTCTGCTTTCAGGTATATATTTTGCAGTAGTTTATGGATACATGTGAACATAAGCTCTCTCTCACAGAAACTGGTGTATATCTAGGTTATGGGACTTTGTTAGAAAGTGAACCACCTGAGATGAAATTAGAGTATACTATAAAAGGAAAGGTCTCACCCGAGTAATGAAGCTGAAGGGTTGTCATTCCACACGTGAAGTCTCTGGACAGAGTCTGAGGTGAAGCATGTTGAGGTGGCAATCGTTGCGTTGGTTAGGTTGTGATCGGCGGATGCAATATTATTTGGTATGGATTGGGAGAGGCATACGGGAAAGTGGGCCCTATCCAAGGGTTCCAGGACTGGGGGAAGTAGGGGCTCTATAGTGGAGATGTGAGGTTCCTGCTGTCTTAGGGTTCAAAAAGACAATCGATAGTTAATGTTATCATCACATTATTTGGTAATTGGGTTAACTTTGAAAAGTCCTTTTGTTATGGTTTGCTGTACAGTACCCAGTATCTTGTATATAGCTGTGCTATTGGATGCTTCTAATCAAATTGTAAGTAGGGCACCAAAGTAAAAACCCTGTGGTGAGGGGTAGACATGCAGCTTCCTGGGACAGTGGGGGGTGGGAATGGGTGGGAGGGATGGGTCACAGTCTTTTGGTGGTGGGAATGGTGTTTATGTACACTCCTAGAAAAATGTAGACATATAAATCAGTAGTTAATCAATATAAGAGGGGGAAAATCAATTGTATGTCTCAAAGTTTTTCAAAACACAAACTGAATCTTTTTAATATATAGGCTGTGTATTTGATATGCGGACTGTCTCAAAAGCCTAGACCAAGTAGATTAGAAGCATCCAATAGCACAGTTTTCTCTCATTTATTAGCACATTAGCAATGCTTTTAAAATACATTTTCGTGATTTCCCTAACGTTTGTAATATGCATTTACAAATAATCCAGTTCTGATTCCAAATAACACTATATCAAAGATGGATATTGGATAATGTGGTTACCTTATAATGACCAAATAATTCCAATTCCTTCCTCTCAAGTCACACCCTATATCATGTCCTTATTTTGTCTCTATATAAACATACACTGTCATATGCATATACATGCCATAAGCATATATAATATATATGCATAAGCAGATATAAAATGTAATATATATAATATATAAGAATATACAAAAATACATCATTGATATTATATCTTTAGAAACTTACCTCTTTCACTACTAAAGAATAAGAAAAATTTAAAAAATTGCCTAAACTCTGTTACTCTATGATGCTCTTTTCTTTAGGAAGATCTAAGTTTTTGCATTATGCTAATAAGATTATCTCCAAAGAACTTTTAGCATTTTTTCTGCTAGCAATTAATTCCCTTAATTTGATTGAGAAAGTCTTTATTTCTTCTTCACTTTTGAAGGATAACTTAAAAAATGTCCATAATTCTACGATGGCAGATATTTCCTTTCTATTAAACATTTTAAATGTCCAACCTTTCTCTCTTTCCTTGTTTGCATAATTTCTGAGGAGATTCCCAATGTAATTCTTATCTTTCTCTAGGGTAAAATATTTTTAGATATTTTTATTTATTTATTATTGGGTAGAGACAGAGAGGAATTAAGAAGTGAGGGAAATCTAGCTAGCTAGCTAGATAACCTGCAACACAACTGCACTTCTATTGAAGCACCCACCCTCAGGTGTGGACCAGGGGATTGAACCTGAGTCTTTGTGTTCTGTAATATGTGTACTTAACCAGCTGTGCCACTGCCCCTTATTTAAAGAATGTTTTTCTTGATTTTTAAATTTTCTGTAGTTTGATGCAGTTCTTTGAGGCCCCTCTCCCATTTTTATATTTATCTCCTTGGTGTTTTCTGAGTTTCCCGGATCTGTGGTTTATGTATCTGACATTAATTTGAGAAAATTCTATTATTAACATTTCAAGTATTTTCTTCTGTGGTTTTCCTATTATATGTATGTTACACCTGTTGTAGTGGCCCCACAGTCCTTGAATATTCTTATTTTTTTCCTCTCCTTGTTCTGTTTTTCAGTGTTGGAGGGTTCTATTGAAAGAGTCTCAAGGTCCTAGATCCTTCCCTCAGCTGTGCCTAATCGAATGCGAAGTGAATTAGCTAATGTGCCTAATGAATCAACTAAAGGCATTCCTTCTTTCTGTTAGTATTTTTCTTTCTAGCATTTCTTTCTGGGTTCTTTGTTAGGATTTCCATTTCTCTGCTTATGTTACCCATATATTCTTACATGCTGTCATCTTCACCCACTAGAGCCCTCAGGATATTTTCATAGCTGTCTTATATCCCTGGTCTAATAGCTTCCAATCCCCTGTCATTTCTGGCCCAGATGCTTGCTTTGTCTGTTCAAGTTCCTTACTTTCTAGTATCTCTTGTACATTTTTTTAAAAAATCCTTTATTTATTTATTTGATAGAAAAATTGAAATGGGAAGGGGACATAGAAAGGGGCAGAGTAAGAGAGACAGCAGCAACACTGCTTCATCACATGCAAAGCTTCCTCTGCTGCAGCTGGGGTTGGGGGCTTGAACCCAGGTCCTTTCTTGTGCTTGGTAAGGAGTGAACTCAACCGAGTATGCAACCATCCAGCCCTACCCTTTGTAATTTTTACTGATAGTCTGGCATGCTGTGCTATGTCAAAGGGAGTACAGCAAGTAGGCCTTCACTGATACAGTGCTGAGGTGTGGGGGGAGGGGAGAGTCCTGTAACCTGTGGCCTGCTCTTACGATGGATCTGGACAGTGAACTTCACATACTTGTCACTTTCCTACCTTCTTCATCAGGTGGAACAAGATGGTTAGAGGGTTCTGTAAGTGGGTAGTTCTGCTCACCAGGTGAATTAGATCTTGATCAGAATCAGTAATTGAAGCTGCAGTTAATTAGTTTTCCCTGAGCACAAATCTGGTTGGGTGGAGACTTCAGAGTGTTTCCTTCCCCTCTCCCAGTAGAGGAGTTCTCCCACCCCTGCACTATATTCTCTATAGGGACATGGTCAATCTTATCTCTCAGAGTATTTACACTGAAGCTCCAGTAATTTTCTTGGGTTTCCTGTCAGTTCTGGCCCCATGAATGATTTCAATCTTTTTTACTTTCTGATGCTCTTTTCTTTAGGAAGATCTAAGTTTTTGAATTATGCTAGTAAGATTATCTCCAAAGAACTGTTAGCATTTCTTCTGCTAGCAATTAATCCCCTTAATTTGATTGAGAAAGTCTTTATTTCTTGTTCACTTTTGAAGGGTAACTTTAGAAATGTCCAGAATTCTATGATGACAGATATTTCCTTTCCACTTAATACTTTATATATCCAACCTTTCTCTCTCTCCTTGTTTGCATAATTTCCGAGGAGATTACTAATGCAATTCTTATCTTTCTCTAGAGTAAAGTACTTTTTAAAATTTATTATTGGGTAGAGACAGAGAGAAATTGAGAAGTGAGGGGGAGATAGATAGATAGATATATAGATAGGTAGATAGATAGATAGAAACCTGCAATACAGCCTCATTCTATTGAAGCATCTACCCTACAGGTGTGGACCAGGAGATTGAACCTGAGTCTTTGTGTTCTTTAATGTGTGCACTTAACCAGGTGTGCCACTGCCCCTTAGAGTATGATATTTTTAAAGAATATTTTTCAGATGGGTAAGATTCTGCATGTTCCTTATCTGACTTCAGTCTGGTGACAGTGGTTTGCCCTGTGTGTCCTCGCCTCTCTTATGGAGCCAAGAGTTGTTGGTAATTATTCAATCTAGTCAGCTTTTCTCTTGCCTTTAGGGTTAACTGGTTACTTCCAATATCCTTCTCTGTGGAATTGGAAATGGAGCAGAATTATGCTGAATAATTAAAAGCTGTGCCTTTGACTCTAAGTAGCACTGATCATCTGGAAGGACATGTTTCCTTTATTGGTCAGTCTTGGTTGCTGGAAACCATCCTCCAGAATATGAATCCAAGATCTCTAGTTCATATTATGTGTGAAACATCTGACATTGCCTTGGTCCTTGTTTTTGTGTGTTACACCAGTTTCCAATGTCCAGAAGGGCCACACTGAACCTCAGAGATGGTAGGGGCTCCTGAGGGTCATGGAGACAAGATGACCCTGAAGTTCCACCATGCTCTGAGAGTGTAATGAAGTCCAGGCCACTAGTTCTCCCTTAGTTGTGTGGCCATGAGGAGGCTGGGGGCTCACAGCTACCTGTGGCCAGCCCCACAAACCTGGAGACCAGACTTAGGATCTGTTCTGGGGAAGACATGGTGGACAAGCAAGAGTATTTTAAATATGATGTTTCATCATCTAATCTGTGAAGGGCTGCATACTACAAGTTTCCAGAGCAACAATTTAGATGTCTTGTTTGAAATTAATATCTAGCAGCTCTTAAAGTTCTGGGGGGGGAGGAATATTAGTCAGGTATTTAGTTGCTAAGAAACCGGCAGAGAAGCAAAAGGCCCCGTTAGAAGAGACAGTGACAGTGCTGCTTTCAGGGTTAGAGATATTTGATTTGTGGAGAACAGCCCTCTTGTCTTCACTTCCTTGTCTTGGTGCCTCCTGTGTTCAGCCCAGTCCTGAAAGAATTCAAATGGCTGCCTGAAAATCAGGTGAACTTAGATTTTGGGAGAGTTTATTAAAGAGTCAAACTCAAACTAAGAACTCCAGGCAAAAAGGCATTTGAATGCAGACACAGCTGTCAGATTTTCTCTGAGATCTTCCCGAGAGATTGGATCCTGATGCAGATATTTTACACATTTTGCACACAAGAGGAGGGGTTTCAAAACCTCTCCTCTTATGTGCAAAATGTGTAGTAGTTCTACAAAATAGTATCAGCTGGGCAGTATGCTCTGATTCAATGTTATCTAACACATTGCGGTAAATAAATGACGCAATTTATTTTCCTTACTCTGCTCCTTCTATCTATTTTTCTAGGAACTGGAGGTTTGGATGTATTTATTTATTTATTTATTTATTTATTTACTTCTGAGAGAGATAAGAACACTGCTTAGCTCTGGCGCATGTGGTATGGATGAATGAACTTACGACTTTGTGCATGAAGTCTTTACCTCTGATTATTTCTATCTCAGTATTCAATAAACATGATGCCTTAGGTCACTTTGCTCCTGTTCCTTCTCAGAATCAGAAGGTTTGGGTGCAATTTTATCACAGAACCAGACCAGCTGACTTCTGATTTTTGACTCACAGATCTGTCTAAGCATGATCACTGTTCATATCAATTTCTCTGACAGTTTACCTGAGAAGGTCTCTGTACTTAACATTAGTTACCCTGACCTTTCCTTGCTCTTGAAGGACCTCCATATCTGCCCTCACCACTGTGTACTAGCTTGACCAGTTGGACTATGGTGGGACAGCATGTTAGAACAATGAGCTTCTCTGCCTTTGGAATTTGGACCAGAAACCGATAGTTTCTTGTCTGTCTCTCTGCTCTGAAAGGGCTGCTATTGGTCTGATCACAGAGGGGTTGTAGGGGCAGAGCTGGCAGCAGGTATGTTATCATTGCCTATTCCTGAAAAGCGTTTTAAGGGTTTGCTTGCAACTACATGATTATGACCCACCCCCCAAGTCATGTTTCAAATTGCTGTCTATTTCTTTAGTTAAGGATCCTAATTAACCCCCTCTTATTACTGGAACATCTTCTGAAGCACACTTGTGTGTCTTCCACTCTCCCTGGGGATGCTGATACTCAGATCCTCTGTACCAGCTCCTTTGAGCCTTCAGTAAAGGACATGACTTCCCTTGAGTTTGGGGGTTGATTGGGCTCATTCACCTCTATTTCATCTCACCTTCACATGCCTCTCCATTGTCCTTCTTATATGGCATACACACTAACTTTCCAATTAAGGATAGGAGTCACCAACTATTTTGCAGAAAGAAGTCTGAGGTTCAGGTGTGGAGGGGGAGGGTGGTTAAGTAATGAAGAATGTGTTGACTGCTTTGGGTGTGAGGTATATGGTCCTGGGTATGTAATCTAATCTTTGTGCACCTCACTTTCCCATGTTGAGGAAAATACTGCCTGTTTTAAAGTATTAGAAAAAAGTCAATGTATTGACAAGACTTGAAATTATATACTGGAGCCAGTACCCTAGAATGGGACTATATGTGGAGATAGTTGTTTTCTCCTCCTCATAATGATGATTTTTATTAGCAGTGGTTTCTAAAACTATAAGATTTCAGGGGGTATGTGTTCACATCTACACATAGGTGTGTGCAACCTTATTTTATGCATTGGATTCAATGTATCAAGGAAGTTTTATTTTGCAAGATTGCCAATAACATAGGTGAATAGTCTCAGCACACCCATCATCAAATAATCAACTCTCCCCAGATGATAGGATTATATAGAGATGATCAAATTAGAAATTACAGTTAGGTTATGTGTCATTATCAAAGTGAAATGTGGGACACAGATTTGCAAATAAGGTGGGCTTATGTGGAGATGGAGGCAGATGGCAGGAACTGCATCCACTGCCCAAGCAATCTCAGAGATGTAAGTACCAGCCAGAATCTGGGGAAGGGGCTAGGACAGGTTTTCCCTGTGGCCCTCAGAAGGAGCCAACTCCAAGATACTTTGATCTCAAGCTTCCTGCCTCCCTAACTGAGGGAAAATCTATTTCCACCAATTAAGCCCCCATCTGGGGTTCTCATTAGGGCATCTGAGCTGAACAAGAGATGATTGTGAAATGTTTCAAGAGTGATCTGGAATCAGAAACCCACACCAAGTCTCTACTGTTTTTTCACTAATGACCCTCTCCTCTCCTCTCCTCTCCTCTCCTCTCCTCTCCTCTCCTCTCCTCTCCTCTCCTCTCCTCTCCTCTCCTCTCCTCTCCTCTCCTCTCTTCCAAAGACCCACTTCCCAGATGGAAACCTGTAGCTGGTTCTGGCTCCTGAACAAGATCCTGAAGAACCTGAGGCTTAGATGTTAGGAATAAAGTCAAGGGTACCCATCAGTTTAACTCAAAATGTTTCTACAGGTTAGTCAGGCCCCAAGGGTCTGTGATACTCCCATGCAGAGCTATGACTTCTTATAGGTGAAGCCAAATAAAGATAACAGAAAAGTTGAGCTCTTGGTCTCTTTTTAAAAATATTTGGAGAAGAACTTAAGGGTAAGTCTCAGGCTTCCAGAACCTAGGGGACTGTTATCTCAGTCCTTCTGAGGGTGGAGGAGATACAGAATGCTCTGTGAATCAGTGGGGTTGGCTCTTTTGGGGATCGAGGGGACATTACTCCTTCTCTAGGAAAAGTTCTGTTATCCTAGCACCCCACATCTGATCATCAGAGCACTTTACATTTGATGACGGAAAACAGCCAGAGCCAGAGACCAAAAGAATCAGAAGCAGGGTGTCAGAAAAGGAACCCAGGCTACTTCTAAAGGCTGTGGAGTGGAGGACCTTCAGAAAGCCATGGTGTCCAAGGAGAAATAGGTCCTATGCTCTAACTCTGCTTGCTGATCATCTAGTCCTGAGGTTTAAATTTATTTTAAAGTAAACAGGTCAACCATCCAGCCTTTCCAAACATTTGGGGACAACAGGGAGTATGGCTTCAGGGAGGACACCAAGTCCATGCATGGGGAAGGTAGGCCAGAGAGTAGTTTCTGAGTGGATGCACCCCTGGGTCAGGCACACTGGGTCTCTTGAGGTCTCTGTGTCACCCCCAGGGCACTACACATGGGCCAGCTCTGCATTTGTCTGCTAAAGAGAACTGTCTCTTCTGTTCAGGTCACCTGCCCTCTCTGGTAGGTCTGTGTAAAGATCCAGCCCATATGAGAAGACATGGCAGCTTCTTTTGTCTTCCTTCTTCTCAGCTATCAGTGACCATCAACTATTCCACTCAGAGAAAAGCTCTCCTCTGCAGTCCCCTCCCTATCCCTGCAGCTCCCAGCCAGTTTCCTCCATGGCAGTATCTCAGATTGCGAGCAGGTTAATGATACTTTGTGACAATGTTCCACATTCCTGGTAGTTAAAGCCTCCAGCATACAGCCGTTCCCATGGATACAGCATAAACAAAGTGGGACTTCCTAGCTATCTCTCTGGTTCAAGGACCCCTGTTTGGCATGGGGCACCCTGAGATCAAGCAGGTTTGCAGTGGCATGCAGAGTGAACTCATGTCCACCTTCCTCCCCGCCCACCTCCATCTTTAATAATATGCTTAAGAAACCTTCCTTGTAACAAGGCTCTGGAAAATTCTGAACCTAAAAGACTTCTCCAATTCCTGCTGAAACAGAAATAAGTAAAGCATTTCAAGATATTCATTGTCCTTGTTAAAACAAACAAATCCAAAATTATTGCATTTTAAAGAGCTTTTTAGCAAGGACAACACATTCTGAGAAAGATATGTTTCTTCCTGCCACAGAAGGAGAAGTGTTTGTGTGTGCATGTGCTTGTGTGTGTGCTTGTGTATGTATGCTTGATTTTGTAGGCACGGGGTTTAGTCAAGCAGACAGAGGGTTTCCTGGTAAGTGTAAAATAAAATCTGAATCCTAAAGGGCATCTATGTCCTAATTCTGGAAATGGTGAGTATGGCATCTTCCAAGACAAAAGGTTCTTTATATCTGTGATGAAGTCAGGGATCCTCAGATGTAGGCTAATCTTGAGATACCTGAGGGGGGGGGTAGCTGGTGCAATCCCAGGATCTTTCTAGTATGGAAGTAGGGGGTGGGGTCCACAGTAATGCACCTGGTTGACTGCACCTATTGCAAAGTGCAAGGACCCTAGTCAGAGCCCCCACACCCAACCTGCAGGATGTCCACATCACAAGTAGTGAAGCAGGTCTGCAAGTGTCTTTCTCTTCCTCTCTCTATCTCCCTGTCCTCTCTCAGTTTTTCTCTGTCCTACCTAACAACAACAACAACAACAAAAAGTAGAAGGATGAGTTCCACGGATAGAAAATTGTTCCAAGTTGATCCTGCAGGTGAAGAGGTATGAGCCAAGAATGGCAGATTGATCCCTAGAAGTTGGAATAGTCCAGGCAAGATCTTCTCTCCTGGAGCTTCCACAAGGTCTGCTGATACCTTGATTTTACACTTTTGACCTCGAGAACACCCAGAAAAATAAATCTTTGTTGTTTTAAAATGGTGTCTTTGTTTAACATTACTGCAGTTATTAGGGGGAATACAATACAGACAGTAGACATACAAGTATGAGGCCCATATTTCTCTCCAGTCCTTCTCTATACTCATCCCTTCAAGACAGCAATGGGACACATGTGAATCCAGGGCAAGGAGATCAATGACAGAAGAAAGACACATCACAGAGACTAACTATCTCACATCATCCTTCACCCACCTGGATGAATTGCTCTTTGTTTCACACCTCACCACACAACATACTGGGTGTTTCTGGTTGGACATACATTTTCCCCAGAAATACGATGCCCACATTTATCAGTTGCAGTCACAGTAGTTGTTCAGTAAACATTCACTAAACAAAGGATGGCCTCTGGCTAAGGAGACCCAAGACAGCAAAAAGAGCCAGACAGTCTGCCATGTGGGCTCAGTAATTTTGTTTGCATCCAGATCAACATAAAATAAAATGAACTGAGTGGAGCCAAAGGTCTTCCCTGTGTCCAGATATCACATACTTCACTCAAAAGCAGTATTCAAGGACTGGTATTCAAGTTTTTGACTACTGCTTCTCTCCCTGGGCTTTTCCTCCTCTGGCCCATGTTGTGGAAACATGCTGCTGTGGGGGTAAAATGCTTTCCTGCAGGTCCCCAGATGAATCTGATATACCACACATTTTCATTAAGGGCATTCTTACAGGTAGGCATTATCACCCCAGGTAGCAAGTGCCAGAGTGCTGGGGAGTGAATTGCTATGGTTAGTGCCTCACAGGATTGCTGCAGCCCGCAGACAATTCAAATTGTTTCACGTGCTTAGAGTGAGCTGAGCCTTTTGGATCACCTTAGGAGTGTCACTCAGGATGAGTGACAGGTAGTTACAGGGGTGAGCATGGGTGACTGGGGTAATAGCCTTGGCCAATGCAAGAGGCTTAACCCTCTCCCTTGCTACAGTGCATTTGGTTTGGTTGACTCTGTTCTGAATGTACAGAGATATGGTTCTCACATGGTCAGAAAGAGACTGAGAAAGTATGTCATATGGCCCAGAAAGTGGTTCAGAGACCCCAGCTTGAAAACATGAGATTTAGACCCCCAGAATTGTGTATGCCAGACAGATGCTCTGATACTCCCGTTTTCTCTCCTTTCATTGATATTTCTTCTTAAAATATTTTATTTATTTATTGGGTAGAGACAGAAATTGGGAGAGAGGGAAAGAGACAGAGAAACACCTGCAGAACTTCTTCATTGCTCACAAAGCTTTCCTTATGCAGGTGGGGGCTGGAGGGTTGAATCTGGGTTTTTGTGGATTGCTACATGTATGCTCAGCCAGGTGTGCCACCACCTGGCCCTTTTCACTGATATTTCAACAAATAGATAGACAAATTCCTTTTAAATAATGTCATTTTTGTAATTCATCTTACATCTTACAGAGATATTTTGGTAATTTCCTGTTCTTTTCTCATGGACCCTCCTGAGGCAGCCCTTCCCACATTCTTGGCAAGGATTCAGTCCAATGACTTGTCCTCAGATAGATGGTTTTTCATGCTCACTGTTTGCCCATGGGCATAAGAATAATTGGAAGACAAACATATAGAGCATCAAGTTTATAGCTAAGCACAGGCCCAAGTGGGCAATGAACATTTGGATTCCCTGGATGATGTAACCAAGTGGTGGACCTGGTACTGGTTAGAGAGAGGACTCTATACTTACATTTGACTCTAAAACTTTTTATGTAATTTGAGAACTGCATATTTCCTTTGACACAGATGTTGAAGTTTCTTCCTTGCCAACCCTGGAGACTGCTGCTTGATTTTATTAATGATGGGTTTACACTTTTAGAAATGGGAGTAATTTTTAGAATTGTAGCATGGCTTAAAAGAAGAAAGAAGTAGCTGTGTCCTGACTGAGGGGCTGCAGAGTGCAAAATCACTTAATTTTAAACCACAAAGTCTCAAGTTGTCAAACATCGAGTGTCCAGGAATTATGGTCACTAAGGACATTGTTAAAATTACATTTTATAAAGTTGTAATTGTGTAAAAACAGAAATGCCATATTCAGAATACTAATCTCCTGAGTCATTTTTGTATAATCTGAGTACTTGAGGTTTTTACTGTTTTTTTCTTCTCCTCCTCCTCCTTCTTCTCTCTCATTCTGTGATAAGATATTATGTATTAAGGGCCCACTGTGAATTTAGGAGGCATTTAATAGCATTAAATACACATACTAGAAAAGAAGAAAAGTGTAAATCAATTGACCATGGTGGGAGTATTTACACCATGGAAATTGGCAAGTGCTAAAAATTACAATATGATTCTTTTAAAAAAATATGAATGTTAAAATTAGCATTTTGCTGGCTGAAATCCCGGAGATGCGGCAGGGAAGTTGTACTCAGATGAGAAAACATTGAGAAGGTTGCTGCCAGAGTCCCCTAGATGAAAGTGTCCCCCCAGACACTTGCTGAATGTATGTGGAAGAGACAGAATAAATCCTATGGGGGCTGTACTGTGTGGTTCTCAAGAATGTATTGACCTTGGCCAGTGGAATCTAGGTGGGGAACCAGGGAAGGTTCACAGAGCACCTGAGCTGAGGACAAATGACTGTGGATGAGATTTAGGAAGAGTGCTATCTCTTTCTAACTTCAACCGATGCATCAAACTGGGAGAAGAACTAGGTATCAAGTATCTGGCTCTCCTTCCACAAGCACTATGAGGTAGCAATTCTCCAACCGTTCATCTAGGGAAAAACATGGATCTGAAATGTTCCATTCTGTCTCTAAATTGGAACCACCAAAGTCTGAGCCTTGACCTCAAGGAAGACCCAGAAGAACTCTAATCTTTTAGCAAATAAGTCGGGTACTCTGTCATTTCCCAAGACTAGGGACACACCAGGAGGTCAGGCACAAGGGCTGAGCTGATGGGCACTGGGGCCCAATCCTTGCAGACTCTATGAAGAATGGTATGTAAACACTTCAGCTCTATGTATCACTTAGCTCAGTCTGAGCATTTGGGTTGTTTCCTTAGTTACCCACAGTGTCAAGTTTTTAGCCATAGGTGATACTGCAAGGATGGGCAGAGAGAGCAGGAAAATACTAGGGTAGGTAAGGACTGCCTGGTGCAGAGTGCTATTGCTAGTATAGCAGAAGGAGATGTTTCTAGGCCACCTATAAAATTCCAGAGCTAGCCAGCTCTTGAGCATATTTAATAGAAACAACAGAGCTTCCTTAGTCTCTCAATGTCTCAGGTTCCTTCTCTTCGAAAGAAGAATAAAGGCAGGAACCACTTTTCAAGGAACTATCAAGATTGATGCCATAGTGCTAGGGACACTCTTGGAAAAGCCCCTGGCTTAAGTTATGCTCTTAACAAATAACAGCTATTAGTATGAATTTTTAATTGCCCTTGATATTACTAAAATGGGTTTGAAAACAAGGTCTCTGGAATTTGAACTGCAGGATAAAGAGAAGAAATCTCTTGGATCAAAACTATTTCCAAAGTGCTATTTCTTTTAATGACCAATCTTGAGCTGTGGATGCTGGAAGAAGTTGTACAGACAATTTGTTCTTCTAGAATGTTCATCAATATCAGTGGGGCCGGCTGTCTGGCTCCAGGCAGCCGTGGGTTGAGCCAGGCTAGCCAGAACTCCTCTTCAACAAAGCAGGGTCCTGCTCTCTGGAGACCCCAGGGCAATTAGGAGCCTACCAACTGCATTGCAGACAGTTGTGTGGTGCCCAGCGGCAGGCTGGCTCTGCAAGAATGTGCCGGGGTAGATGTGAGGTCCTGGGAAATCAGGAAAGGTCAGGAGTCTGAGAGTGGCCATCAACTGGGGAGACAGTTCACAGGGGAAGGTTAGCAGCATAGGATAAAATACTCTGGAAAGTCATTTCTTTCTTTGGTAAGAGTTTAAGAAGCTGAAATAATCTGTATCGATACATCAGATGACTAAGAGCAGACATGCATTCATTGATTAGGCAGTATTTATTGAGCACTGCTTCATACCAAGAACTATGACACTCATTGACTAACAAGGGGATCCTCATTTTACTGTGTCGTCTGGACAATGAACAGAGTCAGTCATACTACAGATTATATGGATAGCCCATTAAAATAATGCGTCAGTGAAAGAGAAAGTTAACACACAACCTCAGATCTTCTGGACTGACTAATTCCTATTCCATTTCCTTATCTGCAGACTTGGGGGATGAAAGGGCCAGCCTCATGGAAGTGTGAGGGCTTATTCAGGAGAACCCATACCATCATGGTGCCTGGCACATGGTAAACACACTTGGTGACTGCTTGTCCTCCAATTGTGGGAGCAACCTCCTCACCTGTTTTCTGTGCCCACATATATGTACACACATTGCTTAACACCTTTTTCTGGGAATAGTCATAGCCTAACGGAGCATTAGGTTTTTCAACAGAAGGAATGACTGTTCCAATCTCCCACATCTTTGTATTTTGGGCATCTATGGGTCCCATCTGATGGTCTGGCTTAAACACCCCAATTGCCATGCTGAATATGGAAAAGGGACCCACTTCTGAATTTCATTGTCTGTCATGGGTGGGTAGAGGGGGTGATTGGCATCTCAAGATTCTCTGATGTTGAGGGAGGTTGGCAATGCTCTGAAGATGGCAATACTTCTATGGGGGGTGGTGTATGCCTGGGACAGGGGATAATCACCAATGGTTGCTTTGAAAATGGGAATTCAGAAATATTGCTTTGTAATTATCCAATTAATGTTTCTTTGGTCCCATCAAAACACATACATAGCTCCACAATTAAGGCAGAAAAGCAAAACAATGATGTACATTATGTGGCTCCCTAAAACCTGCACTGCCATAGGTACACGTTTGTAAATCTCTGCTTCATGGAGCACTCTCAGCAATGCACTGCTTCTCAGCTTCTTCAGACTCCCTGGAGGAGCCCTTACAGGTCACTGTTTAAATGAGGAGAAAATTGGTTATAAATCAACTTAATTTTTAAAGATATTAATCTGAGGAGAACCTGATTTTCTGTGAGATGGTGACTTAAGAAGTACCCAGAACTCATAAGGGAAAAAAAATGATGGATTCCCTAAGTCAGAGTGGCAGAAACACTGAAAATTACCGCAATATTACAATTTACAGTATGCTTTCCCTAAACCAACTCTCTTCTTGGTTTCCATCCATTTCATCATACTGTCTGCTGAAGGAGAATGGCAATCAGGTTCACAAGTGTTGAAAGCTTAGACCATCATGTGTCCTTTTGTTCAACCACTACTGGCAGAAGCCTCCAGGAACCTTCTGTCCTGTCAGCTTAGTGGGACCCTCCCTTTGTGGGTGAGTCCTTTAGGGATGACCTGGGATGGTTTTCTCCCTGTGATACGTCTATTCCTGTGTTGTGCTGGGGCAACTTGACCTGTTATCACCATGGGAAGAAACTGGTCCAAGACACTGAAGCCTCAATTTCCTCCCCCAGGGATCTTATGTGGGACCCTTCCTCCCAGTGAGTAAACAAGCCCTTGTTCCTTCTAGGAGCTGAAATCACTTGTAGTAGGACAATGAGAGGCATGTTTGGGAACTCACCAGTGAACAGAGGTTTTATTTGCTTATGAATAATGTGAACTGTACACATGAATTTCTAAGATGTGGTTTCAGTATCTGCTCTGGGCTTCTCACAGGAACCCTGTAGCCTGTTCCACATGGCTTCATTGCATAGTCTTGCATACTCCAATCCCTTGCATACTAAAATTTGTGACATTCACGTAATATGTGCATTTTTTCTTTTTCTTCTTCTTTTTTTTAACCAGAGCACTGCTCAACCCTGTTTTATGGTGGTGCAGGGGATTGAACCTGGGACTTTGTAGCCTCAGGCATGACAGCCTGTTTGCATAACCATTATGCTATCACAAGATACATACACATTTTTATACAAACTTTGTAAAATATATTAAATTGGGCTTGAGAGATAACATAGTAGTTATGCAAACAACTTTCTTGCCTGAGGCTCTGATGTCCCAGGTTCAATATCCAGCACTACCAGAGCTCAGCCCGAGTTGAGCAGTGCTGTTGTTACAAATGAATGAATGAATGAATGAATACAGGAAATTCGGAAGAAAAGTAGTCTTCCTAATGTTTACAACCCTTTCATCCCCTTTCCAATACTTCTACTAGCATTTTGGTTATATGTGTATTCACAGCTCCAAACAGAGATAATCCTTTGGAGAGATTATTTACCCCATTTATAAATAAATAAATAAATAAATAAATAAATAAATAAATCTGGCAAAATAGCTCACTTAGATAGTGTGTGACTTTATCATGTGTTTGGCCCTGGTTTGATCCTAGACCCCATTGCACTGAAGGGAGCTTTAGTGCTGTGACCTCTTTCACTTTTTCTCTCTCTGCCTCTCTGTCTCTACCTTAAAAAAAATAGGGCAAGGATTTCCAAAAGGTTAAGGGTTGCCTTTGCTTTTTTACAATCTCAACAGGATGAGTGTGGGGTAGGTTTGCAAATGAAGAGAAGATACTTCAAGGATGTGAATGCAGAAAGCAGTAAATAAAATATATCATTGTCAATTTCTATCTAAAATGATGAAATTGTGGGCCAGACAGTGGCATACCTCACTGAGTACACATGTTACAGTGCACAAGGACCAGGGTTCAAGCCCCCTGTCCCCACCTGTGGGGAGGGGAGCTTCACGCATGGTAAAGAGGGGCTGTAGGTATCTCTCTGTCTCTCTCACTCTCTATCTCACCACTTCCTTTCAATTTTTGGCTGTCTATCTAGTAAATAAATAAAGGTAATAAAATTAAAAAGTAAAGTAAAATGATAAAATCAAAACAAATAATAGGGGCCAGGTGGTGGTGTACCTGGTTGAGTGCATGTTACAATGCACAAGGATCCAGGTTTGAACCCCTGGTCCCCACCTGCAGGAGGAAAGCTCTGTGAGTGGTGAAGCAGGGCTGCAGGTGTCTTTCTGCCTCTTTATATCTCTATCTCCCCCTTCCCGCTTGATTTCTGGCTGTCTCTATCCAATAAATAAATAAAGGTAATTTAAAAAATATTTATATATACTGTTCAAACTATGCTTTCTTTTCCACTTCTTTGGTGTGTTCTGCTGATCAGATGGAGGGTGATTATAGGACTGAAGACCAGGAAAGTGACAGTGAGGTCATTGTGAGGAAGAAACCTCTCTGTGTGGCTGTAATCTTTCCAGGGCTCCTCCAGTCATCTGAACTCAGAAAAGACAAATAAATTTGCTGGGAAATTGTGCATATGCAGTCACAACCACCATGTTATCCCCTCAAGTTATTGCCAGTTCCCATGAGAGTTAGACAATATTCTCGGAGTGCCTGTTCCACCATGTTGTCCCCTCAGGTTATTGCCAGTTCCCATGAGAGTTAATACAATATTCTCGGAGTGCTTTTCCCAACCAATCCTGTCCTGACTCATCACTCCTGGATTTTGACCTATAAAGCCCTCCTGCTTCTCTCTCTCTCTTTCTTGCCCGCGTGAATAGATGCAGGGAAGGGTGCTGCACGTAGCAGGAGGCAGCCATTTTTGCTAGCTCCACATGGCCCCAACCACTGCACTCTCACCCAACTCTGAGGTGCCATGCGAATAAAAATTTGCGTTCCCTCTTCGCTCTGGATCTCCTCTATCTCTCCTCAGCAGCGCAGCCTGACATAAATTGATGGGCTGGCAAGAGCTCATATAGGAGACTATCTGCTTTTTCTTCTGTACCAGCCTGGACTGCACTGGGGGAAGCATCAGTGTCGCTGTGATATCATTTCCTCCATGTGGCTGTCTGTATCTATATCTCTCTATCTGAAAAAAAAAAAATGCCAGAACTATGAACTCTGATGATGACAACAGCTAAATAAAAACAAGTGGTTGGACGGGTTATGACTCTGCCCCACAATATTCAAGAGCAGGTGATATGGGAAAAAATGAGGTGTTCGGGAGTGAAGAACTATGGCCCCAGCATTAAAGGACTAGGAAAAGGGGGCTGATGCCACAGGGGAGAGTCCTTCAGTTTGCATGCAGCTTGGGGGAGGAGGAAAAAGCAGGGTTTATGATAAAGACCCCAGGAGGTACTAGGATCCCAAGACAGGAAGTTACTAGGCACCTCAAGGGAATGCAGCAAGGAAGAGGACACCAGTAGGGGATTCAGAAATTTCTCTTGGTCACCCATCTCTCCAGTGTTTTTATTCTCATTGTCTGTGGAGCCCAACATGGTTTCCTCAAAGTTCTCTTGACTGTTCTCCTGTGAAGCCATTGGTAGGAATCCGCTGTGGGTTCTCTGGCTTATTTACCTATACTCTGAGAGACAGGCAGTGGACTCAGCTGGGATGTAGGGACCCTCTGCTTCCTTTATCAATGAACAGGTCAGCAACAATGACTCCTGCTTCTCCTTATCTCTAGAGGTTTCTGCTTCCCTGGCCCAGTGTTTATAACCTGCTTGCCTGAAGGCTTTGGTTTTCCATGGGTGTGACCTCCACAAACCCCAAGCATCCCAATGCAGGAACTAGGAGCATGGTCCGCAGGCAACTCTCACTTCTCAAACATCACAGAATTCTTCTCCTGTCAGCAGAGACAGGCACAGCCCTGCGGGTTAAGATTTGGGGACACACACACACACACACACAAACACACACACAGACACACTTTTCTTCAAACTGTACTTAAGAATATTAACCATTCCCCAGTTCCTCTGCCTGCCCCCATCTTTGATGCCCCCACCTGTAATGTGTAATGTATGGCCAATTTGAACATGCCAGTCTAGATGGATGTTGGTTACACAAAAGGTATCATTAAGCATGATTGAAAATCAAACTGCTATTTCATTAATGGACCCATTATCAGGAAGTACAGTGGGATCTGAATGCCTGCATGTGGTTACTATAGCTACCTCTTTCCTTCTTGCACTGCACAACAAATAGTAGCAGAACATTCCTAGGGCTTTGTGCAGTGGTGAGTGTTCTTTGATAGACATAATTATCCCAGGTATGAGCAATGATCTTTATTTGAATGCTTTGAATTGATAGAAAATGCTGCAAATTCAGATTGTAGAGGGAGAAACAGAATAGTATAATTCATATCACATCAGGTATTATTATTTTTTAAAAAAATTAAAATCCACCAGCACCTTATCATTCTTGATTCCCAGAGGTGGCATATTCTATCTTAGAATGAACAGCATGGAGACAGTTATGCTCGGCTTCCCTGGAAGTACTCAGATCCATTACCCCAATGCAATGCTTGTCTCTGGTGTTGTCACAATGAAGCCTCCTCTAAACCAGAATGAAGTGTAAAATGGGGGCTAAAGTGGACAAAGAGAAAGAAGCTGTAACTCCACAGAGCTAGACTAATGTAAAATATTCATGGAATAAATGATTTCTTAATGTTCTCTCTTTTCAAGTCTAAAGCACGTAAGCCAGGCAGGGCCCTGAAATGTAGATGATGAGGTCTTGGAAGCAATGGGATGGAGAGGCAATTAGTAGCAAAACCTGATCCTTATGCTGGGGTAATCAACGCTGCCCTTTCTGGGGAGGGGAAGGGCTGTGTCCTCTTGTCCAGGTGGGAATGCAGGGCCAGCAGGAGTGGGGTAAAGTAGGGGCTGTGTTCTACTCTCCATGGGAGTTTAAAGTCAGAGTCCTGTGTTCTATGAAGAGACTTGCTTCTCAGCTCATGTGTGATTCCCCAAATTGCAGCTTGAAGTTCTAATGAGAGGAGAGGAGAATTACCAGCTGACCTGTCAGAAGATGGTGCCTTCTAACTCTGCTTCTCTCTGGGAAGGGGGAAATATCTTCCAGGCCAACAGAATCAACCTAAGGCTTGCCCAACTCATTCCTAACCATTGACTCTCATGAGTTACAGTAAGGAAATCATTAGGGGCTGGCAAAGTAGCTCAACTGGGAGGGTGCTGACTTTGCCATATAGGTGATTTGGGTTGGCAAATTTGAGTCCAGCCCACACTTCAATGAGGGAAGATGCAGTGGCATATTATCTCTCTCTCTTTCTAAGAAAAAAAATTTCAGAGCAGTGAAGTTCTGGTGAATACAGAATAAATCATTCAACCAATTACTTAATCAATCATTAACCACATAAGCTTTAACTAGGACTTTCTGAAGATTGTAGACACAGATAAGTGACATGCATAGTCTTGAGGACATATAAGCTACCTGCCTGGTATTTTCCCTTTAAAAACTAAAGGGCTGACTTTCTTTGTGAAGCTAGCATGTCAAACTGCTAGGATTACAACAAAGAAGTGTGCATTTTAATGGGTCCTTACACTGGAGAGACAATCTTGGAGATGAAGAAAGATTGCACCAATTTCAGAATCCTTTCTGAATGCATCTCCTATGCATTAGGGTGTCATCAGATGCAAGATTTCTAGACTTCAGTTCTGCCTTCTCTCTACCTGCAGTCCCTGACCCCCATCCAGCGACCTCCCATATCCCCTCAGCATACATTGCCACATTTAAAAGCTGAAGTGTAGAGACTTTGTCTATTGACAGACTTTCTGGGTGAACTTACCTTTTTTCCTTTCTTATGTTGATAGAGACAGAGAGAAATTGAGAGAGAAGGGGGCATAGAGAGGATGAGAGAAAGAGAGACACCTGCAGGAGTGTTTCATTGTTCATGAAGTTTCTCCCCTACAGGTGGGTCTGGAGGGCTTGGGACTGGAGGGCTTACATGATAGCATGTGCATTCAACTGAGTATGCCACTGCCCACCCACCCAAACTTCTTTTCTTTAAAATGCTCAAAGAGTGAGCATTTTCAGTTTTGTGACAATAGGTCTAGCCCAAGGATTCTGATCTTCTCTGCTGTCCCCTATAAACCACGGGTATGACAATGTGCTGGTACCATTTGCTGAAGTCAGGCAGTTGAATGTCACTTGTATACTATAAACTGCCAAATCATACCTTAGATACCACGTGTAACCAAAACATGTGTTGATAGAGTTCAGAAAGGTTTTCTTTTTTCATTTTCAAAACAAATGATTTGTAAACAATTTTCTCTTGAAAACTTTCCACTCCCACCAAATATAGAAAACAGTGAAGCTGAAATTGAAACCTCCTCTAATTTATACAGTGGATTGAGACCTTGCCAATAATTTACTCAACAAATGTCCATGCAGTTACACAGGCTGTGCAGGGTGTGTGCCAGGCATTGGAATCACAAAAGCAGATGGGACATCTGGCCATACACTGAAGGGGGGTGAGGACATGCCATGGCAACTATGAAAGAGGTCTCACATAAGTTAACCCTCTCTTACAAATGAGTGCTGAGTCCCCCTGCCCATTCCTGCCCCAAATGGATGCAGAAACAAAACACAGTGGCAACCATAGGATCTACTGGTTATGATTCCAACACTGCCTGTTCTCTTTTCTTAGACTTTGAGTGTTCATCTGGATTTCTTCTTTTGAGTAACCACAGGGCCGTCTGGTACCCTCTCTCCTTTCTAGACTTTGGATTATAACTGTTAGTTTTACTTTCTGTGGTGACAACAGTAAACCAGGCCTGGATCTTCTACTTAAGTTGCAGTAAATACATCATAGTTGCCAACTTAATTCACTGACAGTGACCACAGAATGTTAAATAAGCATCATCAGACACAGGAGAAAATATCAAAAATAATTTCAAATCCACTACTCCTTGAATATCAGTGTTCTTTATTGTATCCTCCAGTAGAAAACAAAAATGACAGTATAACTTCTGAGACACATAAGTTGGCGACATCACAAGAGTTCTGGTCTGTCAGGGTGGCTGTTGATTGTTCCAGTGACCAGACAAAAAGGGGTTATTGGTTCTGTTATTTGTAAACAAAGTACCTGTTTCTGGCCAAAGTATTTCAAAGATCATTAGATTATTATATGCCAGGTGAATTGTAAGGAATGCTGGATATAAGAGGGTGGTGGCCTTTTTTATTTTAAAGATAATGATATAAACAGAGATGCAACACTAAAAGTCCAATGAGACTTGTTTTCTAGAACACAAAGATACAGTGCAGATGGAACAAGGAGTCCATGAAACGTTCTGAGCAAAATCCCCAAATTTGGATTCTGTTCTGTCACTTAAAGAATAAAATTGGTTTCTGGGAGGTGAGTTTGACACAGCCCAAGCTGGCAGGTGCCTTTGTGAGAAGAAGAATAGTCAGGGAAGTTGGGTGAATGCTCAGTCTTAGTTTAGTTTCAGGTGACTATCTTTTAGGGAAGGAGACATAATGGTGGGTCTGCCCACCTTGTGGCATCATTTGTGTTCTCCTTGTACAGAACAGTTCCAGGGTCCAAACAGGCAGGAGAGATGTATTCCCCCCACACACACACACCAGAGAGTCACAGTCTACCAAATTGATTGATGAAGTTAACTACATCCTCTCTACCAGACAGTGCGGGTTCTCTTTCAAAAGACTAAGTTGGTGTTTTCCTAACTCTGAAAGTGACACTGGATTTGATGTACCCTGGTTAATAGTACCACTAGTGCTGCAGCTTGATTGATTATTTTTCAAACTGACTGGACCTCCATGACTCTCCTAGCAGCCCAGCATCAGACATGCAGAAGGTATCCAAACTATGGTATTGCATCAGGAGTTGCATCTCTTTAATTATAACTTCTCCCTGGTGCCCTTCATTAGGACCCTCCCATTATCTGACTCTGATTCTCTTTTCTTCTTCCTGTCTGTAGGGTGAGGGTGAGTTCTCCCTAGTGGCTAGGATTCTTGTGTCCCTCCAAGTACTAATTCAAGGAACAACATAGTCAGTAGACATAGCATTGGTGAGCAAGGAGGCAGTGTTTATTAAAAGGAATGTTAGAAGTAAATGAAAGAAGCTGAAAGACTGTTTTGGCAGAATTTAAAGAGATGGTGCATCTTAAAGTTCACTGAGAGAGAGAGACAGAGAGAGAGAGAGAGAGAGGGAAAGAGAGAGTAAAAAAGCACCTTTCCCAATTCTTAGAAAGTAGGCAGAATCAAGAGATAAAGAATAGTAATGCTCCCTTCAGAACAAGAAGCTTTGCTGGGGTTCTCCTTCCAGTCCCTTCATTCCTTGTGCCCATCCCCCAAGTCCATTTGGATGATATAGCTGAGTTGGTGTTCTTGGGTTGGTGCTGTCCTATGGGTATGCTTTTTGTGGTCCTCAGGCAGTGGGTCCTGCTTTAGCTGATGTTGCCTCTCAAGATACTGCCATACAGGTAAAACTGATGGCAAGTGAATGCTCCAGGGGCACCACAGGTGAAGATGTTTATTGTGGTTTTACCATTACTGTTATTCTATTCTTTTAGAGGGGGAGATCTAAAGTTGTTACCTGAAATATCTTTCCCATAGTAGCTTTCCCATCCTCCATGGCACTCAGGATAATGTACCTACTTTCTACCTAGACACTGATATGTAGACCCTAACACTCTAACCCTGTTTTCCTCCATCTTTGTCCAAATGAGAGTAAACTTGTAGGTGTCTGACTGCCTTCTTCATTCTCCTGGGACCTGGTGAATGGAGACTTCCTCCCAACCTCCTCTGGAGATGCCTTCCAGTCTTTACAAGCTCAGCTCAAAAATCTTTTCCTTTTGATGGGAAGCCTTCCTTTGTATCTCTTCTAGGTCCCTATCGTGCACATATCCTGACCTCAGAAATGGCTCTGGGTCTTGCTATTGCTGAGCTCAAAAGCCTTTCATACCTGGGGCATAACCAGTCTTTATTAGCATTTGCCACTTTTTGACCAGGACTTTCTCTCGCTATACCCCTCTGTGTCCTAAGTAGCTCCTATCTCTGTGCCAAGTAGGCCAGAGTGCTTGAGAAGTCTCACAGCCCAGAAGCAACCTTTAATCAGTCTATTGTTGGTGTTCCTATATAAATAACCCAATTTTCTCAGCGCATTGGTAGGAAGACACTGAGGTTCATTCCCTTTGTCTTCTAACAGTCCCTAGAGGATGAACTCATGTCCCCCAGGGATATCTGGGTTAGTGTTCAACATTATTCTGTCTTTCACCTCACTCTTCTGCTGGGGTTTCCTGGGGCCCTCTGTCCTATGTGGTTGTGTTAACAATGAGGATATTTTCTAAGAAATGCATTTTGATCATGCAACATCACTGTGTGAATATTGCAGAGTATAATTATACAAATCAATAATAATATACTTACTTTATCCCTAGGCTGAATGATACAGCCTACTGGGACTACCTTCTGATAAGTGGTCTGTCCTTGACATACTTAAGAAAGGTGGGCCTGGGAGTCAGGTGGTAGCACAGCAGGTTAAGCTCATGTGGCACAAAGTGCAAGGACTGGCATAAGGATCGGGGTTTGAGCCCCAGCTCCCCACCTGCAGGGGAGTCGCTTCACAGGGTGGTGAAGCAGGTCTACAGGTGTCTATCTTTCTCTCCTCCTCTCTGTCCTCCCCTCCTCTTTCGATTTCTCTCTGTCCTATCCAAGAATGACAACATTAATAACAATAATAACTACAATAATAAAAACAAAAAGGGCAACAAAAGGGAATAAATAAATAAATATTTAAAAAATAAAATAAAATAAAGAAATGTGGGCCTGTAAAAATCTTTGCCTAAATCCTTGCCTCAGGTTCTGCATCTGAAGCCAATAGAAAAGAGGAGGGATCCTTTCAATGCTACTGCTACCCCTGCTTTAATCCTCACTTATGGATGAGTTTTATGAGGGCTCCATCTTGCCGACCACGTTGACTCTAGGACACTCATTTAGAATATGTCACCTACTTTGATGACTGTTGTATAAAAAAGAACATCTTGCTTCTCCATAGACTGTTGTTCTAAAATCTAGAGCACCTGACTCGCCACACTTTTTTTTTTTTTTTTTTGCCACCAGGGTCATTGCTATGTATAAGTACCTAAATAAGAACTGTTGGTGGTCATTTTGTGGACAAAGCATGACAGACAAAGAGATAGGGAGAAAGAGAGACACCTGATGCACTGCTCCACTGCTCTTAAAACTCCCTCTCTCACTCACAAGTGAGAACTGTAGGCTTGAAGCTAAGTCCTCATACACATTTCCTTGTGTGCTCAACTTAGTGAGCCACCACATGCTCCTCATCCTGCCATCCCCCAGCCCCACCCCTCAAACATACAACATTTGTATCCCTAATCTAGACTACTCTGCCAATCAGAAAATGGAAGCATGTTGATTGACTCCTGGGGGCCTGTACTTTGGGGTCTACATTACCTGGTTGATTATTGGGGAAGCAGAGAATTGACACCAACAAAATGACTGCATTATTTTCTCCTGGCATGTGTGTGTGTGTGTGTGTGTGTGTGTGTGTGTGTGTGACATCTGAGCCATTCTTGGGACCTACAAATGAAAGGGTGGCCTTAGGGAAGGAGGATATTGTCATTAAAACACATTAGAACACGTGAGTAATTTTTGTCTTCCATTTGTTAGAGAAATTAATGAACTCCCTATTATTACAGATCACTGCTAGAAAAATAGCCAGGCAAGCCAGGTATTTCTCATATCTTTAAACTGAAACTATCTCACTTGCAAATAAGGAGAGAGAGAGAGAGAGAGAACATGAGATTTCCTTTACTTGTTTCTTTCTGCTTTAGAGCTCCTTTGTTAGCAATCCTTTAGAGAAAAAGAAAAATAAAGCTATTTCTTAACTGAAATCCTTCGCACAACTTTTTTCCTTTACTAATAATTACTCTTACTACTATAGAAACTGGTGACCAAACAAACAGAAATTACCCACAATTTCCCATTGTCAGAGTTCACTCATAAGATTGGGCTGCTGAAGTGAATCCCCAGGAAGACTTGAAAAATTATATAATTATCTACAAAGTGTACTAATGGTGCGAAAGCAAATGGCTTTTCATTTCACTTGCCATCCTCAACCTCTCAGTACAAATAATTCCAGAGAGGGAGACTGCGGCCACTTTCTCACTAATGGGTAGGGTAACTGCTGTGAGATTTGTGGCTATTTCTGTCAATTCCAGATAATTAATTCTCTGAAATAGAAAAAGAGAGATCCTGTGTAGAAGGATGGAAGATGGATATAACTATGGCAGAGAGTTGGTGTTTGAAGTCAAGGGAAATGGTTATCAGAAATGCAGAAGCACATTCCTCACCCCCTCAGCCCTGCCAAGCCCCGCCCCAGTGCAGGTGTGATTGCACTCAGTTCTATCCTTTGAAAATTGTCTGGAAGACTTGGAAAAGGAATTCTTCGTGGCAGGGGCTTGACCCAGGTGACCTCTTCCTGGAAGGCTGTGTGAGTGAGTGAGACCCACAGAATGCTCTCAGACAGGGAATGTGATTTCAAGTGCGAAGTGGGCTCAGAGGACCATAGCCAGGAGGGAGAATTCATACATGCTGTAAAGAGAAGAGAAAAGAAATAGCATTTCCTTAATTAATAAACCTTTACTTAAGAACTCCTTCCCACGCACAATTATATCTGCAACTCAAGCTGAGTTCAGAAATTTCCATGGTCAGCAGGGTAATTATAATGTTGCAGGAACCAAAAGTTACAGAGTATGGTTCTCACATGTTAATAATGAGCAGGATGACGCCCATTCTTATTTTACGTGTTAACAATGAGCAGAATGATGCCCATTCTTATTGGCAGCAGGCCATACTGTCTAAAGAGACTCCTGAATTCCACACATCATTCCAGCCCTCACCATTAAGAAGATTCTCTTAGGGCTGACGTGATACTGCTCCTGGGAGTGTGCCTGTTCTGCCATGCATGTGACTCAGATTCTAGTCCTTTCCCTGTCATATTGGGGGAAGTTTTGGTTCTGTGTTGTGATTCCTTCTCTCCTTAGGTCTGTCTCACTCCACCTCTCTCTCTCTTCAATATATATCTGAAAAAGGCAGTGTGGTGTGATGATGCTTTAACAATGACAATAAGAGAGCAAGAGAGAGTGAGGCAAAAAGGGGAAAGTCTATTAGAAATCAGGAAATAAAATGATTGGCTATACTTTATGATTATCAATTATTAAACATTTTGTCTTGCTTTCCACCTTGTTACATTTCAGCCACCAATTTCCAAATGCTACTATAAGTCCATCCTGACTTCCCTTGGCAGAGGACCTCACTAATGTGTTTTGGAACCATACCTCTCCAGAGCCCTACCCCACTAGAGATAAATAAAACTAGGTTGGGGGTATGAATAGACCTGCCAACACCCATGTCCAGCAAAGAATGCATTATAGAAGTTAGAACTCCCACTTTCTGAACCCCCAAAATAATTCTGGTCCATATTCTCAGAGGGACACAGAACTCTAGTGATGGGAACTTATTGGGTAGCATACTACCCAACAGGAACTGTGTAGAATTGTACCCCTACTACAGCAGTTAAAAAAAAAAAAGACTTCTGTGGAGCTTTTGTTGGAGGTTAAACTAATGGCAGTTTTATTATAGCATCAATTATTTAGATACATAAAAACCACAATGAGGAAAAAGGAGGAAAGGGCTAGCTAATGCTGTTTAGCCACCAAGTTGCAGATGCTACCATAACACCAACCTGACTTCCCTGGGAAGATGATCTCACCAGTGTCCTGAAACCTCACCTCCCCAGATCCCTCGCCCAGTAGCAAAAAATAGATACAGGCTGGTGGTTTGGACTGACCTGTCAATGCCCATATGCTTTGGAGAAGCAATTATAGAAGCCAGACTTTCCTTCTGCTCCCCATAAAGATCTTTGGTCCATACTCCTAGAGGGAGAAATACTAGGGAAACTAAGGGGCTGGGTGGTGGTGCAACTGGTTGAACACACACATTACAGTACACAAGGACCTGGGTTCAAGCTCCCAGTCCCCATTTGCAGAGGGAAAGCTTCATTAGTGGTGAAGCAGTGCTGCAGGTGTCTCTCTGTCTCTTTCTATCCCCCTCTTCTCTCCATTTCTGGCTATCAAATAAATAAATATCAAAATAAATATATGTTTGACTAGGGATACTTCTATTGGAGGAGAGGGGATATGGAACTCTGGTGGTGGGAACTTAATTGTATGGGATTATACCCCACTTACTCCACAATTGTGTTAATCATTGTTTAATGATGATAATGATGATGATAACAATAATAAAAGACATATAGCAGGAATCAGAATCCTAAAGCTTAGTTACCAGTGTTTAGATATATGTGTTTAGGTCTTGGGAGAAGCGGCATGGTATGAGTTATTGGAAGAAGGTGAAGGTGAGCAGGCAAGCAGCCACAGAAAAGTAGCTGAAGGGGAGTAGAGCCAAAAGAGGCCAAACCACTGCCAGTCACTTGCTTAAATAGTGTCTTATATAGGCTAGGTTATAGATCAACCTTCCAACATCTATGTTCAGTGAAGAAGCAATTACAGAAACCAGATCTTCCACCTTTTGCATCCCATAAAGAATTCTGGTCCATACCCCCAGAGGGATGAAGAACAAGGACGTTTCTAATGGAAGAGATAGACTACCGAACTCTGGTAGTGGGAATCTCATGGAATTGTACCTCTCTTATTCTACAGTCTTGTTAATCATTATTAAATTACTGATTAAACAATAGCCTATTATAACCACAATCCCTTGGGAGTTTGCATAAGTCTGTCTATCATATGCTCTTGACATCAGGCTGATGGCAGCCATGTGCTAAGTACATATGTGTCCCATGATCAATTTTCCTCACTATAAGTAAGAACAAGGTTTCCAATACCCTATTATCTTACAATCTTGTAAATCAATTTTAAATAACTAATAAAAATTATTTGATTGGCTAACAGTAGTTTGTTCTTGAGTATTATTGACCCAAAATTGTCCCCTTTACAAAGAAATAGGAAATTAATACAGAGTTAAGCTGTAACTAACTGTAGTCTATTGCAGAAATCCCAAGGATTGTAGTGAAGTAATATAGAAGGAGGTTTAAAGGGGTTTGAGCACACAGTGTCCTATGATAGAATAAGATGACAAATTTGTGGAACATGTGGCATGCTGACACCTATCATGAAGAGATAAGAACAACAGCTTTGTAAATTATCCTTTCCACCAAAAAAAAAAAAAGAGAGAGAGATTAAAGTTGGTATTCAATTATTAATAGTTGAGAAGTTTCATATCACAAACATTCTTATTAGCATACACTTTGGATAATTTTCTAACTTGGATAATATTTGTTGAGTTTATATTCTACATGAGTTTCAGGATTGGAAATGTTTCCCACATAGCAGCTCTGGCTCTGAATTTGTCCTCCATTAACCCTGAGTTTTGATGACCAACACAGAACAATTGTCTATATTAGGACTACAACTTCTGGACTTCTATCATTTTGTTACATCATGTCACAGTATTGGCTAAGTTGAGGTTGGGGGTGGAGAGGGTCTAGGCAACCTGCTCTGGAATGTTCAGTGCAACTGAAGGAGAAGACTTCTCCTTCTGGACTATCTCACCCAGCACCAGTCAAAAGGCTTGCTTTTCATTGTGTTTTTGATGTGCATTTCTTTAATAATAAGTAACTGAATTTTTTTCATGTCCCTGTTGTTCATCTGTATGTTTTCTATGGGGTTGCTTTGTTGTTAAATTTTATGAGTTTTTTTATATGTCTTGAATATGATTCCATTGTTGTGTATACGTTGTGTGAATATTGTTTCCCCTTCAGTAGGATTTCTGTTTGTTTTAATGAAATAGCAACTCACATTCCTGAGAATGACCTGTCTCAAAAGAGATCAGAAATTAATGCTTGAAAGGGTATAGACAAAAATAATCCTTGTACACTACTGATGACATTGTAAATGGGTCTAGTCCCTCTGGAAAACACTATAAATATTTATTAAATCAAAAAATAGGTCCACCATATGAGCCAGCAGTCTTTCTTCTAAGTCTCTATCTTATCAAAAGAATATATTCACATTCTATGTTCATTGCAGTAATATTTATTGTAGCCAAGATATGGCAACAACTCTAGTGGCCAATGGTAGATCAATGAGGATATGAAGATGTCATGGTCTCAGCTACAATAACCAACGAGTTCTCACCTTTTGCTACAACATGGGGCTGGAGGGGTTCAAGTAAGTGAAGCAAGCCAGGGAGCAGGATAAACACCAGATGATCCCACTCACATGTGGCATATAAAGAAATAAAGGAAGGAAACAGGCAAAATCAAATCAAACAACTATTGAGATTCTAATGCAGAACTTAGGTCACCTAAAGGAGGTGAAGTGGGAAAGGTGATTAAATGAACAGTGGAAAGGTGCCTTGATCATATGAATTTGTACCCACATTTGAGGGCCAGCTCCAGCCTGGTGAGACAACCAGGATGGCTGTGAACCAATAGCCATCTGAAGAATTCTACACCCTCAATTTCCTCAGAACTCTTTCCTTGACACTTTTAGGAAGTTCTACTGTTGCTGTGGAGCTATGATAAAACATGGCTGCTGCTCTGCCCTACAGTCCTTCACCCTGCGAATCTGACCTGCTCCCCACCCCTGGCTTGTTCCTTCCCTTGGGTGATTCTAGAAGATACTTGATGCTCTTATAGTAATTTAAACATGCACATTTGAAGCTATTTGCACCCCCAAACAAAGGCACCCTTACATTTTAATTGATAGTAGCAGCTGTCTGGAGAAACATTTTCTTTTCTATAGAAGAAAATACCACTAGGGAAGAGTTTCAGGGGATTTTCACCCCAGACCTTTTCTCTTAACACAGAGACTGATAGTCCCTGCTGAGCTGCTGAGGTCAGTTCCAATTGAATGGATAGTTTACAATAAGGAGTTTGGACAAGTCAGATAGGAAGTTAATTTACCGTCTTGCTGGGACATTTCATTAGATAAGCAGTCTCCTTTTCTTTCAGTTGCCAAGACATGAGAGGGGCGGTGGAGAAGAGGCATCTATGTGAACCTCATATCTCCCCTTTGTGCTTGAAGCATGAGAGATAGCAGGAGCCACTTCTGGCCACTACTGCTTTGCCTGCAGCTCCACTCATGCATAATAGGTGTCCCATTTCCTCTTTTTTTTTTTTTATCAGTGCTGGCCATTTGGGGATGAGTCATATGTTGTAGGGTATTAGATTCAGAGGAATCTGAAGTGGCACAGAGGGTGCTGAATCTGTTTCTTCTAGGAGCAAAGGGCTGCTCATTTGGATTCTCATGGAATTGTTGGTCATGCTAAGGAAAAGGAAGCAATACTGTGTGCTGACCAATGAGCAAATTTATAGGTATGTTGCCTTGCAATGGGTCCCCTTTCTTTTGCACTGGCCAGTGTGGATTAGCTAGATAATCATACACTTGGATTTCATCCTGAATGTTAGCAGCAAGGCCTCTGAACTGTTACTCAAACTCTACAAACCTTCATTTCCCTTTCTGATAAAAGGACTGCTGCCACCCAAGCATCATAAGAAGTAAGCAGGTAGGGATAATTTGGTTCAAGGGTTAGACTGAACACATAGTTGGAGTCAATATATATATATATATATATATATATATATATATATATATATATATCCCTCTAAGGTTGTCACTGGGGCTCAATGCTGGCACTATGAATGCATGACTCTTTGCAGCAATTTTTTCTTTTTTGGGTAGGACAGAGAAATTGGGGTGGGGGGGGAGACAGAGAGAAAGACAGACCTGCAGATCTGCTTTGCTGCTTGTAAGGCATCCCACCTGCATTTGGGATGTGCTTGGACCCAGATCCTTATGCTGGTCCTTGCACTTTGTACTTAACCGGGTGTGCTACCTACCACTAGACCCCCTATCATTATTTGTTATAAGATTTATTTATTCTGTTATTAATGAGAATGAGGAGAGAGGGAGGGAGGTAGAGAAGGAGAGAAAGAGAGAGAGAGAAGAGAATGAATCAGAGCATTACTCTAACATATGCAATGCCAGGGATCAAACTTGGAACTTCATGCATGAGAGTCCAATGCTTTATCTACTGCACCACCCCCCAGGTTACTCTTTACTATTATTTTCCCCAGGTGTCCATGTACCTTGCTGAGGGGCTAGGGGGCATGAGGTAGAGGTGAAAAACTGCAGACATGTCAGAGATGATTTTAACAGTGAGAAACCAGTAAACAAATAGAAGGGCCTTCTTCTGTGTGACAAGTCAAGAAACAATGATAAATGAAAATAAAAACAGACACTTATTTAACACCAGATTTGCTAAAAGAAAAAAGAAGTCTGAAATCACCAAATTATGACAAGAACAGAAGCCTAGGAAGATGAGGGTAATTGCACCTTAAAGAATAATTTGAAAGTACCTGGAGAAAGAGACGGACCACAGGTCTTCCCTCAGCTATTGTACATCTGGCTCTACCCTAGAGGGAAATTGTGAATCTGTGGACCCAAAGCAGGTGTGTGGAGTGCACTAATCAATGGGGTCATCAACATATTCACCCAGGGGAGGTGCAGTCAGGATAGTAGTTGGTCATGAAAAGATCATAGTACAAACATCAGTGTGGATGAATCTAAAATAAACAATAAATAAATAAATAAATAAATAAAAACAGAGAGGGATGGGCAGTTGTGCACCTGGTTGAGAGCACCATGCATATGGACCAGGGTTCAAGTTCCCTGGTCTTTACCTTCAGGGAAGAAACTTTATGAAAGATGAAGAAGTGCTGTGTCTTTCTTTTTCTCTTTTACTTTCCTATTTCCTGTCAAGTAAAAAGGAAAAAAATAAATAAAGGAATTAATGGCCACTGTGAGAGGTATAGTGGTTAAACATAAAGAAACAAACAATATTTAGTCTGCTGAGTAACTCAAGATAGTAACTTGTGTAGTACAGTGTTTGGTGTGCTAAATGCAACACACCACCAGTTTCCTATGTAGGAGGGAGAACATAAGAAAAATCTGTGTAAAACAAAGATAAAGTGAGCATGTTTTATTTTATTAAAAGAAGTTGAAGTCAGCTCATGAAATGAAAGAAAGGCAGAAAGAAGGGGAAGGATGAAGGAGGGTGGTATCTGGAGCAAATAAACACAAGACCAGATGAGATAAGTTGTCTTGGTTTTGATGGGGAAAGATTTTACCCAGCTGACCATAATATAACTAAGGCAAGTGGCAATGCCACTCTTGTCCTTCCTTTGCAGCATTTACTACTCAAAGGATTTTATTCTTGCTTAAAGGAAATAGGATTTAAGAACCCTATGTGTGTTATGATGTGATTTTCAAAGTGTCTAGTCATTTTCTGAGACCAAGTTAAATCAGTAGGTATTTCTGATTCAGAGCCCTAAGGAGTATTCTCTGACTTTCTTTCTTCCCTTCCCAAGATTTTGTGAACAGCATTTCAATGTTCTTTCCTTTTATTTTTCATTTTCTTTGTTTATTGTTTTACTAACACCAGAGCTATTTCTGGGGTGTGGTGCCAGCACTACAAGTCCACCACTCTCAATGGCCTCTCTCTCCATTTTAATCATTTTATTTTACTTGATAGGGAAGAGAGCAAAGGGGGAGGGAGACAGGGAGAGAGAGAAAGACAGAGAGAGAGACACAGAGAGAGAGAGACCTGCAGACCTGCTTCACTGCTCATTAAGCATCCTCCTTGGTGGGGAGCAGTGGCTTGAACACTATTCTTTGCTCTTGGTAACATGTATGTTCAACCAAACACAGCACTGCTTGTCCGTCTTCAATGTAATTTTTCTTCCTTTTTAAAATCTTTATTTATTTATTGGATAGAGACAGCCAGAAATCAAAAGGGAAGGGGGTGATAGAGAGGGAGAGAGACAGAGAAACACCTGCAGCCCTGCTTCACCACATGTGAAGTTTTCCTCCTGCAGGTGGGGACCAGGGGCTCTAACCTGGGTCCTTGCACATTGTAACATGTGCAAGGCTCAACAAAGTGTGCCACCACCTGGTCCCCTCAATATGATTTTTTAAATTTTTTATTTAAGAAAGGATTAATTAACAAAACCATAGGGTAGGAGGGGTACAATTCCACACAATTCCCACCACCTAATCTCCATTTCCCACCCCCTCCCCTGATAGCTTTCCCATTCTCTATCCCTCTGGGAGCATGGACCCAGGGTCATTGAGGGTTGCAGAAGGTAGAAGATCTGGCTTCTGTAATTGCTTCCCCGCTGAATATGGGCGTTGGTCCATACTCCCAGTCTGCCTCTCTCTTTCCCTAGTAGGGTGTGTCTCTGGGGAAGCAGAGCTCCAGGACACATTGGTGGGGTCTTCAGTCCAGGGAAGCCTGGCCAGCATCCTGATGACATCTGGAACCTGGTGACTGAAAAGAGAGTTAACATATGAAGCCAAACAAATTGTTGAGCAATCATGGACCCAAAGCTTGGAATAGTGGAGAGGAAGTGTTAGGGAGGTACTCACTGCAAAATCTAGTGTACTTCTGCTTTCAGGTATATATTTTGCAGTAGTTTACGGATATGTGTGAACGTATGCTCTCTCTCACAGAAACTGGTGTATATCTAGGTTTGGGGATTTTGTTAGAAAGTGAGCCACCTGAGATGAAATTAGACTATACTATGAAAGGAAAGGTCTCATCCGAGTAATGAAGCTGAGGGGTTGTCATTCTACACGTGAAGTCTGGACACAGTCTGAAGTGAGGCATGTTGAGGTGGCA
This sequence comes from Erinaceus europaeus, assembly GCF_950295315.1. Classification (NCBI taxonomy): domain Eukaryota; kingdom Metazoa; phylum Chordata; class Mammalia; order Eulipotyphla; family Erinaceidae; genus Erinaceus; species Erinaceus europaeus. The sequence continues at coordinate 33,965,829 of NC_080162.1, forward strand.
ATCGTTGTGTTGGTTAGTGTTGTCTTAATTTGCATTTCTCTGACAATCAGTGACCTAGAGCAGTTTTTCATATGTTTGTTAGCCTTTTGGATCTCCTCTGAGGTGAATGTTTTCTTCATATCCTCTGCCCATTTTTGGATGGGGTCATTTGCTTTTTTGGTGCTAAGTTTGCTGAGCTCTTTATATATTTTGGTGATTAGTTTCTTGTCTGATGTATGGCATGTAAAGATCTTCTCCCATTCTGTGAGGGGTCTCTTTGTTTAATAGTTTCTTTGGTTGTGCAGAAGCTTTTCAATTTGATGTAGTCCCATTGGTTTGTTTCTGCTTTAGTCTTCCTTGCAATTGGGTTTGATTCATCAAAGATGTCCTTGAGGTGTAGGTGGGAAACTGTTTTACCAATGTTTTCCTCTAAGTATTTGATTGTTTCTGGTCTGACATCTAGGTCTTTGATCCATTTGGAGTTGATTTTTGTTTCTGGTGAGAGAAAGTGGTTCAATTTCATTCTTCTGCATGTTACAACCCAGTTTCCCCAGTACCATTTATTGAAGAGAGCCTCCTTTTTCCATTTAGTCCTTGGGCCCCGTTATCAAAGATTAGATGTGGGGATTTATTTCTGGGCTTTCAATTCTGTTCCACTGGTCTGTGTGCCTATTTTTGTTCCAGTACCATGCTTTTTTGATGATGATGGCTTTATAATATAGTTTAAGGTCTGGGAGTGTGATGCCTCCATTTCTGTTTCTTTTCCTTAAGATGGTCTTGGCAATTCTAGGTGTTTTCATGTTCCAGATAAATGATTGTAGTGTTTGTTCTATTCTCTTAAAGAAGCTTGGTGGAACTTTGATGAGTATTGCATTAAATTTGTATATGGCTCTGGGGAGAATATTCATTTTGATGATATTTATTCTTCCAATCCATGAGCATGGGATATCTTTACATTTCTTGTTATCAGTCTCTATTTCCTTGAGTAGTGACTCATAGTTTTCAGTATATAAGTCTTTCACTTCTTTGGTCAACTTTATTCCTAGGTATTTGATTTTGCTGAAACAGTAAATGGGAGTGCTTTCTGGATGTCTTCTTCTTTAGATTTAGTGTTTGCATAAAGAAATGCCACTGATTTTTGTACATTGATTTTGTAGCCTGATACCTTGCTATATTGCCTAATAACTTCCAGTAGTTTTCTGCTGGATTCTTTAGGTTTTTCTATGTATACTATCATATCATCTGCAAATAGTGAGAGCTTGACTTCTTCCCTTCCAATCTGTATTCCTTTGATTCCTTTCTGTTGCCTGATTGCTATTGCAAGAACTTCCAATACTATGTTGAAGAGTGACAGTGACAGTGGACAGCCCTGTCTAGTCCCCGATCTGAGGGGGAATGCTTTCAGCTTCTGTCCATTGAGTATGATGTTGGCTGTAGGTTTGCTATATATAGACTCCACTATCTTGAGGCATTTCCACTATCTTGAGGAATTTCCCATCTATTCCCATTTTTTGTAGAGTTCTGAGCATTTTTTGTAGAGTTTTGAGCATGAAAGTGTGAGAGTGGGGTATTGCAGTCTCCCACTATTATTGTATTACTATTGATGTATTTTTGAAATTCTTTCAGTAAGTGCTTGACATATTTAGATGGTCCCTCATAGGGTGCATAGATGTTAATGATTATTAAGTCTTCTTGGCTGATTGATCCTCTAATCATTATGTAATGTCCTTGCCTATCTTTTATTACTTTATTTTAATTTAAAATCTATCATTTCTGAGATGAGAATGGCTGTTCCTGCCCTTTTTTGTGGTCCGTTAGCCTGTATGATAGTTTTCCATCCTTTCACTTTAAGTCTGTGTTTATCTTGTTGTGACAGATGGGATTCTTGCAAGCAGCATATGGTTGGATTATGTTTTCTGATCCATCCCCCAACTCTGTGCCTTTTGATGGGTGAGTTTAAGCCATTAACATTTATTGATATTATGGATTTAATGTATTGTAGTGCCATTGTTCAAAAAAATTTTTTTTTGTTTGCTCTGATATATTGCCAGTATTATAGTGATGTTCTTGTTTATAAGAGGTCTTTTAGAACCTCTTTCAGGGCTGGTTTGGTGATGGTTGCCTCCTTTAACTGTTTTTTGTCTAGGAAGGTTTGATCCCTCCATCTAGTTTGAATGAAAGTCTAGCAGGATATATTATCCTTGGTTGAAACCCTTTTTCGTTCAGGGCTCAATAGATATCTTGCCATTCTCTTCTGGCATTTAGAGTTTGAGTGGAGAAATCTGCAGATAATCTTATGGTTTTTCCCTTGTATGTGACTTTTTGTTTCTCTCTTGCAGCCTTTAGGATCCTTTCTTTATCCTTACTTCTTCTCATTGTGACTATGATGTGTCTTGGTGTCTTCAGGTCTGGGTTGATTCTGTTTGGTACTCTCTGGGCCTCTTGAATCTTGATGTCCTTTCTGTTATTCAGGTCTGGGAAGTTTTCTTCTATTATTTCCTCTAGAATGTTTGCTTCCCTTTCCTCTCTTTATTCCTCTGGCAGGCCAATTATGCGAATGTTACTTCTTTTGAGATCATCCCATATGTCTCTGTTGTTGTTTTCAGTGTCTCTCAATCTCTTTTTAAGCTCTTTCACCTCTTTCTTAGTTTTCTCTAACTTATCCTCTGTCTGACTAATTCTGTTTTCTGCTTCTGTTAGTCTGCTTTCCCTTGCCTCAGCTTCTTTTTTCATTACAACTATTTCAGCTTTCAGTTCTCTAATTTCCTCAAGATAATCAGTATTTTCCTTGGGAGTCTCAACTGTTGTTTACCTAATACTGCCATTCCTTTTCTCCAATGTTGTTTTCATTTCTGTGATTAATAAGTTTATTATTGCTTGCATAGTTTTCTTATCTATGGTTACTTCTGGCTGATTTGTAGTTTCTTCTGGGCTCTTGTCTTCATTCATTGGAGTAGCAGTTTTATTTGTTTTTGATCTACCCATTTTTTTGATTTATGTGTTTCTTTTTTTATGCTCTGTTGTTCCTCAGTTGTTGTGTCTTGAGCACAAGCAACACTGTACTAAATACCTTTATGACGATTGCACTCACCAACCCCTGGAATTACAGTAGCAACTGAAGCAAGTATTGAAGCAGTTTAATCACTACCAGTTAGACAAACAATTTCTCCAGTCCATGAAAAAAATAGTATCCAAATCCCAGTGAAGAAGAAAGAGAAAAGAAAGAAGGGATAGCAAGAATAGACTGTTATGCGAATCTACTATCCACTGTATATTCTAGGGGTAACAAGAGGGGAAAGGGAAGTAGAGCAGAGATACACACGTAGAGAGTCCACTCTGAGTCAGATTTCTTCCCCAAAATAATTCACAAATTCAGAAAAGCAAAGAAGAAGGAAGAAGTGTATGAAAATATACACAAAAAAAAAAAAGTAAAAGAAAAAAGAGACAAGTGAGAGAAAAGGGAAACGATAAGAAAAAGAGCTGTAATTAAAGAGCAGTGAAAGGAAAGTTTTTTTTTTTGATTACTTTATTTTTAATTTAATTTGATTTTTTTAATTAGCTAGGAGGAGAAGGGAGGAGAGAGTCTGTAGAGGAGGTAGGAGTAAGGAGACAAGTTCCTCCCACAATAGATAAGATGCCCACTACCCTAGCAATGAAAGATACCCTAAGAGTTAATTCTGATCCACCTAAAAGGGGGGAAGATATATGCTGTTATTTAATATTAACAATAAAATAGAGCAGGGTAAAAAAAAAAAAACAACCCTGTCCCAGATTACCTCAAACCTCGTGATCAGAGGCAGCTGATTGTTAAGAATGAGAAAAAAAAAAAAGAAAAACCTCAGGATTAGACAAGGATAGCTGAAATAGACAGTTATGTAAATGTACTATCCACTGTATTTTCTAGGGGTGGCTAAAGGAGGAAGGGAAGTTGAGCACAGACACTCGCAGTGAGAGTGCACACTGAGTCAGAATTCTTCCCCCAAATAATTCCCAAATGTGTATCAGTGAATTCACAAAAGCACACTGTTTGGTGGTATGGGGTTTGGGGCCTGTGTCTTTGGAAGCTGTAGGATTAAGGAAGAAAGGATGACAATTATGAGAAAAAGAAAAAAAGAGAGAGAAAAAAAAGAAAAATATAAGAAAAAGAACAGTCATAAAAGAGCAGTGAAAGGAAAGAGTTTATTTATTTATTTATTTATTTAATTAATTAGCTATGCGGGGTGAGCTGGGGGGGTTGGCTACTTAGAAAGAAAAAAGGCCAGAGGTTTCAGAAGCGTATAGACTTAGAATGAATGATACTCCCTGGTGGGACAGGAATTTGGTAAAGACAGAAGCTCAGCAGGGGAGCCTGGTAGGAGCTGGTCCCCAGGGACTGGTTATGGGGGGGGGAAGGGGGAGGAGGTATGCTTAATAATTAAAAGGAAAGAACATTTTTCCCCTTTTTTTCTACTCTATTTCTTAACCCAAATTAATTTATAGTCACCTCCTTGGTGTTACCGCTAGGACCCCTTATTGACTGGCCTACTAAAGGCAGAAAATCCTACCATTTCCAGAAGATGTGGTCAGAGCTCAAGCCACTAGCAGCTTCTCAGTCCGCCATCTTCCAGGAAGCCCCCTCAATATGATTTTTTTAAAGAATAAATGATGTGCATCTTTTGCACCATCACCAGTGAATAATTTATCTGATAACAGTACAATTTTTCTAGAATAGGAAATAGGATATAGTCTCCCTTTAGTACCTGCAACAGTTAAACACCAAAACATATGCAATAGAGAAATATATATATCATTTTCTTATAGTTAGTATTTATTTATTTATTTATTTATATTTTATTGCTCCTAGGGTTATTGCTGGGGCTCAGTTTCAGTACTATGAATCCACTGCTCCTGGCAGCCATTTGTTCCCTTTTCTATTTTATTTGATAGGACAGATATAAATTAAGAGGGGACACAATTTCATTATGAACGTTATACTGACTCACTGCAGACTATTGTGTAGTTTTGCTTTCAGGTATATATTTTGCCCTAATTTATGGATACATGTGAACATATGCTCTATCTCATGGGACCTGATCTATATTTAGCAAATGCTAAATAAAGGCAAGAGACTGGCATACTTTAACGATGACTCTTTAGTCACTATCAGGCCACCCCAACAGCTGGGGCCCTATTCGAGGAGTCCTGAGATTCCCAAACAGACATGACAGGTTTAGATCTTGAATAGATCCCTCTCTCCACTGTTACTCGTCATTTCTATCTGGAACAACACAACAGACCTCTTTGTGGGCCCCCATAAGACGTTGCCCTCAACTTGGATCAACAATGATAGAGCATGTTCTATCCTCTGAATGGAGGATGGACAGCATACTCTATGCTCCACCTGAGGAAGATGTGCTCTGAAAATGGGGCAGCTTGGAACCATCCTACTCATGACCACAGAATGTGAGCTCAGATACAGGGATGCAGAGGTCACATAGGCTCCTAAACTGAATATGGGCCCCAGATCAGATCAAATCTATGGGTTTTATAGTCAACAATATTTATACACCTTCCCCATATTTTGGATCTACTCTCTTCTCTGATCTAGCTTTCTGGTCCTTTTTCCAGCCATGGCATCATCTCCCCAGACAATAACTTGGATCCACCTGCATTTCAGATTTCAGATTCAGGGGGAAAAAAACAACAAAAAACAGTAGAGTCACAGGCCCTTTGGAAAAGAACAGAAATAGGCCTACTAGCTATCTACAAAATGGAGACCACCCCCCCAACCCTTCATCTGCATTATTTCAGCCTTTAGGTCCATGATTAATCAATAATTTTGTTTGACTTTGTGTGTTAACTCTCTTTTCAGCCACCAGGTTCCAAATACTATCATAAGGTCAACCAGACTTCCCTGGACAGACAACCCCACCAATGTGTCCTGGAGCCCCACATCCCCAGATCCCTGCCCCTGTAGAGGAGAGAGAGACAGGTTGGAAGTATGGATTGACCTTCCAATGCCCATGTTCAGTGGGGAAACAATTACAGATGCCAGACCTTCCATCTTCTTCATCCCACAATGACCTTAGGTCCATACTCCCAGAGGGTTAAAGAATAGGAAAGCTATCAGGGGAAGGGATGGGATACGGAGTTCTGGTGGTAGGAATTGTGTGGAGTTATACCCCTTTTATCCTATGATTTTGTCATGTTTCCTTTTTTATAAATAAAAAAAACTTAAAAAGAAATTAAGAGGGGAAAGGGAAATAAATAGGATATGAAAGGTAGATACCCACAGACCTGCTTTACCACTTGTCAAGTGTTCTACCTGCATATGTGGAGTGGGAACTTGAAGTCAGGTCCTTGTGCATGGTAACAAGAGTGTGCACTATTGCCTGGCCCCAGAGTTAGTGTTTTAAGTCCTAGTTTTAAACTGTTTGTTTCTTTACATTTAAAGTGCATTTATTATATTAAAAAGAACAGTTAGGATATATATATCTCCAGTCTGATAGGTTTTTAATTTGGAATGTTTAGTCTATTTACATATATTTGTTACTATGGTTGAGTCTGCATTTATTATCTCCTGTGTTGTTTTCTAGTTCAATTTTTCTCTTTTCTCTTAACTTCTTTAGCTTAAAGTTTAGTATTCCATTTTCTCATCCAGTAGCTTTAAAGCTATAGATATTGGTGTTAATTTTGTTTCATATGGGCTCCAATATGCATCATACATTATGGTTATTCAGAATTAATATTATAATACTTTAGGAATAATGTAAGAAATCTGCAAAGGTGTACTTCCATTCACCACCTCCCTTCATCCTTTGTTATATTGCTACATATTTTTCTTTTATATCCATTATAAACACTATAATACTGGTCATTATTTTTGCCTAGGTAGTCAATTGTCTACTTAAAATGTCAAGAAATGAAGAAAAATGTCTTCTATATTTGTTCATGTAGTTATCAGTTCTGGCGGTATTCCTTCTTTTATTTAGATTAAGGTTTCATTCTGATATTCCTTCCCCCCTCCCCTGGATAGGTCCTTGAACTTTTTTTATAATTCAATTTTTTTCTGGTGAATTTTTTTTATTTTTGCATTGTCTCAGTATGTTTTCAAGTATTTTGTATTCTTTTTTGATATTTCAATCAAGGGTACTTCACTGACTTTAACCTTCTAGGATAATAATTCTTATTGGTATAGCCTGTTAAAGACTTATTTCTGCTATCTTTGCCTTGTATTATTTCTGATGAGAGATCAGTTTTTAATCTCATTCTCATTTCTCATACTTGCTGTGTCATTTTTTTCTTGTCATTTCTAAAGTACACTTAGTTTTCACCAATTCAACTATGATATACTTAAGGGATCTTATGTGATTGTTTGTATTTGTGTTTGTTCTGTTTGGGATATTTTGAGGTTTCTGGGACTCGGGGCTATTAGTTTTCCTCAAAATTTGAAAACTCTCAGGGCTGGGAGATGGTGAACCTTGTTAAGCACACACATTACAGTGCATAAAGACCTGAGTTCAGGTCCTTGGTCCCCACCTGCAGGGGAAAAACTTCAAAGCAGTGAAGCTGTGCAGCAGACAACTCTCTGTCTCTCTCCCTCCTTTCCCTCTAAATTTCTCTCTGTCCTGTCAAATACAGTAAATAAAGGAGAAAGAGAGAGACAGAGAGGAGGGGGAGAGAGAGAGGAGGGGAAACTATAAAAAGGGGGTGGGTGGGTGGTGGCACACCTGGTTGTGCACACGTTATACTGTGCGGAGACCCATGTTTGAGGCCCTGGTCCCTATACGCAGGGGGAAAGCTCTGCTAGTGGTGATGCAGTGTTGCAGGTATCTTTCTGTCTCCCTCTCCCTCTCTATTTCCCCATTCCATCTCAATTTCTGAATGTCTCTACCCATTAAATAAATAAAAATATAATAAAAATGTCTCAGCCATCTTTACTCACATATTATCTTCTTTAGGGTCCCAACTACAGCTAGGAGAGATTTTTTTTTCTTTTTTTGTAAGGTTTTTTTTTTCCTTTTTCTGTACCTTATTTTGCATATTTAATTTCTTCATCTTTTTATAAATTGTCTTTATCTATTTGTTGGATAGAAACAGCCAGAAATCAGGAGTTAGGTGGTAGCCCAGCAGGTTAAGCGCACATGGTTCAAAGCGCAAGGCCCGGCACCAGGTTCGAGGCCCCATCTCCCCACCTGCAGGGAGGTTGCCTCACAAGATGTGCAGCAGGTCTTTTTCTCCCCCTCTCTCGTGATCTCTTTGTCCTATCCAACGACAACGATAACAACAATAATAGCCCAACAATGATAAAACAACCAGGGCAACAAAAGGCAAAAAAGCCTGCAGGACCAGTGGACTCCTGGTGCAGGTACTGAGCCCCAGCAATAACCCTGGGGGCAAAAGAAAAGAAAAAGTCAGGAACTGACAGGAGAGGGGTGATAGAACACAGAGACGCCTGCAGCCTTACTTCACCACTTGCAAAGCTTTCCCTCTGCAGGTGGAAGTAGAGGTTCCAAACTGGGTCCTTACATACTATAACATGTGTACTCAACCAGGTGCACCTCCGCCCTGCACCTAATTTCTTCATCTTAAATATAATTTGGTATCTGCAGAACCCACTCTGTGTTAGGTACATCTGATGGAGTTCTATACCAGATAGCATATATTCATTTACACATTTTAATGCTTTTTATTTATCCACTGAAGTCACTGAACTATACATTCATTATGTTCATACTTTCTGTACTGCTGTATATTTATAACATCCATTTCAAAACCTTCATCTGATACATCCAGCATTGTACCATCTTTGAAACTTGGGTGAATTGATCCTGCTCATGGTCATCTTGTTCTTTTTTCCTATATTTTTTGTTAGTGATTTGATAATGATTGATAGATTGTGGTATAAGAGTGGTATAATTCTGTACAACTCTCACCACCAGAGTTTCATATCCCCTTTCTTTCATTGGAAACTTTCCTTATTCTTTATCCTGGGAGTATGGACCAAAGATCTTTATGAGGTACAGAGGTGGAAGGTCTGGCTTCTGTAATTGCTTCTCTGCTGGACATGGGCATGTCGATCCATACCCTCAGCTTATTTCTATTTTTTGCTTCTGGGAGAGGGCTCTGGGGAGGTGGGGTTCCAGAACACATTGGTGAGGTTGTCTGCCCAGGGAAGTCAGGTTGGTGTCATGGTAGCATCAGCAACTTGGTGGCTGAAAAGCATTAAGATATAAAGAGCAAATTGTTTAATAATCAGGAACCTAAACATAAGAACAGAGCAGGTGAGATTTGGGATCTTCATCTTAGAAGAAGCTAATAACTCTATTTTAGGTATATTCCAAGGGTCCTCTGACTTCACTAATTTTTGACTGAGCCCAACAGCTAACTTGCCAGTGGGCAAGAGGTATTATTTGGGAAGATTACGTCAGAGTTGGGGATAGGACGAGTGCTGGACCAGAGAAGAGAGTGGCTCCCAAATATGGGAAGAGTATTAATACTATAAACCCATCAATTGAACCTTGGACCCATGTCTATTCATATTTAGCACAAGCCTGTGTAAACTCTGCATCCCTGTCAATTTGAGCTCAAATTCCATGGTCACAGCTAGTAACATTCTAAGCTTCACTCATTTCAGGACCAGTCTTCCTGAAGTGGCAGAATATGTTAATCAGTATCACTCTGGTGAGTGGGGTAATTTCTACCACTGTTATTCTACATTGAGGGCAATGTCCTGTAGAGGCCCACCAGTGGGTTTATGATATTGTCCCAGATGGAGGTGATGGTGGAGAGTGGGATCTGTTAGAGGTCTAGACCCATCACGTCTGTGTGGGAATCCCAGGATTCCCTGACTAGGGCCCTCGGTAATGGGGTGGCCTGCTAGTGACTAAAAGGCTGTCATTAAAGTATGTCGGTCTCTTGCCTTGATCTAATTTTTGTAGTCCTTACTTTGTTTAAAAATATTTATTTATTCCTTTTTGTTGCTCTTGTTGTTTTATTGTTGTAGTTATTATTGCTGTTATTGATGTTGTTGTTGTTGTTGGATAGGACAGAGAGAAATCAAGAGAGGAGGGGAAGACAGACGGGAGACCTCTTTCACAACTTGTGAAGTGACTCCCCTGTAGGTGGGGAGCCAGGGGCTCTAACCAGGATCCTTCTGCAGTTCATTGTGCTTTGTGCGACCTACGCTTAACCCACTGCACTACAGCCCAACTCCCTTGTAGTCCTTACTTAATCTGACAGGATTGGATTTAGAGTAATTGAGGGAAGTCAAATAGGGAGTAGGTGGGGAGGCTATCTAGTCTAAGTAGAAAATATTTAAGTACCTTATGGTGTCTTTCTACTTGCTTGCTGCACTTATTGAGTCACTGTAAATGATTGTACACTTTTACTTTAGGACATATATTTTCTTCTAATTTATGCATATATGTGCACATGTGCCCTATCTCATGGGCCTGAGTCTATATCTACATTCTGTAACTTAGTTAGGAAGTGTGCTACCTGAAATGGAACTAAGGAGTCCTATGAACTAGGAAAGGTCTCACCAGAGTATTGGAGCAGGAGGGTTGACATCCCAAGCCTGGTGTCTGTGGACACAGTCTGAAGTGCAACATGTCGAGGTGGCTCTGATTGCATTGATTTGGATGAGATCAGCAGATGCAGGGACAAATGGATCAAGAGAAGCATGAAGGAAAATTAGCGAAGTCCCAGAGGTTCCAGGACTGAGAGAAATATGGGTTTTATAGAGAATGAGGAAGTTTCCTTGCTGTCTTAGAGTTTAAGAAGGCAATAGATAATTATTATTATGACCAAGTTATTTGGGACCAAGTTTACATTGAAAATTCCATGGTTAAGATTTCCGATACTATACAAGATCTTACCATGATTTGTGTCATTTAGTGCCATTGACAAATAACTATATCTTATATACTGACAAGACTGGTGACTTCTGATCTCTTTGGTCTAAGACTATAGATGATTTTTTTCTTTTTTAAAATATTTATTTATTCCCTTTTGTTTCCCTTGTTTTTTATTGTTGTAGTTATTATTGTTATTGATGTCATTGTGTTGGATAGGACAGAGAGAAATCAGGAGAAGAGGGGAAGACAGAGAGGGGGAGAAAAAGATAGACACCTGCCGACCTGCTTCACCGCTTGTGCAGTGCCTCCCCTGCAGGTGAGGAGCCAGGAGCTTAAACTGGGATCCTTACCCGGTTCTTGTGCTTTGTGCCACCTGGGCTTAACCTGCTGCGCTACCACCCAACTCTTGATTATAGATGATTTAATACTTGAAAAAGTTATTATTAGGAATGCACTAACAATTTAAGTCCAGTGTTAAAATTAAATCAGTTTATTCATTTGAAAACTTAAATGCTTATATTCAAGGAATATATACTCAGAACTGAAGTCTATGCATTGAAAAGCTTGAGGCATTCAATCTACTTTTCCCTCTCATATTGATTCAATAATGATTTATAAGACCATGATTAATATGAGAGTATATTAACCCATTCCCACCGCCAAAGGTCTGTCCCGCTCACCTGTCCCTCACAGTGAAGTTGAACATCTGCCCTCACCCTCTACCCAGACTTTTTTACTTTGGTGCCATACTTCAGTCAGATTCTGCTTTGCATTTTCCCTTTCTGTTCATCTTTCTCAACTTCTTTTTATGAGTGGGATCATCCCATACTCATCTTTGTCTTTCTGATTTATCTCACTTAACATAATTCCTTCTAGGTCCATCCAGGATGAGTCAGAGAAGGTGGGTTCTTATTCTTAATAGCTGAGTAGTATTCCTTAGTGTATATATAGCACAACTTTCTCAACCATTCATCTATTGCTAGACACCTGGGTTGTTTCCAGGTTTTGGCTATTACAAACTGTGCTTTTATGAACATAAATGTACAAATATCTTTTTGGATAGGTGTGATTGAGTACTTAGGATATATGCCTAGGAGAGGTATTACTGGGTCATATGGAAGGTTCATTTCTAATCTTGTGAGGGTTCTCCAGACTGCTCTCCACAGGGACTGGACCAATTTACATTCCCACCAGCTGTACAGGAGGATTCCTTTATTCTCACAACTTCTCCAGTATTTTTTGCTGCTCTCATGTTTGTTGTATGGCATTCTCACAGGGGTGAAGTGGTATCTCATTGTTGTCTTTATTTGCATTTCTCTGACAAATTTTCTGGAGTAATTTTTCATGTTTGTTGACTTTTTGTATCTCTTCTGTAGTGCATATTCTCTTCATATCTTCTGCCCATTTTTTGGATGAGATCATTTGCTTTTTTGTCGCTAAGTTTGGTGATTTCTTTATGTATTTTGGTTATTAGTCTCTTATCTGATGTATGGCATGTGAATATCTTCTCCCATTCTGTGAGGGATCTCTTTGTTTAGCCGATGGTTTCTTTGGCTGTGCAGAAGCTCTTCGATTTGAGGTAGTCACAATAATTTGTTTTTTCTTTAGTCTTCTTTGCAATTGGGTCTGTATCATCAAATATGTCCTTGAAATTTAGATGGGAAAGAGTTCTACCAATATTTTCCTCTAAGTATTTGATAGTTTCTGGTCTAACTTCCAGGCCCTTGATCTATCTGGAGTTTACTTTTGTTTCTGGTGAGATAAAGTAGTTCAGTTTCATTCTTCTGCATTTTTCAACCAATTTTCCCAGTACCATTTATTGAAGAGACCCTCCTTTCTCCATTTAATAGTTTGGGCATGTTTATCAATGATTAGATGTATTATGTTTATCAATGATTAGGTGTGGGGGGTTATTTCTGGGCTTTTAATTCTGTTCCACTGGTCTGTGTATCTATTTTTGTTCTATAACCAGGAAGTTTTGATTAAGATGGCCTTATAATATAGTTTGAGATCTGGGAATATAATGCCTCTATTTCTGTTTTTATTTATTTATTTATTCAATTAAATTATTTTGCCTATTCTAGGTGTCTTCTGGTTCCAGATAAATTATTTTAATTTTTTTCTATTCTCTTAAAGTGATGGAACCCTAATGGGTTCACATTAAATTTGTATATGGCTCTGGGTAGAATATTCATTCTAATGATATTAATTCTTCCAATTCATAAGCATGGGATATCTTCCTACTTCTTTGTATCATTTTCTATTTCCTTGAATAGAGACTCACATTTTTCTGTATAAAAATATTTTACCACCTTATTCTACTTTGTCACTTGTCTAGTAATTTTGTGTTGTATTTTATAAACTGTAGGTGATAGCACATTGTGCCAGATCAAGATTTGTGTGATCTTCCCTAGACATGGTAAGTCTGGTTCCTGCTATCAAAAAGATAACAGGGAATTTAGTTATAATTATCATTAGTTCCATCCCATTGAGTCTTGCCTTGTTCTTTTTTCAATTTGGGTCCACAGAGAGAATGACTTGGGCTTATGCTGGTGCCAGGGGATTAAGCCCAGAACCTCTGGAGACTCATCCAGAGTGGCTCTTAAACATTTCCATGCCAGGTCTCAGTTGACTACAGTGTTCAGTGAGGCAGCCCCAAACTAAAGTTTTCTCTCTGCCTTTCAGGAATTCTTCTTTGGCAAACCTGAAAGACTGTGTACCTGAAGTTTATTTATGAGTCTGCCAGATACTCCAGAGGACCTCTGTAGACATCTAAATCTATGCTACCCCCTTCACTGCAATAGGCTCAAATTGCAGCCATGTCAACAGCCCAAACCCCATTTCTATTTACTGAACCCAGGGTGACCACTATACCCTAGATCAGTGCTAATACCTACTGTGACATCAATGCTGAAAAAGGGACTGCTAGGGCAGGTAGACCTGCCCTCACCTGCTTCCCTAATATTAGGTTGTCTCTGTTATTTAAGGCTTGAAAATAGGTGATAGGGAGGACTTCCAGAGGCAGGGCTACATAGCAGCAGCAGATGTGCTTCTCTCCTCTCCTCTCCTGGGTCAACTATGAATACCAAAGAAAACCACCTGGGACTGCAACAAGACAGAAATACAACAACTTCAGGAACCCACCAAATCACCAGTGAGTGCAAATACGTGTGGCTCATGGACAGAGAGGAGCCTAGGGAGAGATTAGGTGGCTGGTAACAGTCTGGCAGTTTACCAGTTGAGACACCAACGCCAGTCTGTTTCACCAACAAAGGGATGGCTGAAGGGAGGTGAGGACTCCCCTGAGACTCACAAAATGCAACTGTGAGTCTCCATTGCTACTGCCCTCAGAATCTGGAGCAGTGGCAGGGAGGCCCTGTGCTGACACTAGGGGACAGAGAGCTATGGAGGAAACTCAGGAGGAGATCTATAACTCAGTGGCCTAGCGGTGGGGTTATGAGAGTCTCTTTGCATAACCACTGGATTATCTCTGCCACAACCTGCTTTACCTCTTGGTCAGGAGTCAGTGATTAATCTAAGAAGCCTACTTACAGTTTAAAAGCCTTCAGGCTCCCATAGCCTACAGGGAAGAAAAAGCACAAAAGAGGCTTTTAAGTCATTGAGCTCCAATTCAGGGATTAAAATACTATTGAAACAACTGTCAATTTCCACAACTGTGAACCCTTTAATTACCTTACTTAGACACAAGTCAATCCAGGCAAGAATGATCAGTAATTTGAAAAGTAATGAGAGAGGGACCTCATAACATACTATATAAAATGGTTAAACCAACAAGAAATATTGGAGAAAAGAAACAGGACAAGAGTCCAGATAAGAGCCCCCCAAAGGGTGAAGCACAAAATAATGAGGTCACTTCCAAACACTAGTTAAGGAAATAATCACAGGACTGAGTAAACAGTTTGAAAGAATTGTCATCAGAAATGCAGAAACAACAAATAAGACAATGGAAGAAAACACTAATTATCTGAAGGTTATTAGAGAGCTGAAAGCTCAAATAGCTGAGCTAAGAACACAACTAGCTGAACAAGCTAAAACAGTATCAGAACAGGGTAACAAAATAGATGAACTCCAGAAAACAGTAGAGGGGAGAGAGAATAGAATAAATGAGGCTGAAGACAGAATAAGCAAGTCCGAGGATGAATTACAGACAACTGAAAAAGAAGTAAGAGATCTCAAAAAGAGATTAATAGATACTGAAAACAACAACAGAGACCTATGGGATGACTTCAAAAGAAATAATATATACATTAATGGCTTACCAGAGGAAGAAAGAGTGGGAGGGGAAGAAAGCATTCTTCAGGACATAATAACTGAAAACTTCTCTAGTCTAGACAACAGAAAATACATAAAGTTCAAGAAGCCCAAAGGGTCCCAAACAGAATTAACCCAGACATAAAGACACCAAGACACACCATATTAATAATGGAAAGGAATAAGGGTCAAGAAAGGATCCTGAAGGCTGCAAGAGAAAAACAAAGAGTTACCTACTGAGGAAAATCCGTAAGATAGCAGCAGATTTCTTCGCACAAACACTACAGGCCAGACGAGAATAGCAAGATATATATTGAGTGCTCAATAAAAAAGGTTTTCAACCAAGACGACTGTATCCTGTTAGACTGTCATTCAGACTAGATGGAGGCATCAAAACCTTCTCAGACAAGCAATAGTTGAAAGAATCAACTATCACCAAGCCTTCCCTGCAAGAAGTTCTGAAAGGTCTCCTATAAACAGACTACTATAAAGATGCTATATGTGAACACTCTAAAAATCTACAAGAATGGCATTAAAATATCTTCAATCTTTCATATCAATAAATGCCAATGGCCTGAATTCACCTATTAAAAGGCACAGAGTAGGAAGATAGATCAGAAAACACAACCCAAAAATATGTTGTCTACAGGAGACACACCTAATTCAACAAGACAAACAAAAGGTAGCAGCAGCAAATTCTGGAGAGGTTGTGGGGTCAAAGGAACCCTCCTGCACTGCTTGTGGGAATGTCAATTGGTCCAACTTCTGTGGAGTTGTGGAGAACAGTCTGGAGAACTCTCAGAAGGCTAAAAATGAAATGGACTTACCCTACGATCCTGCAATTCTTCTCCTGGGGATATATCCTAAGGAACCCAGCACACCCATCCAAAAAGATCTATTTACACATATGTTCTTAACAGCACAATTTGTAATAACCAAAACCGGGAAGCAACCCAGGTGTCCAGCAACAGATGAGTGGCTGAACAAGTTGTGGTTTATATACACAATGGAATACTACTCAAATGGTTACTTCACCATTTTCAGCCTATCTTGGATGGACTTTGAAAAATTCATTTTAAGTGAAATAAGTCAGAAACAAATATGAATATGGGATGAGCTCACTCTTAGGCAGAAGTTAAAACACAAGATCAGAAGAGAAAACACAAGTAGAACCTGAACTGGAATTGGCATATTGCACCAAAGTAAAAGAATCTGGGGTGTGTGTGTGTGTGTGTGGGGGTAGAATACAGGTCCAAGCAGGATGACAGAGGACCTAATGGGGGTTGTCTTGTTACATGGAAAAATGAGAAATGTTATGCATGTACAAACTATTATATTTCCTCCTGAATGTAAAACATTAACTTCCCAATAATTAAATTTTAAAGAAAATGTCTCAGTTCAAACCCCCAGCTCCCCACCTGCAGGAGGGTCACTTTATATGCAGGGAAGCAGATCTTCCAGTGTCCTCTGTCTCTTTCCCTTTCTATCTTCCCTTTCTCTCTCTCAATCTCTCTCTGTCTTATCCAAAAAAATGAAAAAATAGTCACAGGAACAATGGCCACAGAAACAGTGGAGTCATAGTGCAGGTACTGAGCCCCAGTGATAACTCTGGAGGCAAAGAAAAAAAAAAAAGAGTCACAGCTTCATCCCAGACATTCACACACATATGTATCAGTTCGTCAGCAGCGTAACATTTCCTATCTTAGAGCTCTGACAAGAAAGAAGACTAGGCAGTGCGAGTAGTCTTTTGAATGAGGCAAGGGATAAGGCTGTTCTTCCTTGGCGGCGATCTCCTTGTAGAATATTTGCCTTCCCTGTTATCATAAATGCTGGAGCCACGAGCAAGTCAAAAGCCAGCTAGAAGACAGCTTCTAGTAGCAACTGCAGCTCCATCTATGAAGAGGCTCTGAAGTGAAGAGTGTCGAATTAGTCTTGACACAAAGCTGGGCTTCAGGTAGAGTGGGAGCCTGTTTAAATCATAATCAAATGCTAACAGAATGGGAAGATCCATTTGTGTGTTGGTTTCTGAAATGAAAGCAGTGGTCTGCCTCCCCTGTAATTGCTGTCAGGTTTTAAGTAGTCCTCTTTTCAGAACTCTTTTTAAATGCAGCTGTGAAAATTGTTACCAAGCAACAAAGTGGGTCTGAAGAGGGAAGGAGCTGAGTGAGTGACATGGAACCCTTCCATCCAGAGGCCCTGCATCGCTGCACCACCAGCCCAACAGATGCTGTGGAATGTCAGCTGTGGGGACTGGGGAGAGGGCATGAGATATAGGCATAATGCTCAAGAAGGGGGACTAGGAACTCAAAATAAATGATGCACACATATGTTCTTATTCACTTTGTGGGTCTGATATGTTGCTGCAAAACTGTAGCCTGAAAGGGAAAGTGTTGGTCTCTTTATGGGAAAAGTGTGTACATTTCAGTCTTGCATGCCAGGAGTCATTGAGAACTATCCTCCCATGGGTAATACAGAGGCCTTACAGCATGGGGACTTGAAGCTCTAATCCACACCTAGTGAAGACTGACCATCAGGGAACTGAGCCAATGGAATTGTTCTAATAATATCTGTAACTCCATGAGGAAGATGCCACCGGCTCTACTGTGTCCTCTCTACTTTTTGGTCTGGTTCTATTCTTTGCTTCTCTAGGCCCCAGTGGGGCATGATCTATGTCCTCCTTAGCACTAGCATTAATTTGGGGGAGTTTGTGAACAGCTTTCTAGTGAAGCATAGAGTGTAGTGTCTTCTTTCTGGAATTTTTGCTCATTTAGGGATTTTGCAGGCTTGATTCCTGGCCACAGGCACCTTCTTCTGAAATAATGTGCCCCTCTCCATGTTGAATCACTCACCTACAGGGCTGTCATGGTTTTCAACAGATCCACTTGCCACAGTTAACAGTACTTTAAAAGCACCAGTTTGTTTTACAAAACCTCCAATGTTTCCATGCAACAAGTGAATCAAGCTTCACAGGAGAGGGTGAGAATGGGCTGCTCAGTGTACATTCATATGGGTTCATCTATCAGTAGAAGATGTGACTAAGCATAAGACATTGGATACAGAGAAACATTTGCTGTAAGTTTCATTCAAAAGATGCTCAAAATAGGAAGCACTGGTCTACCTGACTGTCAGAAAAGTTCTGTCTCAGAACACTTGGAGTGAAGCAGGTGGAAGAAATCTCAGAGTGCTAGAAATGTTCTGTATGGGATGGGGGTAGCTACCAGGGTCAGGAATCAGGGCTTTCTCAGCTGTTAAGACCTATGTACTTGGGATCAGGAGATAGGTCACTTGGTAGGATGCCTGTCTTGCCACACATGCCACAGGATTGATCCCTGGCACCACACAGGAGTGCCATAGAACCAGGAGGAGCTCAGGTGTTGAAGAGTGTCTCTTTATCTCTCTATCTCTATAGCTGAAATAGAATGCAAAAGTCAGCTCAGAGATAGTGAAATTGGACAGCACTGAAAAATAAAAGGAAATCAAATCTGTGCACTTGACTCCATTAAATTATCCTCCACATTAAATTCCCCAAAGATAACTATTGTCTGCTTGCAGATAGATCAGCTATTGGTTTGGACCTTACCTACATCAGAGGGTCACTCATGTCGGCTAGAAATAACTCTCCTTCTTTTAAAATATAAAATAAAATAGGATTTCATATGTAGTTAAGTGGGTCAAATGTTGGTGCAATTGCCTTGTCATGCTCTATACTCCCAAAATGCTGAGTGGCTGCTCTTCAAATGTTCCCTTGAAGGTTCTATTTTCTGATGGTGTTTTTTTTCCCCCTCAAATGTCTAAGTAGTTCAGATAACCTCTTTTTTATATAGATGGAGAGGAAGATGGCAGGGGTGGGGAGGGGGTGAGACGACAGCACCAACAATGTTACCATTGCAGTGGGGGCTGGGTTGGAAGCATGACAAAGCAGCACACTATCTAAGGGAGTTGTTTTTGCTGACACCAGACACCTCTTTTCCTCCTGCCACCAGGCTCTCTGCCTGTGTGACTCCATTATATATGACATTTTTTTTCTTTTTATAAATGGTGAGAAACAGAAAGATGGGGGGCGGAGGAGAGACAGGAGAAACATATCACTTGATATGTTTCTCCCCAGTAGATGGGGACTAGGGACCTGAACCTGGATCCTTGAACATAGCAACATGTGTACTCTGCTAGTGAATCACCATCTTGCCCCAGATGTCTCTTTTTTTAAGGATAACAGACCTAGAGAATTAAAGGTTTTCTATAGTGGCTTCAAAAGGATGAAGGTGATTTTTCCATCCCTGGGATAGAAATGAAATACAGAAAGTCACGTCCTAGGTTAGTATTACAGAATGAAGCACTTCATTTGGGGCCAGAAAAGTCTCTGCATTTCTCAGTCTCATGTAGCAGTTATTTCTGCTGGGACTGGAGACATGACTCAGAGTATATTCATTCCATAGTTTTTTTTTCTCCCGTCAAATACCTAAAATCACCATTTGTAGTATCCCCATGTATGTCTTCAAAAGGGAACTAGGCCATTTTCAGTGACTAGTTAAAGAGCCATAGATATGTTTTTCTGGTGTACATTAGAAATAAGTTCCAGCTGTCATGACATTTATCCATTTGTCATCTCTTGTCATCACTAGTGGTGATGAGTTTTTGCTTATAGAATTTGGAGTTAGCAAATAATTTTAAAGACTCTGCTGACATACCAAGCACTTAGGGTATACAGATTGAAGTTTGGCATAAATTTAAGTTATAAAAAAATAAACTAAAAAACAGATCAAGTAGCCAAAAGTGCAAGAAGAAAACTCATTAGGGACAGACCTAGAAAGAGTAGTGATCAAAAGCTCGGAAAAGCTGTCCGAACAGGCATCTTCTGAGCAGTCCCCTGGGAGCAAGATGTGGGAAAACACTCCAGTGAAGGAGAAGTATCAAATACAAAGGTCCTGAGGTGGAAAATAGGCCATGTGCCAGGGAAAGGGCAGTGTGTTTAGGTCTGTAGGGAGAGAGGTCAGAACTGAGCTTACTGAACTCAGGCTCACAGACATTGAGGTCAAGAGAAGAACTCCACTCGGAATTGAGCCCAGGTGGTTTTGAACAGAGGAACCAGTCCTTGGGCAAATGATTCAGGATCCCAAAGGTTCCTGAGAACTTCAGCTGGAGAGTGATGTCCTGCAGGGTTTTATGGGTCCCCTAAGGCCACCCAGCCCCCTTTAAACTTATTGTTATTATTATTATTATTATTATTGGATAGAAACAGAGAGAAATTGAGAGGGGAGGGGAGATAAATAGGGAGAGAGACAACGAGATACCTGAGCCCTGCTTTACCACAGGGCTTCCCCTGCAGGTGGGGACCAGGGACCTAAACCTGGGTCCTTGCAGGTGTTAGTGTGTGTGCTAAACCAGGTGTGCCACCACTTGGCCCCTTATGTAACAGTTATAAAAACTTGCATGTAAAACACATAGAACATAGTTGCAAAAGTTGTCCATGTATACAAACAGCACAGTTTCTATCACAGATATACAAAAATGTCATTTACACATATCACAGATACAAACTGAATATATATGACAAACTTGGTAACTTTTATCTACCATTTACAAATATATAAAATAGGTAGAAAAATAAAAATGGGTAGGTATGTAAATAAGTATGTAGGCTTTGTTAGGAGGTGTACCACCTGAAGTGGAATTAAGGAGTCCTTTGAGCTAAGAAAGGTCTCACCAGAGTAATGAAGCTGGAGGGTTGACATTCCATGCCTGACGTCTCTGGACATAGTCTGAAATGAAACATGTTAAGGTGGTATTGGTTGCATGGAATAGGATGGGAGCAGCAGATGCAGTATCAATTGGTATGAATTGAGAGAAGCATGCAGGAAAATGAGCCCCTCAAAACCTAGATATATACCAGAGACCATGAGATAGGGCATAGGTACACATGTATCCATAAGTTAGGGGAAACTATACACCCTAAAGTAAAAGCTCACAATAGTGTGCAGTGAGTCAATAAATGCAGCAAGCAAGTAGAAAGACCTAAAAAAGACATCATAAAGTACCCAATCAAATAGTTTCTACCTAGACCTAGACACTTTCCTCACCTACTTCCTATTTCACTTCCCTCAATCATTCCAAAGCCAACCTTGCCAGACAAAGTATTACAAAATCTGGATAAGGGCAAGAGACTAGCATACTTTAATGATGACTCTTTGGTCACTTCCATCACCTGGGGCCCTAGTCATGGAGTCTAGGATTCCCACACAGATGTGATGGACCTAGACCTCTAACAGATCCCTCTCTCCATGGTCACTGATCATCCATCAGGAGTAATATAATGGACCCCTCTGTGGGCCCCTATATGATCTTGTCCTTAATGTAGACCAACAATGGTAATGTTCCATTTTCAGAAGGGAGGTTGGGCAACATACTCTACCTTTAGAGGAAGATGGGTCCTGAAATTAGTACAATCTGGAATATTCCTAACTGTCACCACAGAATGTGAGCTCAGACCTACAGGGACACAGAGGTTATATAGGCTCCTGTGTTGAATATGGGCCTCAGTTAAAATGGATGGAGTTTATAGTTAACAATATTTATGCACTTTTCCTATATTTGGGAGCTATTCTCTTCTTTGATACAATTTTCTAGTCCTTTTTCCAGCTACGACACAATCTCCCCAGACAATACCTTGGGTCCACCTACATGTTAGCTATCAGACTGAGGTAAAAACTAGTAAAGTCATGGCCCCCTTGGAATATACCTAAAATAGACCTACTAGCTTTTACAAAAATGGAGAGCCCTAAATCTTCATCTGCAATATTCTTTCCTTTAAGTTCATGATTAGTCAACAATTTTCTCAGCTTTATATCTTAACTCTTTTGAAGATACCAGATTCCAGATGATACCATGATGCCAACCTGACTTCCCTGGGTAGATGACCCCACCATTGTGGGGAACCCCACCTCCCCAGACCTCTGCCCCACTAGGGAAAGAGAGAGATAGGCTGGGAGTATGGATCAACCTTCTAATGCCCATGTTCAGTGGGGAAACAATTACAGAAGCAGGATCTTTCACCTTCTGCATCCCATAATGACCCTGGGACCATACTCCCAGAAGGATAAAGTATAGGAAAGCTATAAAAGGAGGGGATTGGATACAGAGTTCTGGTGGTTGAAATTGTGTGAAATTGTACCCTTCTTATTCTATTGTCTTATCAATGTCTCCATTTTATAAATAAAAAATTAAAAAATAAGTGTTAGGTAGGTAGATAGAAAGAAAGGGATAGTTACAGACAGCTAAATAGTATGGAATAGTGGGTTATACAGGCAAAATGATTGGTTAAATCCTATGAAAGTCCTACCATGTCCTTGCATGGTCAAGGGTAATGATGGCCTAGACCCAGGCAGTGAGAGTGAAAATGAGGGGTGGTGTTCAGATTCTGTATGTATTTCACAGATGGTGCTAAGTAGATTAATTGATAAGCTGGAGGTGGGGTGTGAAGAAACTCAAATGTCAGTGCTGACTTGGGGGGTGGGAGGAGTTTGTTCTGCAGTGGCATTCCTTTTGTTCCTATCATATGCTCATAGATTGCAAAATCTGTACCTGTGTGTTTCTGTCTCCCCAGAGACTGAGTTCTGCAGGAGAGGGAACCCAGGGGAGGGTAGATGAGAGTACTTGGAAATGCTCCCATCTTTAAGAGGAGCTGTTAAAATCCCTTGGGGATACCTCATCCCTGGATACTTCTAATATGCTTATGTGAACCTTTGGTACCAGTTCTCTGCAGCAGCATCTTAGAGAAGAGGGGAGGACCTCCGTTTTGCAGAATTTCTTTGGTGAGATCACAGTGTGTGTGCATGCATCCTTATCCCATTAGACAGAGTCAGTTTCCCTGCTGCCACTGCAGTACAATTCCCAGTGCTTCCAATACCTTAGAGGAAGCAGCCCCTTGAGCTCTGGCAGGCTGGATACCAGCAGCTCAAAGAGAAGTTACTTATAAAAGACTCTTCAACTGCTTGCTGATTCCCTGAGTGCATCCTACCTTGTTGCAAACTCATTCTGGGCTAAAACTCTCTCAGGTCAGGTTCACTGCCAAGTCCTTTGTGGCAATTTCTAGCACTTGGCTTAAATGGGAGCAATTAGTTTCAATAGTAATTCAGTTTCTTTGTTGGCACTAGGCAAGGGCTCCAGAAGACATCCTAGAGCTTTGTTTCAAGTCCATTTTGTCAGTCTTCTCCCAAGTCTGAATCAGAAGGTAAGGTGTTAAAAAGGGGTGGGGGGCACATCTAGGATATACAAAATGCTCCCCTAGTGTTGTGATACCTTTTAATGCAATTTACTTTGAAACTTCTTTCTTATTTTTCCTACTCAATATTTGCATGAATATATATATGAAAGGTAACTCCTGTCACAGAATAGCTACAAGAGGATGAATCACAGAGACCATCACTTTAGTGGCCAACTTGCAGCTCTAAAAAATGAGATGAGATTGTAGGGGAGGGTCAAAATCTTATAAAATGTCTCCTCTCACTAGTCACACTAACTGAAGGGTATTCATAGGGGTCATGGAAGAGGAACTTAGGAGAGTCCCAACATCTCTTGTCAAGCTACTGCTTCTGGCAGAGATCTCAGCTGTTCCTAGATATTGGAGGACTGCTAATTTTAGAGAATAGACTTTGCAGAGGTCTTTTCTTGTCAGGTACTCCCTATGTCTACTTGTAACCAATCTCACTCCATGCTGTCAATCCCTGTCTGGACAGCACACAGGCTAGGAACAAACTTCAGATTTGGAATACATTTGCAACCAGTATGAGAAAGTTTACAATATCTAAAAATCACTCCATTGGGGGACAGGCGGTGGTGCTCTTGGTTAAGTGCACAAGGACCCAGGTTCAAGCTCCTGGTGCCCACCTATAGGGGGAAAGACCTGGGGAAGCAGAGTTGCAGATGTCTCACAGTCTTTCTCCCTCTGTCTCCCCTTCCCCTCTCAATTTCTCTCTGTCTCTATTCGATAAAAACAAATAAATACAAGCTTTTCTTAAAGTCACTCCATAACTTTGGGAAGCCTTATTATTGTCTTTTATAGCCAGGGACCTCCAGAAGATTCTGTGAACACCTGTGCCCAATCCCTCCCCACACCACCCCATTTGCATGGGGCTACTCCTCCTGGCAGTGTACCTTTGTGTAAAGTGAAGAGTTCCCATTGGGTTGATGGAGTAAAGAAGGGCACTTCTTCTGGTTAGGAAATCCTTTTAACATGTGACTGAGTTAAAGACTAGAGTCTGTATGCAAAGGAAGCAGGGGTCTCTGGGATAATGAGTGACCTTTACCCCCCATTTCCCTCACTGGTCAGAGTCTCTGGAAAGTATCTGGATCTTACCTGGGGTAGGAATTCATGCTTTTGGAAATTAAATAATAGAATCACTGGTACACATATCATAGAATTGTCCATAGGGCAAGCCAACTAGCCTCAGAGAAATGAACTTGAGAGTCATATCAAACAGTCACTTCACCTTGTGGATGCTTGTAGAAACTGGGGTAGAGGTGAGGATGAGGAAGCAAAGAATGATGTAGACATTTATGGGAAGGAACAACAAATATTGGGAATGCTGTTGTTATATGACCTCTGTGTTGTGGGGTCTGGATGGGTCTCACTGTTAATTGTATTTTGGAAATGCCATAATTGACTCCAAGCCTTGGTTTCCTTGCCTGGAGTCATGGGAAAAAGGGGGGGGGGGGGCGGGCAACCACTTCAGAAAGCTGCTGGAAGGTGAGAAGGGACTGCTTTCTTAGGCCCACTTGGTAAACCACCACATCCCATATGCACTTGAAGGGGGATTACGCTTTCTAATTCATGTTCAGATTCAAAGTATCTTGAATTCACAGAGAGGGAAAGCACTCAGGTACTTGTTAAGAAAATTGAGGAGCATTCTTCACTTGCAGGGAAACAATCTGGATGGCAGGTGGTTGGAAGCACAAACTACTTGAAGGGAAGAAAGCAGAAAGGGACTCCCCAGGGGGCAGGGGATAAATTACTGGTGAAATCTTGGATGATAGGAGCAGGAAATGATGAAGATGTACACAGCCACCAGCATGCAGACAGCGTTCTCTGCAGAAAGACATGTGAGGTGGTTCCCACCTCTTCTGCCATCAAACAGGTGAGAAATCAAGAAGATTGCTTTGGAATTATTGATCCCATCAACACTTGGAAACTGATTTCTTGACTGGACAGCTGAGCTCAGGAATCTGCAGTGCCTGTCAGGACCATAGAACTTGAGTAGCATCCTAGCTACTATGCTTATGAAAGCTGCTGGCCTGGCGGAAATCAGCTCAAGAAAGCTAGAATTGGTCCCCCTTTTCTCTGACATATGTCTATAAAAACATCTACTTGGCAGGGCTGGTGAAATAACTCAGTTTGATTATACTACATTGACATGTTCCAACTGGGCTCTCACTACATTGAAGGAAACCTTAGTACTGTGGTTTCTTAGACATCCTCTCTGCCTCTCTGTCTCTACTTTAAAAGAAAAAGAGCACCTGCTTGGCAGAAATATATTTTTCATCTCTACCTCTTACAGCTTTGTTGTTAAATTCGGGGGCTCCAGCTGGCAGGGCTAGCTTCGCAGCAGTGAACAGAGACAGACTCGGGGACACATGGCTGGGCTGGGAAGCTGTATATCTTTATTCAGGAACGGGCAAATCACAACACCATGTGCTTTCCCATGTTTCTTTCTCCGCTGCTGCTGCTCGGACTCTGGACGTCCTTAGCATAGGGGGTGGGGAGAAAGCGGGGCGCAAAACTAGCAAGGGCCAAACCAATTTTTCTCAGAGGTCAGGGGGAAGGGGAGCAAACCAATATGACCAACAATTCCCCCTTCTGTTTTTAACTAAATGGCCACATTATCAGGGGTGTGGGGTGAACAGAAACCTATATTGTACAGGCATTTTCAAAAAAGAAACTGGCACAATCATGGAGAAACATGTAAGCGAGTAACAAGAACCAGTGTGCTGCCAAGGGAAGGCCTGAGGGGGCCATTTTTTGCCTCTGAGGGCAAAACTCCATCAGCTTAAAAAAAAAAACATTTCCTGCCTCTGGGGGGCGTACTTGCCTCGATGGGCATTTTCTAGCATGGGGGAAGGGTGAGGCCTAGAGTCCCAAGGCATTGCTGCAGTTAGTCTTTGAGAAACCCAGCAGCATAAGGGAAGCTGCTAGTTTTGTGCAAAGTGTCCGAGGTGTACCAGTGAGTCCGATAGAAGTCCAAAGCAGATGTCCACTGAAGAATTGCCAGGGGTGAATTGTTGTACGTCTGTCTCGATGGGGAATGTCAGCCATCGGAATTCTACTTTTCTGTAGAGAACTTGACAGCTGCAATTTACTTACTATGAAACAAACTTGTAGCAGGTTAGAAGTTTATCACAATTGATAACTCTATCACAATTGGAAGTCCCTTCCAGCACAATTTTAAGGCTATTTAAAGTTCAAACAATAAAATGTGGAAAGGCAAACATGAACCATAGAAAGAAAAAGACCTCAGGCATGAGAATTATTAGCATAACCATAGAAACCTAACATTTCTAATTGAGAAGGAATTTGAGATTTTTACATATCAACAACGTCTTTTTAACCTTTTGTTAAACCCATTCAAGATGGAGACACACCCTAGGTGTGTGCAGGTTTTTTTTTTTTTTTTTGACCAGCTTAGTTAAAATATATTGATTGTTAACTAATTTTTACCTCAGACATTAAATGTAAGTTAATTTTATCTTTATGAGAACTATGTTGAAAACCTTTTTTATTTAACTCTTGTCTGGTAAGAATATAGCCTTAAAGTTATATTTTTAACCTTAAAGTTAATGTTACCAAACTTTAAAAACACACACGTAAACATGGTCATTAATACACAAGGAGAGAAACCTTTGTTACAAAGACATATCATTTTAAACACGAATTTAGATCTGTACTGTCTTAGTTGTTGTTGGGGATCACCATCCGGAGGTGGGGCCTCTTGTGCAGCTCCACTTCTAGGAATTGTAGGTTGCGATCTCTGCACGAATCTCTGCATGTTTTAGCTTGTCTGCCTTCAGACCCAAGCTGGAGATCTCGGCCAGGGGGCCCACTTTCGGCAGGGAGCCCGCGGTCTCCGGGTGGTCCAGGATATGCCCAGACTTCATAGCACGAGGGTGGGTGGGCCAGCTGTGCAGAAGGCGCTGGCCGAGGTGCCCCGGGGTGGCGGCCATGATAGGCTGCCACGGCCCTGCCTCATGGCCCTGCCATGTCTGCTGCCCTGCTCTCAGCTGCCGAGCAGCATGGAGGGAGCCGGCGCCCAATGGCCCCCGCCACGAGGCGGAAAGCCGGCTCATGTGGGCTGGCGTTGGGCTCCTGCGAGCTGATGTTGGGCAGAAACCACAGAGTGGTCCAGAGATAAATGTTCCAGAAACAGCGAAACAGTCTCGTTAAGAAGGGGCAGAGGCCTTTGGAGATCTCTTCACAAGAAGAAGAGAAGGCCATAGTACATAGGTAGCCAAATTGTCTTCACTTATCTGAGAGATGCACAGGTCAGGTCCACGTGGGCGCCATTTGTTGTTAAGTTTCGGGGGCGCCAGCAGGTCGGGCTAGCTTCGCGGTGGTAGACAGAGACAGAGACTCAGGGACACACACGGCTGGGCTGAGAAGCTGCAGTTTAATCTTTATTCACGAGTGGGCAAATCACCACACCATGTGCTTCCCCATCATCCTTCCTCCACAGCAGCTGCTGCTGGGACTCTGAACGTCCTTAGCATAGGGGGCGGGGAGAAAGCGGACGTGAAACTAGCAAGGGCCAAACCAATTTTTCTCAGAGGTCAGGGGGAAGGGGAGCAAACCAATATGACCAACACAGCTTGTGTGTTTGCTGTTACTGTTGAACATATGACTCCAGCTCAACTCACATCATTTGCATCAGTTTCTGTGCAAGGCATGGTTTTTTGTTCTAATTACTGTGTCCACCAATCCTTGGGTCTTACATGAATGCCTGACTGGGAGGATATGCTTCCAAGCTCATTGGTTACTAGCAGTTTGCTCCTATAGGTTGTTAGATTTTAAGAAGGCTGTTGACTAGAAGCCATCTTGGAGGCGGTGATGGGGGGTGGGTCCCTGAAATCTCTCTGATAGTCAGATAATCCACAGGGGCTTTTTATTTTTGCGGGGGGGGGGACCTTTCATCTTGTCAATGTTGATCAAGTAGGAAGTGCTCAGGAGTAGGGTGGCTAGGTGATACATTCCAACTGAATATACCACTGTCAAGAGATTAAAAATCACGCAGCAAAACCAGGCACACTACCAACAGGAGAAGCAAGTGGAAAGGCAACAGTATCCTTTATCTTTGGGATTAGAAGGTGGTTCAGATGCTGTCACCTTCAAGGTTTTATAATTACATTATTTGTTTTATGTATATGCAGATTAAAATTGTTACTACATTTGAAGAAAATAAAATGGCTTGCTTCTTTAAAAATGAAAGACGTCTCTACAAATACTACTGAAGGTGAGAAATTGATAATTAACAGATGTGAATTGATGATTGTCAACAGCAGAGCCTTCATGACCTACAGCTGAGTGGAGTCTTCTTACTGATGGAGGGAGATAGAACAAAAGAATCAACTCAGTCCTAGGTTCTCCACTTACACAGCAAATGGCACTTCTTTCTGACCTCACCATGGTAAATGGAGTACTGAGAGTCTTTATCTTCCAGTGTCCTAAGCTTAATAATTACTTATAATTGTGAACTTCCTTTTACATAATTAAATACTCAGCACATTGCCCAGAAGATATCAAATACTTAAACATGTGAGTTTTTAATTTTTTTTTATTGGATAGTCCTCATGTCTCTTTTCTCAAATGAGGAATCTGGGTCAGATGAGTAGATTGTTTTTCAAATTTTCTGTGGCCAAATGGTCCTTCGACAGCATAGTGACAAATATTGGCATAGAAGTCAGGCCTCTGGGAGTCCAGTGGTAGCATGGTGGGTTAAGCGCATGTGGTGCAAAACACAAGGACCGGCGTAAGGATACTTGTTCGAGCCCCTGGCTCCCCACTTGCAGGGGACTCGCTTCATAAGCGGTGAAGCAGGTCTGCAGGTGTCTATCTTTCTCTCCCCCTCTCTGTCTTCCCTTCCTCTCCATTTCTCTCTGTCCTATCTAACAACAGCAACATCAATAACAACAATAAAACAAGGGCAACAAAAGGGAAAATAAATAAATAAATAATTAATTTTTAAAAAAAGCAGTCAGGCTTCTTTGCTCCCAAATCATCCATCTTTCCACAGTAGCAACTTTTATAAGAGTGTGTTTAGGTTGAAACATAAAATCATTCTTTTTGTAGTTAAAATGGTTACATGGTGTGGACATAAGCTCCCACTTGCCACTTGCAGACTAACCACAGGAGCACAAGTAAGGCTGGCCATCCCATGTCCATGAGCTCTGTGTCCTCTTGGTCAAGGGCATGCTCCTGCTTCTGCTCCAGGAGTCCTTCCATCTCAGGCAAACCTCCCTGGTACAGCTGGAGACTGTTTCTGAGTTGGCTGATTTCCTACTGTAAGCCTGTCTGAAAGAAACACGTTTCTTCTGTTTCCTGATTTACATGAAGTTCATACTTCAAAACAGGGCTTGGCTTGGTCTCTCTACTATGTGTGCTAGTGTTATCTGACAGATAAAAGCTGACATGAATTGGATGCTTCATTAACTAAGCTGAAAGGGACAATATTCGTAATCAACATGCTGTCAAGTCAGAGAAGTCCCCTAGCTGCTCTGAGACTGACAGAGCTTGCTGAGGGCACTGGGGGCAGGGCACCCATTCCTGGAGCTGCACTTCAGCAACTCCGTGATCTCTGCGGTGGGATAGTGAGGAAGAACCAGTGTATGGTCCTACGGGGTGTGTGGGGGGGTCTTTCCTCAACTGAGAACTGAGTGGAGAAGACTCTTTCTCCAGCCACATGGTTGCTGCTCAGTGATCACCTCAAAAGTCAGTACAGGTGTGGCCTACCATTTTGGATAACAGGTGGGTAGACTTTTTACTTCCATTTACAAAAAGGGCTGTTGGGCTCTTTTTTGGGAAGTCAAATGATAGTTCTCTGGGGAGATTATATCAGATTATCAGTGTTAGAAGATAGTCAGCTAAAACTCTTGTGTTTAAACTAAAATGGGGGGGGTACACTAAGTTCACTGAGAGTATTCTAATAAAAACCCTTCCCAGGCATGACTCATAAACTCCAATTGGTCCAGGATGGGGCCTGCACACGTGTATAGTTCACAACTCCCCAGACAATGCTCATACCCAACTACAGTTGAGAAGCCTAGTGTAAATACAAAAAGTTATGCTTAAATCACCTGCATGTGCTTTTGAAAGGCATTCAATAATAGATGTTTGTTCATCTTGTTTCTTACTGTCCTCAGAGTTAAAAGTGATGGCTCTAGCTTGGCTCCTAGGCCGGTGGTTAATGGAGGCCAAGGAAGAATTAACTGTCTTTATGTTTATTGGAAGCTGCTGGCTTATTGGGAGATGCTACTTAGGATGAGAGGAGTTGGGTGGGTTTGACACATCCCAAGTACGTTCCCTTTACCCCACAAATGAATGATTTCAGCAGAAGCATTCAAGGGAAAGAGACACCTTCACTCCCCTCATGATTCTTTAATCTTGAAGGATGCCAGTGGATTTGGGGTTTGGGGAGTGATCACATTGCATGATGCAATGGAAGGGTGAGGGTTATAAAATGCTTGGGAGTTGGGTGGTGGTGCAGTGGGTTAAGCGC
The DNA here is from genome assembly GCF_950295315.1 of Erinaceus europaeus. Taxonomy (NCBI): domain Eukaryota; kingdom Metazoa; phylum Chordata; class Mammalia; order Eulipotyphla; family Erinaceidae; genus Erinaceus; species Erinaceus europaeus. The sequence goes on from NC_080162.1 coordinate 33,996,673, forward strand.
ATGTTGTACAAAGGGCATGGACCGGCTTAAGGATCCCGGTTTGACACCCCCTCCAGGCTCCCCACCTGCAGGGGAGTCGCTTCACAAGCGGTGAAGCAGGTCTGCAGGTGTCTGTCTTTCTCTACCCCTCTCTGTCTTCTCCTCCTCTCTTGATTTCTCTCTGTCATATCCAACAACAATGACATCAATAACCACAACAATGTGAAAAACAACAAGGGAAACAAAATGGAAAATAAATAAATATTAAAAATGTTAAAAATTAAAAAAATAAAATGCCAACAAGCAGCTGCAGCTGGGTTTGTGTTGACTCTCACACTCTCCAGATATATTGTACATAGGCAGCTTACCTGGGATACGGAATGACTTGGGATGATTATTAGGCTAACAGCCTTTGGGGCTACATAAGTGAAGCCCAATTTACCTGTTATTCTGAAAGATAGATAGATAGATAGATAGATAGATAGATAGATAGATAGATAGAGATTGGGAGAGGGAGAGGGAGAGGGAGAGGGAGAGGGAGAGGGAGAGGGAGAGGGAGAGGGAATGAGGTAGTATGGGGGTAGGTGGCTGATGGGAAGAGGATAAACTTTCATGGTGATCATTCTAGGTTCAAACTCAATGACTCTCCCTGACTTTATGAGCCAGGCATGAAAGATTCTCTGTATAAGTGAGGATAAGGACAACAACATCTCATTGGGGTTGACAGGCCAAAGCTCAGGCTGGAGAGTGGTGGGCATCCAGGCAACACAAAATTGATGCTTGATTAACTTCCACAGTGTATCGTATTAACCACCTGCTGCCACAATAATGCCACATGAATGGGCATCACCACGTTGAGCATTCCAAGGACTTGCTCTACATTAGCCGTGCAAGCCTGTGCAGCTCGTTGTCTTATCCAGTGTGCTGACCTAAATCAGACTCAGCAGCAGGTGGCAAGATTTGGGTCCAGGATGATTTCTCCTGGACACTCCCCATTACTCTCCGTGGGGCTGTCACTTTCTGGATGAGGGAGTGAGGGGACTGCCTGAGTGCTTGCATTTCCACCCTTGTAAGCTCCCCACAGACCATTAATCAGGCAGGCCACCTGGATGAGCCAAGAGTCAGGAGGAGGGACATAAAGTGATGGAGGCTAGGCTACTGGAGGCACAAACAGGATTATAGAGGGATTAAATTACCCCAGCATTGGGGAGAACACAAACACCTGTTTGGAATATAGTTTTCAAAGTTCACAGATTATCTCTCCATATCTTTCATGGTATGCTATGTACTTTGGTGACAGTGGTGACAAGACCTAGCAAAGCCTAGTAGAGGTTGACCACTTAGACCAGAAGACCAGACAATCTGAGGAGGTGGGATTGTGAATTAATATTGAATCCAGTGGGTTGCAATGATGAAAGACAAAACAAAAAATAAAGGTTTTTTTTTTTTTTGCTAAGACCTTTCAGAACGCTTATGCCAAGTATATGTTTTCTGTAGTCTTCTCAACAATAAATGTCAAAATAATTGAATGTTTGCTGTTCAGAGATGTCATTTGTGTGAACTGTAATGTTTCTCAGTCTTTCATTGGGGGGTAAAGTTAAGTAAAATGAACAGGCATGGTAAATTCTGCCCACTCTTCAGAGGTTTGCGCTTCTCATTTCACAGTCTGAGCAATGGATCTAACAGATAGTTGATCAGAGAGGAAGAACTTATTAATGATCCTAGGTGGGAGAAGATTCCCTATTCATTTAGTGAGGGGAGAGAGAGAGAGAGAGAGACAGACAGACAGACAGAGAGAGAGACAGAGAGAGAGAGAGAGAAGGAGAGAGAGAGAGACTCTATTAGCTTCTCTGGACCTCCCTTGGCCTTCTGCTTCTGCTTCTGCTTCCAGGGAGCTGCTGACCTGCAGGACACCTTGGAGGCAATGTTTGCTTGTACCCATCAACCAGTCACTGCCATCAATTCATGAAACCTTTAGGCTTTATTGTGACATGTTGCCTTTGAGAGAAGCACTGCTTGACTTGGCCAATGAGGGGCTCATTTCCCTCATCGTCATTCCTCTCTGGGGATGCCCTGACTGCTGTTTACTTTCACTTAAAAGAGAGTGTTTTCTTCTGATGAAAAAGTTTCTTCTGTGTGCCAGGCTGGTTTTATGATATTAAACATTTAGAGAAAAATTATAAACATACCATGAAATGCTGATGGGTGATTAATTTATATTTATTTTGCATAGTTTAAGGCAGTGTAGACTACTGTTTAGAAGCAATTACAGTTCTTCCATTTTATGCAGAGCTGAGAGATTGAATCCCCAACAGTGTCACAATGTGGGTGGCACAGCAAGGTCTCCTTTGGCTGGCAGCCACTGCCTGTGTCCCCAGGGGAGAAAAGAACAGGACAGAAGAGGAGCCTCTTTAAAAATGGAAACACAATGGGCCCAGAAGGAATTTTCTTCCTTCTATTCCTCCTTACGTTTGGGCAGTGAGTCTTCCTAGTTCTGCCTCACCAAGTTGCACCATTCTTTGGGGTCAACCTGCTACTCTAGACAGGTCAGGTCACTAGTGATGTGTAACAGTCTCCACATGGACATTTTGGGTTCTGTCATTGCAATTTTGCAGGACCTCCTTGAGCCTTAGTTGCTGCATCTGAGTAATGGGCCCTATCACAGAAAGGTGCCAGAGACCATCAGGTGTCTGTGGCCTTCTAGAGCTCTCTCACTCTCTGAACATTGGCCAGCACTGACTTCCTGGCCACAGGTCCCCTTGAATTTTCAGCTTTTGCAAACAAATTGAAAACAACACACACTCTTCCATTTCAGAGAGCACTTGGAGGCTATACTCCACTTAAGTAACTAAAATCTCAACATGGAAGTTGTGGTCAGGTGAACCCAATGCCAGAGTTTGGGCTCTTCAGGCAACTTCAATCTGTTCTCACTGAAACTGCTGAGTGGTGCTGTGCTTATTACCACCCTAGAAGCATTTGGGTCTGTCTGTTCACTCTGTAGCTTTTTCAAACACCAACTAAGCCAGAGGTCCAAAAGGATGCTGATGCCTCTTGCATGACAGCTTCCTAAAGAACTTGTGGGATTGCAGTAGAAGATCACCAGGTATCACCTGTCCTGCCCTGCCATAAGCATGACCCAGGCTTGAGCCCTAGTACCACATGAGAGGGACTAAGACAATAGAAGAAAATTTGGGTGCTGCTATGCTTCCCTTTATCTCTCTATTTGAATGGAAAAAATGTAAGCTGGAATTGTGAAATCATGCATGTGCAAAGTCTAGGTCTACCAGAAGGGGAAAAAAAGAAGGTAGGAAGGTAGATGATACACTTGTGCTTTAATATACTGACTGCGGTCAGTGGGACTGCTGACCAACAAAATACACCAACGAGCTTGGACAGTAGTCATGCTCTGTGTGAAGGTGAGCTGATAGAACAGTAGCTCAGGTTCAACTTTCCCAGTGATTTTCCAGATTCCTGGTTCCCACAGGATACTTATGGAGAGGAAATCTACAGAGGTGCCTGGGGCTGAACTATGCAAAAAAAATCTACAGATTTTTTTTGCCTGGGGGTAAAAAATGCAAAAAATTCTGGAAGTCAGAATCCTATTTGTTATTTTGTCTGCAGTTGTCATGGTGATGATTGTAATGTTAGAGTTACCATTTCATGTAAACAAAAGATCAAGAGAACAGGCCAGTCTAAAGATATACAAACCATGCTTAAAACAGCTATTCTATAGAATTCAAGCATTAGAGGTGATGTCTTTGGAGGGAAATGTGTGTACCACTGATTCTATTATGCCAAATAACATGTTTTTTTTCAAGTGTTTATTTTAAGTTCAAAGCATGTGTTAAGGGCAAAAATAAATAAATAAATAAATAGGCCATTAATAGAAAAGAAAGGAAATTTGATGAGAAACATGACAGAATAGCTGAGAAAACACAAAAGTAGATAACAGAGCAGAAAGACATTAAGTGATTTTTAATGAAAGAACTACCTTGGAAAAACATAACCATAAGAAACACAAAGATATTTTAATTATTGCACTCCACAGAGAAAGGAGATTAGTTCTCACCTATAAACAGCATTAATCCACACAAAGGAGCTCACTTTGGGAAGTTGTCAATGGAGACTGCCTGGGACAGGTGGACAGTGTTTATGTGCTGATTGACATTAAGTTGCACATTCTTTATAGTTTTTATCAGCTCACCAACTGAGATGAAGAGTAAAACAGGAGTTCTATTAAATATAGCAAAACATTTCACATTTGGAGAAGTGAGACCATTTGTAGATGTCCTATGGTTTCAGGAAAGGACCATGTACAATAGACATATCTCTCTTCAAAGTTCCCTTTGAGTTGGAAGAGGCTGACCTATACTTTTCTTCCTGTTAGTGTGGAGCCATCTGGTTTAGATTTCCCACGCTGCTCTCTCTGGATTAGAGAATGATCTATGTAATTATTTTTTTGACGAAGATTGCATCTTTGTTGACTGTCCAGCTTGAACTCTGGCTGCTTCCACTTGCAGCTATGATAATTACACTGATTAACAAAGGTCTCCAAAACCAGAGGCTTGAAACAACAACTGTTTTCTTCCCCACCCCCTCTTTCTTTTTGGGTCCTGAATCACTGGGTCACTGGATCAGCATTGTATCTGGACAAGGCTGGAACTTGACTCCTGCACCAGATTGTGCAGCCAACTGAGTTCTATTCCAGGGTCCACATCTTCCTTATAAGGATATAGGGGACTTGCTGGGAACAGCAGACATCTGGTCTGGCCCCAGGACTTTGAGATTGTGAATTTGTGCTGTTTATGCCACATGTTAGTAATTTGCTTCAGCAGCTATAGCAAACTGGAATCACTCCTGACTGTTCCCAAAGGGCTCACCGTGCTGCAGGCAAGACAGACAGACACCTGCACCACAGAAACTTTCAGGTTGAATGAACACACAAACCTGGTGGGATAGGAAGGGGGAGAGGAGACTTGATCTACCCCACCTGCAGCAGGCATACATTCTTCCTTATAAGACTCCCCTCTCCCACCCCTCCCCCACTCACATTATCTCCCTTGAAAGACTTATGGACCAGGTGATGGTGCACATGGTAGAGCAAACATGCTACAAAGCACAGGAAACCAGGTTCAAGATCCTGGTGTCCACCTGCACAAAGAAAGCTTCACAAGATGCCAAATAGCATGTCAGTTGTCTTTCTTTTTCCGTCTTTGTTTCTCTCTTCCTTCTTTGTTTCTCTGTCTTTATCCAGTAAATAAATAATATATATATAATATTATATATATATATTTGTTAATGAAATAGGGAGATAGAGAGAGAGAAATAACTCAAACTAGAATATAACTCTGACACATCCAATGTCGGGGATCAAATTTAGGACCTCATGTTTGAAAGTCCAGCACTCTACTGTACCATCTCCCCACTGATTACACTGGAACTCTGAATTCCGAGTCCCATGGGTATAGTCTCAAATTGCAGACATACTTTCCTAACCCTGGGCAGGCTATTACATTGACATCATTCTAGAGCTAGGTCTCCTGAAAGACTGTGACAATACAAGGTGTGATCCCCACAGGGTTTTTTCTCAGTCATGAGGTTTAGGCTAGTGTTCTCAAATCTATATTTCAAACAGGTCATAGGGCACATGAGTACTACAGGGCACACTCCCAGCTGTGCCATGCTATCAGTGCCTCTCTCTGTAGCTGGTGTGTGTGTCCATTCTTCACTGTGCAAGTGGCCTTACCCTCTGGATCATTCATGGTATCCCACACTAGCTTCACAGGAAAGAGAAGAGAGGAACTCGTGGCGGTATGGCATACAATTCTTTATTGATGTGGGAGCTCCAGAGTCAGGTGTGAGTACAGCAGGTTAACCCATGTGTGGCGCCAAACCACAATGGCCGGCCGCCTCTCACTCTGCATGCCAGCCCTTCTCCACGTCAGGATGCTGTAGAGAAAAAAGAGTGAAATCAGGAACAGAAGTGGGCTTTATAGGATAAAATCGGAAGTGGCAAATCAGAAATGGAAATGGCTAGGAAAGGGAGTGGAAAGAGGCAAAAGGCATGCTGGGAAGGTGGAAGCATCCTTAGCAACTGTTGCGATGGTTTTAACTGGTTGGATTAATTAACACCCTGCAGGCAGGGCGGGCCTCAAGGTAGAAAGAAGATAGATCAAATGTGGGGATCTTTCAGGCAAAACAATGATTATGTAAATAGACCATAGTGTCAGCAATGGAGGATGGAGCAGAGCAGACTGGCTTAAGGCCTGACAATTGATTTAATGATTGAGAAGATTGTGTGGTAAGAGGGGTGCAATTAAATCTAAACAATTACCACCACTAAAGTTCCATATCTCAACCCCTCCATTAGAAGTTTATTCTTTATCCCTCTGGGAATATGGACCAAAGAACTTTATGGGGCGCAGAAAGTGGAAGGTCTGGCTTCTGTAGTTGCTTCTCCACTGGACATGTGCATTGCTGGGTCGACTATACCCCCAGCCTGCCTCTACCTTTTCCTAGTGGGTTAGTAGCCCCCATACTTCCTGAGCACTTATCATGAGACAGGGGTTCTGCAGGACACCTCCTGTGAAGATGTATGTGTGTGTGTGTGTGTGTGTGTGTGTGTGTATGTACATTTTGTTTTGTGGAACTCATACAATCATGGGTGGCACATCCTATTGAGGGAAAATTGAGGCCTGGGTGATCTGTCAAAATGCAAAGACAGGGAGTTGGGTGGTAGCTCGGTGGGTTAAGCACACGTGGTACAAAGCTCAAGGACTGGCTGAAGGATCCCAGTTCGAGGCCCGAGCTTCCCACCTGTAGGGGAGTCGCTTTACAGGCAGTAAAGCAGGTCTGCAAGTGTCTATCTCTCTCTCCCCCCCGTCTTTCCCTCCTCTCTCCATTTCTCTCTGTCCTACTCAACAATGATGACATCAATAACAACAACAATAATAACTATAACAACAATAAAAAGACAACAAGGGCAACAAAAGGGAAAATAAATAAATAAATATTTTTTTTAAATGCAAAGACAGTGAGTCTCCTTCCAGCTCTTACTCCTGTATTAACTACCTATTTGCTGAACAGGTCCTGGGCTTCCTCTATTCCCCCTGGGCCCATGACTCCTCTTAAAGCCATGTTTATAAAGTAGATGCTTGGGGGTTGGGTGCACTGGATTAAACACACATGGTGTGAAGTGCAAAGACCAGTATAAGAATCCCATGTCAAGTCCCCAGCTCCCCACCTGCAGGGGAGTCACTTCACAAGCGGTGAAGCAGGTCTGCAGGTGTCTTTCTCTCCCCCTGTCTGTCTTCCCCTCCTCTCTACATTTCTCTCTGTCCTATCCAACAACAAAAACATCAATAACAATAAGGGCAACAAAAATGGGGAAAAAGTGGCCTCCAGGAACAGTGGATTCACAGTGCTGGCACTGAATCCCAGCAATAACACTGGAGGCAAATAAATAAATAAATTGATTAAATAATAAAACATTAGATGCTCATTGGATACTTACTAGAAGAAATAATGATCCCCTACCTAAGGGTTGAGTGGGGATCCTTCATACTGCTTCTAGGGAGTACCAGAGGACTCAGGGCAGAGCCACACCCAAAGAGAACAGAAGGGGGATATACAGTGAACGCAGGCCGGATTTGGGGATAGATGTGTCTTGAAACTCAGTCCCATCCTACCCCACCTCTACTTCTTAGCAGTTGGAACTGAGCCCTGTCTTGCCTTTGATACCCAGACAACTCCATTGCTCAAACCCTAAGAAACACACAGGACATGCAGCCTGCTGCAAGAACTAGTTTTCGCTCAAGTCAAAAGGAGCCAGCCACTCCCTTTCCTGTCCCAGGACACAAAGGACATCCATGTGTCAAATCAGGGTTGTACCTTTATTAGAATCATCAAACAAATAAATTCAGAAAAGACTGAGACTAAGACCCCACTAAAATTTTATATCTATTTCAGTCCTAACTTGAGACCAGACCCCACAAACCTAATACCAGTTTGGAACAAGAAGTGATACTCAGGGATTTACCAACTGGGAGGAAGTCCAAGCTCATCAGATAAAGATATAACTACAAAGTCTGGATAAGGGAAGAGACAGGCTCACTTGACACTGTTATTTTTGGACACTAGAAGGCCACCCTGTCATCTGAGGTCCTAGGCAGGGAATCCTTGGATTTCTCCATAAATAATATGGGCCTAGACCTCTACTATATCCCATTCTCTGCTGTAATATGTCATATCCACAAGGAATGTCATCCTGAGCCCTTTTGTGGTTTTCTTGAGGACCACACCCTCACTATGAACTAGTAATGGTAGGGACTGCCCCACTCTCCAAAGAGAGGTTGGATCATCCTACTCTATTACTCAAAGAAGTCTGGTTCTGAAGTGAGTGCAACTTAGAATATCCTCAGCTGTGACTATGGACTGAGCTTAGACTGACAGCGACTCAGAAGCTGTACAGATTTCAGTGCTAAATATGATTAGATCATTGTGGTAAGCTGCTAATTACATTTATATATTTTGTTCAAGTTTATGATCAACTCTCTTCTCTAATTCTGCTTTCTAGCTCTACTCTCAACTCTGACACCATCTTCCCAGAGAATGTTTCTAGTTCACACCTATGTTAGTCATCAAGCTCAAAGATTACTAAAACATTGGCTCCTAGGAACATACCTAAAATAGACTTCCTAGCTTCCTTCAACCCTAAGGTCCCTACTTCCATCTGATCTGTTACTACTTTTTGGTTTCTACTTATTAAACATTTTTTCCTGCTTTTCATCTTACTGGCTTTCATCACGCAGTTGCAGATGCTGCTATCTATCCTGATGCTAGTTCTGTCCTGACTGGACAGATAGCATCACCAGTGTTTCCTGGAGACTCACATCTCCAAAGCCATACCCCACTAGGAAAAGCTAGAAACGGGTTGGGATATAGATCGACCTGCCAATGCTCATGTCAATCAGAGAAGCAATTACAGAAGCCAGAACTACCACCTTCTGCAGTTCAAAAATAATTTTGGCCCATATTCCCAGAGGGGAATCTGACCAGAGGGCTCTGTACACATTCAACTATAACTCGGAAGTGTTTACCACCAGGAATCTTGATTTTATACCAGCAAGAAAAGTGAAGTGAATCTGGAAAATATCAGAGGAAGCCAGGGACTGTTTCTTTTATATGAGAGAGAAGAGGAAGAAAGGAAAGACACATGGAATTAGTAATAGGTATAGTGGTGACTTAGAAAGGAAGTGAAGGCAAGGCCATTGAAAAAAAATGGAAACACACACACACACACACACAAACAAAATTATAGAATCAGCCTGTATTGGTGACATTGGGAGAACTACTACAGTTTCCAATGGAGGGGCTAGGGACACAGAACTCTGGTGGTAGGAACTGTATGGGACTACACCCTTATTATTTTACAATTTTTAAGTCAATATTAAATTACTAATAAAAATAAATAAAAATGTTCAATATTATGTGTATATTTAAAAAGGAATATATAATAATGAAAATTTTTACATTGTTAAAAAAAAAAATCAGGGTTGTAGGAAGCACCCACACAGACCTTGCTCTGGTTGTCGCTGCGCATTTGAACTGCAGGGAAGGGACTGAGGGCTGCTCCTGACTCCTCTTGCTCTCTGAGTTTTCCTCCAGCAGAGGATATTTGCCACAACCAGCCATTCCCCCAAGAGAAGGCACACCATGAAAGTCATCTTATTCATTGTTTAATTGACTATAATTAATTGGGGGCAGAGAACAGACCCAGAAGAAGAAACACAGGGATAGGAAGGCAGATGGGGGAACTGTGTGCTGAAACAGGTGAGAGAGGCATCATATTTCCCTCTCCTGATTGCCGTAGTTAATATGTAGTGATCAATCATGCCATCACAGGCATTTTTTTGCTCCCCAGCTTATCGATACTTGGTAGCTCAGTGTTGATGACTCTGACGTCTTCCCGATACAGACTAAAAAGGTACCGGGCGGATATTCATCTTGGAATATCATGACCATGATGGCAGATCAATGCATGTCAAAATATCCTTATCCCTTGAGAACCACACTCTGATGACAGTATTTAAACTGTGATTCTTGGGCTGGCGTAACCCAGTTCTGCTTTGTTGTAAATGGATTCCTCATTGATCAAACATATTTTATTTCTAATATTCATGGACTAATGACACTCAGCACACCCCACTGCAGTATGAATGCACAATAAGCTCTTGGTCGGGCTGCTAGCAGTCTGATGCCTCAGATCACCCTTCTGTGGTAGGAAGGGGCACTTGGGTGCAGACCAGACTTCTGCTGGAAGCAACACCCTCCTCATCAAGGGGACCCCCTGAGACCACTATGATATGTAAACCCCCTGGGGAGGTGGTGCTAGCTTGGGCCCTGAACTTTTCTGTATCTGGTGAGATGGAGTTGTTGTGCTGACAAAATCTGGACTGGAGAAATAGCTCAGCGGGCAGTGTTCAGGAGTTACATAGTTGAGTTTCTCAGTTTGATCCCCAGCAAGGTATATGTTGGAAGGACCCTCTGCAGGGCCTTTGCAGCCAGACCCCTTCTTTGTGAGAATTAAAGGGCAAGAAAGAAGCCAGTGATGCTCTGGAAGATACACATGCCAGGTTTTTTTTTTCCCAAGTCTCTAAGAATCTGGATATCTTGGTTGACTGGCCCAGTTCTCCCCACCAACTCTGCTCCCCTTCATCATCCAGTGTCCCTTACAAAGAGGTTGCTTGTAAGGTGGGAATGCATAATGAGGTGGGGCCTGATCTCCTGGGTGACCTCTTGCATGCCTGAGCCTGTGAGGTTCTAGGTTCAATCCCCAGCAACACCATAAATCAGAGTTGAACCTATGCCTGACTCTCTTTCTCTCACTTTTGCTTTCCTTCTCTTTCATTAAAAACCAACCAACCAATCAATCAAATAAAAAAAGAAAGGGCTGAATGCAATGTGGATTTAGTGATGGGAACAAGCACCACACCACACTGGGAAGGGGAAGAGGTGCTGCCTAGAACAGGTCTATTAGGCACAAGATAATAGTATCCTTTCACAGATTAAACAGCGTGGCTTGGATAGAGCTGTTTCTGTAGGAGAAAAAACTTTGGAAACTTGTTCAGGACTCTGGGGCACCAATGATTGTGGTCCCAAAATTCCTACACTCTCTGCTGCATCCATTTTCTTATTCTGGGATTTTCTAGGTTCAGTGCCTTGGCAGAGAGGTAGTCTAGAACACCTGGAATGAGACCACCAGCAGTCCCAGTCACTTCTAATCTTTTCTCTGACCAGGGTTCTCTTGTCCTCTCCTGAAGATGCTGCCTCTCAACCACAGGTTGGAGAGCAGGGTCTTTCCTGTTTATTTTTCAAGACTGATTTATTTTTATGAGAAACAGAGACTAGAGCACTGCTCAGCTCTGGCTTATAGTGGTGCTGGGGATTCAGTCTGGGACCTTGGGCTCACAGGCTTATTGTTATTATGTCATAACAAGTTGAGATATTTGTCCCTGGTCCTCTCTTGTTTATTTTTAAAAGTCCCCAGTCAGGGTCACTTCTATGAGTTTGTAATTGTATCTTGGAGGCAGCACCCCACAGCCTGGAGTAGCTGTCAGTGCTTATCACATTCCTGGGTAGGATCCTATGTCCTCTATTTTCAGACTCTAATCTGTATTGTTTGGACTCTTCTTTACTTTCCCCTTTTAGATCGTTCTTCTATTTTGTAGGGTACACACCCTAGTTCCTGTTAGGCTGCAGTAGTCCCTAAATACTTGATGAGATTTTAAACAAGACAACTTAACTCTCTCTTGTCTCCACTTCTCTCATGAGAACATCCTGGGTCTTTTACTCTCACAGTAAAGGGCCTATTTACAGGTTTCCCTAAACTTAAAATCAAAACCAAACAAAAACAAAATACACACAAAAAATACAGTGGAGATTAACTCATCCACTTCTTTACAGTTATTAACCATTTGTGGTTTTATTATTTTTAATGATATTTCTTTCAACTTTACTTATTTATTTTTATTGTTAGGACACAGAGAAATTGAGAGGAAAAGGGGATAGAAAGAGACAGAGAGACACTTGCCACATTGCTTCATTGCTTATGAAACTTTCTCCCTGCAAATGGGGCTGGAGACTTCAACCCTAATCATTGTACGTGTTAGTTAACACATATACTAGCTCCAGGTGCCTGTCTTCTTCTTCTTATTATTATTATTATAATATTATTATTTAGCAATTGAATTTCCCCATAAAGTAGTGGATACATGCTCCCCAAAACTAACACAATTTGGCAAAAGCCAAAAGAATGGAAAAAAAAAGTCAACCTTCTCTTGAAGCAACCTTTCACAATCACTTCCCCTGGGCAGGTTTCTCATCAGCATGACCACCCTGGTCTTCCTTCTATGGCTAGCTGGGCATGGTCAAAATGTTATATCTGTCCATGAGGCCTCCTCCAATCCAGGGGGGTTAGGGACCTTTATCAGTGATCCTTCCTTCTCCTGTGATCTCTCTCCATATGGTCTCATCCACACCACAGCAACTGCCACAGCACTGGGGAAATGTTAAGAGACACTTACCCTGAGTCAGAGGTGGCCTTTGGGTCTTCATGTGTCATGTCTTGCTTACAGCTTCCAACCAGATGAGTTGGAAGGTCTGCATGTGCATTTGGTGAAAATGTGAAGGTTGAACTATAGGGTAAAAAAAGAACTAAGATCACCACTAGGGATTTTAGTTCCAGGTGAGTTCATGGAGGACATTCAAAGATGGAAAAAGTCAGAGATTCTGCAGGACATCTGAGTTGACTCTTCAGCATACAATAAGTTGTCAATCATCCTGTGTCATTGGGGAAATGAAAATCCAAACTATGATGAAATGCCTGCCGTTAAGAGTACTGAATGGAATCAGCCATGTGAAAAGTTCTGATGGTAGGGGGTGCTGAGGAGGTGACTGGGCACCAGGGCACTCATTTACAGATGACGGGACTGCTGAGTGGTACACTTGACTATTTCATAAAAAGTTGCACATGCTGTTACCCCATGTGGTATGGTCTAAGACTGCTAGATCTTAGCATGCCTCCAGATGAATAAAAAATAACAGGCATGAAAAATATGCACACAAATGTTGACACTAGTGTTATTCATGACCATCCCAACCTAGAAGCACCCAAAGAGCCTTTAGTAATTGAGTGAGTGGACTAATGCATTTTGGTTCATTCATAATGTGGAAAATCACTCAGCAGTAAGGGGACCAAGTGACTGATGCACACAACATGCATCATGGCAAATGAATGAGCAGTAACCAAGAAGGCTCTGCAGTCTATCCTATTATTCCTTCAGTATTCCTAGAAATGCAAAATGTCAGGAACTCACAGTAGCCCTGTAGTCACTAGAGAGTATGAGGGTGCAGGGTTGCAAGAATGGATGCTTTGGAGATCTGTAAGTGCTTTGTGTCTGATCCTGACAGTGGTACCAGAAACTACAAATGTGCAAGAGCTCATTAAATTCACCAAGAAGGGTGAATATTACTATGTGTGACTTAAAAAAGAATTTAAACTAAGATTGGTTTGTAACATTAGATAGGTTTCAGGCATCATTTCAGTGGATCATTATAGTTAATATATACTTCATATACTAACTATAGTATATATAAGGACAAATATAATAAATATTATATACTGATATATAATATATAATAATGTTATATATTATATAAATATAAAAATATAATATATAATAAATATTTATAATAAATAATACAGTAAATATGAGGACAAAGGGGAGAGAAATGCCTCTTATGGCTGGTTGGACTTAAAGACCTTCTGGTTACTCAGAGTGACTGGCAAAGACCTTCACTTTTGTGATCTCTCATGCATGGGCTGCCTCTGTTCTGCTATGTTGTCCTCTGGACTTTGAGAATGCTTACCTCAGGAGAAAGGACCTTCTGATGAAAACAGAGGTTTGAGCAGGCATATGTGTTTGGATAGGATACATATGTGAGTCTCTGAGGAGCTACCTTTCAGAATAGAGATTCTAGAGATGAAGAAAATAGGCTTAAAGCAGATGTGCAGCCAGCCAGAGGCCCCAGGTGGTGTAAGAGAGCTCCTGCAAGTTATAAACTGGCCTGCAAAATTCCCCCAGAAAACAAACTAAAGATAAATTTAAAATTTAATATATCATGATTACTAACTAAAAGGGGACTAATTTGAACATGTATTTAACCAGGTAGGTTTTCTTTTTATTTTCTACTGCCCTTCAGTTGGACACTAATGAGGCAAGATATCTGGTTAGGCTCAGGCAAAGATAACTGTTAGGCTCAGGCAAAAATTAGTAAAGTCATAAGCTTCTTTGAATATACCTAAAGTAGATTCCCTAGCTTCTTCCGACATGAAGATGCCACATTTCATATGCTATATTCTTACTTTTAGGTTGCTGATTATTAAACAATTTGTCTGCTTTATATCTTAATGCTTTCCAGTCACCAAGTTGCTGATGCTACCATGATGCCAAACTGACTTCCCTGGGCAGACAACCTCACCAATGTGTCCTGGAATCCCATTCCCCCAGAGCCCTGTCCCACTAGGGAATGACAGAAATTGGCAGGGTTAAGGATTGACCTGCCAGTGCCCATGTCCAGTGGAGAATCAATTACAAAAGCCATACCTATACCACATAAAGATCTTCGGTCCATACAGCCAGAGGGAAAAAGAACAGGGAGCCTTCCAATGGAGCAGGTGGGATGTGGAACTCTGGTGGTATTGTACCCCTCTTGTTCCAAATATTGTCAATCATGCTTAAATCACAAATAAAAATTAATAAAAAATTTTAACTCTAAGGGGCCAGGTGGTTGCACACCTAGTCAAATGCACATGGTACCATGCACAAGGATCTTAGTTCAAGCTCCCTGTCCCCACATACAATGTGGAAGCTTCCAGAGCAGTGAAACAGTGCTGCAGGTATCCCTCTGTCACTCTCTCTTTCTATCTGTCCCTCTCTCTTTCTATCTGTCCATCTTCTTGCAATACTATCAAATATATAAATTAGATATGTACAAAAAATTTAGCTCTAGAGATACTGAAATCCTAACTTACCAGAAAGGGAAATTCTAGAGATGCCGAAGTGGCTGATACACAGTTTAATGATTCAGTGACCAATGCTAACACTATAAGGACACAGCTTTCACATTTTTGTTCTGCCACCATGTTAACTTTTTTTCCCTTTTTAAAAAATTTATTTATAAAATGGAAATATTGAAAAGACTATAGGATAAGAGGAGTACAGTTCTACACAGTTCCTACCACATGATGGGCTAAACCTCTAACAGATTCCTGTCTCCACTGTAACTGGCCATCTCCATCAGGAACAACATAGTGGACCCTCTTGTGGGCCCTATAGGACCTTGCCCTTAATGTAAATCAAAAGTGATAGGAATTGCCCCATTCTCTGATGGGAGGTTGGGCCAAAATACTCTACCACTTGAGGAAGATGTGTCCTAAAATTAGTGCAGCCTAGAATGTTCCTAGCTATGACCATAAAATGTGAGCTCAGACCTACAGGGATGCAGAGGTTACACAGGCTCCTGTGATGAATATGGGCCCCTGATTAAATTGATGGTGTTTACAATTAACAATATGTATGTACTTTTCCCATATTTGGGAACTACTCTCTTCCTTGACCCAGATTTCTAGTTCTATTTCCAACTCTGATACCTCTCCAGACAATACCTTTGGTCCAACTGCATGTTAGCTGTTGGGCTCAGAATACCTTTGTGTGTTGATACCAATTCATGTGGTAAGTATCCATTGTTCTAGAAACTCCTCAAATAATTATTGCCAAAAGGACAAAATTAAATTATCAAGAATTAATACCCTTCCCCTAGGGGTTAGAGATTGGTCTTTGGGTCCTCTAAACTACATGGTCACTTAATACATGAACAAGCTAAATGTTTGTTCTGGATGATGAGAAAGGGGGGAAGGACAGGTTTAGGTAACAATGCCTGCCAAGTTCTCCTGTGGATTTTACAAAGTAAATTTCATAAAATTGTTTTGGCCTTTAATTTGGCACACTACACTACATTCTCAGAGAGCTTTGGATTAAAAACAAAACCTTGATTGTGGACTTCCATTCAGCATGAGAAATGCTTGACATCTTTTAGGAGAAATTTGCAGGAGGTGGGCTCCCCTGACACTGAAAGGTCAGGATGTCTCAGAAAACCACCTGCCACAAGAAATATGGTTATGTAATCATCTCTAACCAATAAGGAGAGGTTTGGTTATGTTCATTATAATACTGCTCCAAAGACAGATGGGCAGTGCTATATTTGGAAATATGTTCAACAATGAGGATTTTCATAGCAACCAGAAAAAATGTTTGCTGATTATTCCCCAGTTAACTTTAATCATTCATTCATTTAGTTAACCAGGACATCTTGCCCGAGCCTAGCAGTTAATTGAGACTTTTTATTGTGCTTCTTGCAAAGCAAGAAAAGAATCTGAGAAAAGGAGGGTAAAGGAGCAAGTCCATTCAGCTCAGGAGAACCTGAATAAAGAGAGCATGAGAGTGGAGACTGTGCCAGGGATATAAGGCAGGATGGGGACCTAGTGCACCTGCTCACTTTTCTCAGATGATTTTTAAGATCTTTGAACAGTATGTTTTAGCTAACCCAGTACTTCCAATGTTTGATTACATCATATGCATTCAATATAAAATTACTAATGTGGGCCCAGATGGTGGTACACCTGGTAGAGCACATGTTACCATTCATAAAGATGCAGATTCAAGCTCCTGATGCCCATTTTCAGGGAGGAAGTTTCATGAGTGGTGGAACAGGGCTGCAGGTATCTTTCTTTCTATCTACCTCTATATCTCTCTGTTCTTCACCCTCTATAAAAAAAGAAAAGAAAAGAAAAAATGACCACTGGGAAATGGTGGTGGAATCATGTAGACACCAAGTCTCAATGATAACTCTGATGGCAAAGGGCGTGTGGCAAAGGATGTGTGTGTGTGTGTGTGTGTGTGTGTGTGTGTGTGTGTGTGTGTGTGTGTGTGTGTGTGTGCTTGCACTAAGGAAACATTTTCTGTGCTTTTTCCTCTAATAGTTCTCCAAATCTGGTATGTGCTTTACACATGTAGTGCCTCTCAATTCATACAGTTCACAACTGACCCAAATGTTTACAGAAAAGGTAAAGCCAGTAAGACTAAAAAGACGGTGAAGATTCTGTGCTTAAAAAAACCTAACCCAGAGTTAGAGTTGGGCAGTAGCACAGCAGGTTAAGTGCACATGGCACAGAGCTCAAGGACCCTTGTAAGGCTCATGGTTGGAGATCCGGTTGGAGCCCCCGGCTCCCCACCTGTAAGGTAGTCCCTTCACAGGCGGTGAAGCAGGTCTGAAGGTGTCTATCTTTCTCACCCCCTCTCTGTATTCCCCTCCTCTCTACATTTCTCTCTGTCCTGTACAATAACAACAATAATAACTACAACAATGAAAAACAAGGGCAACAAAAGGGAAATATATATATATATATATATATATATATATATATATATATATATATATGCTAACCCAGCAGGGTGAAGACATGAGTATATACAACTTTACCTTGCAGGGCTAGGTATAAATGGCTAAAGAATGCTGGGAAGAGATGAGTGGCCAATTCAAAGAAGCCGTGGCCTCCAGAGAGTAGAAAGAGTCCACACTGGGTTCTCACATGGTTGTTCTGTCTTTTGTCTGAATGAAAGAGGTTCTGAGTGTTTCCTGGGAGGGAGGGGGTTGGCTAGCTAGACTCCCTACCAGACGGATCAAGTGAAGTTATCTGTGGTCTTTTACATCTCTAGGATTGCACAGGTGTTTCCCAAATGTGATAGACAACTGAGCACGAGTCAGACTTCATGCTAGACACCAAATTCCTTGCCCACTCTACAAATACCATATGGAACACGTGGGTTGGGAATTTCTTAACAAGTCATTATGTTCACATGTGTAGGTTTTGCCATCCCAGACCAGTAAGGTTTTTAAGGAAAAGCTACAAAATCAATTGAGAAACATACAGAAGTACTATCTCTCATTCTGTGAAATTATTTTTAAAATTAAATACCTATATATTGTTTTTAATTTGATAAGGCAGTGAGAAATTGAGAGCAAAGGGGAGATAGAGATGGAGAGAGGGAGAGACACCTGTAGCACTGCCTCACTGCTCATGAAAGTTTCTTCCTGTGATGAAGAATAGGGACATGAACCTGGGTCCTTACTTATGGTAACATGTTTGTTCTACCAGGTGTTCCATCACCTGGCCTCACATTAGTATTTTTATATTGAATGCTCACTGTTTCTGAAACTTCCCCATGTAGGTAGGAACTAGAGGCTTGAACCTGGGTCCTTGCACACAGTAATGTATATGCTCTCAACCTGGAATACCACTGTCTGGTGCCCAGAGAAGGTTTTAGTTGTTAGAGCATCATATCTTGGAATATTTCTTGGCCCTACATATGGGAACCAGTTGGTTCAGATAAGTCTGTATTGACTGAGCAGAAGAAGGATCTGTTCCTTCACACCATCCTATTTTTCTTGCTTTTGATTATTTTTGGTAGTCAGCACATAATAACCTCACATTCCTGAATCTTGCTTTAGATATAATTAGAAGCACTAAGGTCATTCACCAATGATCCAGCTAGTTCTGAGGTCTATTCAATTTTTATGGAATCCCATTAAAGTTCAGTGCAGAAATGCTAAAAACCTTAACTGTTCTATAGAAAGCTTTAAACTACTTCAGGTGACTTTTGCCATGTAAAACAAGGACATTGGAAACCTAATCACCCCAGACTGTAATCAGAGAGGAAACAGTGACAAGAGATGATTTGAGGTGATGATTTCTACATAGAACCCTACCCCTCAAGCATTTGCTATCTATTGAGGTGTATTCTGGGCACTTTTTAAAAAAACATGTTTATTTATACTGAGCATTTATGAGAGTGGAAGAGAGAACTAGAGTGTTTTTCTGGTACAAGTGATGCTAGAGATCAAACTTAGGAACTCATGCTTGAGAGTCCAGTGTTCTATCCATTGCACCTTCTCCTGGGATGCAAGTCTGGGCATATTGTACCACCTGCAGGTAGGTTCCTGGCCATAACTATGATTCTCTGTATCGTGAACAGTGGCCTCAGATGACCTGGACACTTGAGATCTGGCTTACCTGAATTGAGAAGGTCAGTGAGTAGAAATCACATACCTGCTTTTGGAAACAGTACAGGAGAGAACACATCACAAGCCTGCTTAATGCTATTATACTGGTGGCATGTTGCTTTGCTAGTATTACGGATGTTTTGGGGGTAAAGTGCTTTAATAAACTTAAGATGCCATTGAAAGGGCCAGAGAGATATCTCACCAGGTGGAACATATGCATTGCCAAGTATATGGCTTAGATTCTAACCCCCATGTGGGAATGCCCCACCACATGGGAATGCCATGGCAACAGGGATGCACAGGTGCAATGGTGCCCCCACCCCACACATACACTGAATGAAAGTCAGCCTAGAGAAGTGAAGCTGCACATGTGAGAGACACCTGCTCTACAAAGAAAAGAAAGTGCCAACTTGAATAATGCACTGTTGAGCTGTAGGAATGCAATGCTCTCTTCCATCATATTCCTCCACTTTACCTTTTCACCCCAGATTGGGGTCTTTCCCATTTGGAGTGGATAGAAGAAGCCTTACCTCCATGCCAGTGGGAACTAATCTCACAGTTTCCTAGTGAGTGATCCATGTGCACTGCTGTTTATCACAGGGTCCTGGCACCTTTACCAGGATAATAATATCAGTGGTCTCCCAGCCTTGGCTCTGATTTGGGGTTGGGTATCCCCCAGAGCCACACAATGGCAGAGGGAGACACCAAGTAGCTTCTTCCTTGTTGCTGTTGCTGCCATCCTCATCCCATCTGGATGTGCTTTTTATTCCACTTCAGTCTGGGGGCCAAAGTAAAACATTTTGCATCCCTAAAAATAACCAAGGCTGGGTAATACTGAAAAGAGCCATTTGCGTGTTTACTGTTGAAACCACATGGAAATTAAAGTTCTATCAATTATAACATAGAAACTTCAATGTAAACACCCACATGCAATTTATTCTGCTTGGAATGTGTACACACAATGGATACCAAACAGTATTAAATGATCATTAGTGACAGACCGTAGAGACTTTGGGCTGGAGCCTCTGCAGGCTGAAGATGCTGCCGAACTGTCAAAATACCTGGCACAGTTCTGGGGGGCTGGAGGGGGGGTCATTCACTTTGTTTCTGGACCTGCTACATAGATACGCTATCATCCTATCGGCTGTAAATCAGAATGATGCTGTGGCCAAGGTGACCTACCCAGACAGGTAGAAAAGTGACTTCTGTGTCTTGTTAAAGATGCTGTAGAGACCCTCCCTCTCATCTCTGCATAACTGATGGAGCTCCTTTATCCCAAAGTCTGATCTCACTCTCCATTTCACCTTTTCCAGTTGCTTCTTACAATATCACAATACTGTTTAACACATAGCACCCTCCAGGCTGGGTTCCTGTTGTTTCTGTCACTTAATCACCTTTGTCATGTGGACTATAAGTTTGAGTGCTTTTCTTCCCTGACAAATCCTGAAGATGAGAAACCTGACACAGCATTCATTCATTCTTTCATTCTTTCACTATTGAACACACATGCTATTGATCCACCAGTTTCCCTTATTCATGGACATTAAAATATACTGAAATCACATGAGCTGATAGACTGTAAACAGTGGAGAGCATATATATGTGTAAGAAGCACCAGAAGTAGAAACAGCAGTAATGGTGTTGAGTGACCATGGAGCTGAGGTTGGATTACGTTATCAGAATGGTCAGGAAAGGCCTGTCTGACCAGGAGCCAGAGCAAGCTGAAGGAAGTTGAGAAAATACTCCTGGATCTGGTCCAAACCATGCAGTCACTGTGATGAGGAACTACTGAACCCTGCTTCACATGAATTTACACTCTCAGGACCTGGGGTCTTCTGGTCTCTAAATTGTGATGTGGAGGCTGGAAGGCTACAGAAGCCCAGAGGCTATTGCAGGAAGCCTAGTCCTCAAGCAAGGTGGCATGACTGACATCCACACTTGGGTGGCTGCTATTCCCAACCAGCTTTCTTTATCTAGACTTCTCTGTCCAACTGTGTCCCAGAGAAGTAATAGAGCTTCCACAGTACATTCCTATTGGGATCACAGGGAAAAGGATGTGCTGCCTAGGATGGTACATGGACTCTGTTTTCTCATCTGTCAAATGGGGTATCCATGAAGATTCCATAAATTCATGATGTGAACATTCTGAGAATTCATCCAAGAGCAGGTTCCAGGGTGTTAACTGAAGAAAGTATGCATCTTTCTTCCCTGTCCTCTTTCCTTCCCTCTCTCCCTCTCTCTTCCCCTTTCTTAATTTATTCCTTTCATCGATCCTTCCTTTCTCTCTTTCTTTTTCTTTTTCCCTTTAAAATTCATTTATTCATTAGTGATGGGGAGAAGAATAAGAGCACTACTCTGGCACATGTGGTGCTGTAGATTGAACTTGGGACCTCCAGCTTATAAGACTAGTGGCCTAGTCACAACATCATCTCTTTGACTGCAAGTGTCTTAATTTATTTGATTTGATTTGGTTTTACTAGAGCTCTAAGGCTCTTATCTGTCTCATGTGGCACTTGGGAGGCTGCCAGCACCTTGTGGAACTGATGAAACTCCTCTGTGCTCTTTTGCTGAAGTCTAGGAAGGATGGCTCTTTAGAACACTAGTTCTTTTTTTTTTTTAATCTTATCTCTCCAGGCCCACCTTCTAGGTCTTTTTCATGTGCAGCTACCCCTTCCTGACATGCCTTCTAGAAGGTCATCCTTATTTTAATTAATTAATTAATTTTATTTTATTTTTTCACTGTCATCAGGGTTATCACTGGGGCTCAGTGACACACTATGAATCTATGCCCCCAATGGCCAGTTTTTCTTTTCTTAAATTTTTGTTGGATAAGACAAAGAGAAATTGAGAGGGAAGAAGAGACAGATATATAGAGAGAAAGATAGACAACTATAGACCTACTTCGCCATTTGTTAAGCATCCCCCCGACCACCGCAGGTGAGGAGTGGGGACTTGAACTCAGGTCCTAGTGCATGGTAATATGTGTGCTTAACCAAGTGCACATCTATCTAGCCCCTGGTCATCCTTATTTTTATCTAAGCATTATTTTGATAAAGAAAACCCAAAGACAATGAAGAAAAAAAAGGCCATTCCAGACAAGCAATCCCTTTATTGATTGGCCCTGTCAGATTCTCTTATGTAGACATGCATTTTATGATAAAATAACAGCCTCTCTGTCTATGACAATGAATAATGCATTGCACTTTTTGAGGTGGGCGATGCCAATGGGGGCTCGCATGGCGCCTGGTCCCCACTTCTAACAGCTCCCAGGCCTTCTAGTTGCATACTTCCAGAGACCCCATTTCCTCTTTCGGTAACAAGAGCTCTGGAAGGCTAGTTGGAAATCTAAATCCTTAATTGTCAATTATACTCCACCAGGAACTTTCTCATGTTCTTTTTTGGGATTCTGAGCTCTGAGTATACTGGATGCAGAACAGAAGCCTGGCCGGGAATGCTCATACTATTTCTTCCTGAAAAAGCCTCCTTCCACCTGTCCCTTACCTCCTCCCAGAAGGATACAGCAAATAATGCCTCACAAAATTTCTAGGAAATCCATCATGAAGAGCAATGTTCAGTAGAGGCTTCCGTGTACAGAAGGAAGCCAAGTTCCTCTCCAAGCCTGACTGTTCCCTCCCCACCTCAGCTGAACACAAACTGCTCCCCACTTTCTGGGGCTTAGAGATGGGATCTCAAGGCACCAGAAACCAGCATATGAAGAAAGCAGAGGATTGCCTGGCAGTGGTCCATTCGATAGTACATACATGTTAGTTACTGTGTGTGAGGACCCAGGTTCAAGTCACCTACCTTGGAGGGGAAATACTTCCCAAAGCAGTGGATCAGTGCCTCAGGTGCCTCCCCCTCCTTGCCTCTCTCTCTTTTTTAATTTTTGCTTCCAGGGTTATCGATGGGGATCGGTGCTGGTACTATGAATCCACTACTCCTGGAGGCCATTTTTCCCCATTTTATTGGATAAGACAGAGAGAAATTAAGAGGGGGGAGATAGAGAAAGAGAGAGATAGACACCTGCAGAACTACTTCACCATTTGTGAAGTGTGTTCCCTGCATGTGTGGAGCAGGGGCTTGAACCCAGATCCTTGCATGGGTCCATGTGCTTAGTACTAGGTGTGCTTAACTGGGTGTGCCACCACCTGACTTTTCCAGCACTGTCTCCCTGTCTGTATATCTCTCTATCACTATTTCTCACTTTCTATCAAAAATAAATAAATAAAAATAAAATGAATGACCCTTGGGAATCCTGGAGACATGCGGGCATTGAGCCCCAACAATAACCTTAATGGAAAAAAATACTAAAATAGATAGGAAAAAAATTAAAGCAGAAACCCTGCATTTGAGTGTAGGTGTGGTGCTGGAGAGGTGAGTATGCCCATATGGTATCAAGGCCCCAGAAGAAAGGGATACTAGAGTGCTGCTACCAGTCGAGGTGGGGTTGCAGGGAAAGAGTAATAGGCAGGAGTGATGTGGACAAGGAGGAATATTAAAGTCTAAATCCCCAAACTTTCTTTGCTGAAGCTATCTTTCTTCTATAACTTACTCCCACTACCCGGAGGGATTGTAAAGTCCAAATCTATTTCCACCAGGGCCAGATGCTGGTGCCAAGTGCAGCAATGGGAGTAATGAATGACTTCCTGGAGAGCAGCTGCAGCCCCATGCACCTGTTGAGCAGGGATCTGACCTCATTCCGCACCTCCAGGGCTGGGAGGGTACTCTCAGTCTGGGTCTCCTGGAGGTCCCTGGGGCAGGATAGGCACTCTTGGTTGAAGCTGGATGAGTGCTCTGAAGAATTCTCTTAGCGGCTTCACTGATGCAGGAAAAGTGCAAGTTCTTTAGCAAAGATTGCCAGTGCGGTGGCTCCCTGGACAAAACAATTGCTTCCTGTGGTTGTAAAATGAACAATTCATCCAAGATTATTTGAAGGCAAATCACTTTAAGTGTAAGGAATAAAAAGACAAATTGGCAATTGGATTTTGTGTGCGAACATAAGTGAATGATTTGCATTGGAGATGACGCTCAGGAGACTTAAATATATGAGGACGAGAAGACGATCTAACGGAGTCGGAGGGAGATGTGGCCATGTCAGGACTTCTAAACGAAGCTGGAGAAGAGGCTCAGAGGCGAGGCCAAGGCACTTTTGCAATGCTCTTTTCACGGCCATTTGCCAGGGTGACCAGGTTTCATAACTAGATTAGCCTGGGAGGAACTGAATGCCACTGTCAACAATGTAACTGATTTTATACTACATTTTTTAATGGGACAAATATTGATGTTGTCCAGAATAAGTCTGTCTTGGATTGCATCCAGTTCCCCAGAGCTCCCGCCATGGAGACTGTGGCTCTATTAGTTCCAATTTTGCAGGGTAAGCCCAGGAAGCAATTGCCTCTTTAAATTGCCAAGGTCTCTGGGGACAACGAGTTGCATGCCAGAGCTCCTGCTGAAAACATTATCAGGCAGCCAGCCCCATCCCATGGAGGAGCCTTTTCTGCAGGACATTCTGCTGCAGAGAAAGGGCCCTGGAAACCTCCACAGTGGCCTCCCACTTATCTCAGTGGCAGCAAAGACAAACTGCGGGGGGTGGTGGTGAGGGGTGGGTAGAGGAGGACAATAAGGTCTTTCAAGCTCCTAGTGTTCTGCCTTTCTCCCATTCCTTCGTCTTTCCAGTCCCTCTTAAAAATATATATATATGCTTTAATCTTACTAGGAGCATAGTGCTAGAGAGTTAGCTGTACAAACCACCCTCATGAGTTAATGACGGCATAGGAGAAAGGAGCATCGATCCTTTCTGTACATAGATCATGAGCAGAGCTGAGGTACTCTATGCATTGCAATCAAGTCTGCTGAACCCTAAGATGGTTCTGTAAACTTTTCAGAACCTTGCATAAGCTTATGTGAGTTCTGTCACTCTTCCAGGGAGAGCAGAGGATGCAGTGTGTCCAAAAGACATCACTGATCAAGTAGTGCTGTGCCAAGTATGTTCATATGTGCTCTGTGACTGGCCATCTGTCCTGCAGAAGAACAGTTGATCTTCCTTCTTCTGTCTCCTGCAGGCGACATTCTGTTCTGAATGAGCATCTTCCTGACAGGGAACTAAAGTGCTTATTGTCCTAAGTAAACATATTCCTGTGCACTGTTCCTTTTATTTTATTATTTGTGACTTAATAATGATCAGTAAGATTGTGGGATAAAAGAGGTACAATTCCACACAATTCCCACCACCAGAGTTTTGTATCACATCCACTCCATTCGAAGCTTCCCTATTCTTTATCCCTCTGGGAGTATGGGCTTGATGGGGTGCAGAAGGTGGAAGATCTGGCTTCTGTAATTGCTTCTCCACTAGACATGGACATTTACAGGTCATTCCATACTCCCAGCCTGTTTCTATCTTTCCCTAATGGGGTAAGGTATTGGGGAGATGGGTTTTCAGGACACATTGGTAAAGTCATCTGTCCGGGGAAGTCAAGTTAGTGTCATGATATTATCTGCAACTTGGTAGCTGAAAAGCTACCAAATTAAAATATAAAGCAGAACAAATTGCTTAATAATCAGAAACCTAGACTTAAAAATATAGAAAATGAAATTTGGGGTCTTCATGCTAGAAGAAACTAGGAAGTTCATTTTAGGTATATTCCAAAGGGCCCATGACTTTACTAATTTTTCCTGAGCCTGACAGCTAACATGCAGGTGGGCTAAAAGTATTGTGTAGGAAGATAGTATCATAGTTGGGAATAGGACTAGAAATCTGGATCAGGACAGCGATAGTAGCTCCCAGATATAAAAAAGTATATAGATACCATTAACTGTAATCCCCATCAGTTTGACCTAGGGTCCATGTTTATTCATATTTAATACGGGAGCCTGTGTAACCTCTGCATCCCTGTCGGTCTGAGCTCACATTCAATGGTCATAGCTAGGGACATTCTAGGCTGCACTCATTTCAGGACCTATCTTCCTCAAGTAGCAGATTGTACACTTTTACTTTAGGGCATATATTTTCCCCTAACTTATGTATACATGTGCACATGTGCCTTATCTCATGGGCCTGAGTCTATATCTACATTCTGTAACTTAGGAAGTATGCCACCTGAAATGGAACTAAGGAGTCCTATGAACTAGGAAAGGTCTCACCAGAGTATTGGAGCAGGACGGTTGACATCCCAAGCCTGGTGTCTGTGGACACAGTCTGACATGCAATATGTCGAGGTGGCACTGGTTGCATTGATTTGGTTGAGATCAGCAGATGCAGGATCAAATGGTATGGATCAAAAGAAGCATGAAGGAAAATGAGCAAAGTCCCAGAGGTTCCAGGACTGGGAAAAATATGGGTTTTATAGAGAATGAGGAAGTTTCTTTGCTGTCTTAGAGTTTAAGAAGGCAATTATTATTATTATTATAACCAATTTATTTGATTTCTATTAAAATGTCAGCTATCAGAGAGGTCTTTCTTAACATCTCTGAAGGCACATCCTACTTTCATAGCTGTCCTGAAAACTTATGCCTAATCACATTTATGTCCACATAAAAGACAAGTGATTGAGGGAGTCAGGTGGTAGCGCAGCGGGTTAAGCGCACATGGCACATAGCACAAGGACCTGCTGAAGGATCCCAGTCCAAGCCCCCAGCTCCCCACCTGCAGGGGGGTCGCTTCACAAGTGCTGAAGCAGGTCTGGAGGTGTCTGTCTTTCTCTCCCCCTCTCTATCTTCCACTCCTCTCTCCATTTCTCTCTGTCCTATCTAACAATGATGACATCAATAACAACAACAATAATAACTACAACAATGTTGGGTAGTTGCCATCTCCCCCTGGCTTCTTCTTATCCATATGCCTATATAGGGATTTACTGATCCAAAGGTTTGGTCTATTTACATAAATCACTTTTACATAAAGCACTCCAGGGCATTGGTGGTTCAGTTATAGGATTCTCGCCTGTTCCGCCCCCTCCTTGTCACACTCTGATTTTCACCAGTCACTTTTCTCTCCACCCTCTCTATATCACATCCTGTTTCCACCCTACTTGGAGAGTATAAAAACAGCTGCTCTTCTGATTAAAGACACTTGGAAATTGCTTTCCGGCTCCGAGAGTTCCAGAGTGTATCTCCTGCAGAAGTTGGTGCAGCACGCGTTCCTGATCCCTCTCCCACACAGCAGCCTAGATCAGCTCCAGTTGAGTTCTCTCCAACCCAGAGAGCACTAGCTCGGGAAGAAGTACCCTCAGGCTATCCCGGCATCTGGCGCCCGGAACAGGAACCCGTAAGCAGCAGATTTACAAGAAGACATCTTAGATAAGTACACACCTTTTGGGTATCTGCAATATTGTGTTAAGGCACTGTGATTTTTTTTTTCTTTTTTATTGTTTTCCGGAGATCTTTCCACCATGGAAAATCTTTTCCAAATCCTGCATTCTTTTTCCAGTATACAATTTTTATATATCTGGGACATTTTTCTCGGGGCTTCACCTTATATCCTGTTGATCATCATAGCAGCTTTTAAGGGATATATAGGGCAACCTCTCAAAAGGCTTAAGAAACTAGAGGCTGAGGTCCAAGAGATAAAGGAAGTAATCATAGAACTTAACCAGCACCTTAAAAATAAGAAGAAGCAAAGGCCTGTCGTGATCTTGACCCACCCTAATTCCTCTGCATCTTGCCCTGAGGCCCCTATTTTGGCATCTTGCCCTGAGGCCCCTATTTTGGCAGACACGTGTCCGAATTCTCCTTTGGACTCCACAGCCACTTCTTCGGCCACCCCCATTTTGGCAGAAACGTGTCCGGAACCTCCTGCTGCCTCCACGGCTGCTTCTTCACCCCACCCTGTTTTGATAGACACATGTCCGAATTCTCCTGTAGCCTCCAAAACCACTTCTTCGGCCACTTGTCCAGAAGCTTCCACTTCAGTGACTCCTCCTACCACTACACACTTATCAGAGGAAGTCCACACATTTCCGGTCAATGTTGCCCCCAATAGACAAAAACCTCAGACCTGGTATCCATATTCCGCCACAGACCTGAAGGAACTACGCCAGGCTATCAAAGATGACGGTGTTCATGCCCCATGGACCAAGTCCATTTTACAAGGCCTGCTTCAGAACCTTAATACCCCTCAAGATTGGAGAGATGTGACTCGTGCTACGCTCCCAGGCCCCCTCTTCCTGCAATGGGAGGCATTCTTTTGCGATGAATGTTTACAACAATCGCGGAAAAATATTCAAAATCAGCCAGAGGGTAATTTTGATGCATTGTTTGGAACAGGCCAATTAGAAACAGGGATTCAACAGGCGGAAGCCAAGTTTCCAGCGGGGTATTTTGATCAAGTACGCCTGTGTGCATTAAAAGCATGGGAGCGATTAACACCACCCATGGGAGCAGCCTCAGCCCCCATTCTCTCCCTGCAACAAGAACCTGATGAATCCCTCGCTAAATTCATTGCCAGGGTCCAGTCGAGTTTGGAAAGGAAGATTTATAATCCTGACGCTCGTTTTCTCCTACTGCGATCCATAGTCTGGGATGGAATGCTTCCGCATTTTCGACAGTCCTGTATCACTCTTAAAAATGAACACCCAGATACTTGGATTCTAGCTACACAGGATCTCAGATCAAGCTCTTTTCAAGGACCTATGTTACAGGCCTATGCAGCTACCTTACATAAGCAAAGAGGAGCTTGCTTTCAGTGCGGTCGCCAAGGGCATTGGCGTAACCAATGTCCAGAAAATAGACCGCGACCCCGCCTCCAGTCAGGGCGACCCCACCTCCAGTCAGGGCAACCCCGCCTCCAATCAGGGCAACCCCGCCTCCAGACAGGGAATCAGAGACCACGAATGCCTTGTCCCAGATGCCAGAAAGGATTTCACTGGAGGAGAGATTGTTGATCAAGGTTCCATAGGAACGGCACGCCTCTGCCAAATGTAAACAGGGATTTAAACTAGGTATGGGGCTTCCCTTAGCCCCGCCCCCAAGAGGGAAGGAAGCAGGTCGCCCGCTTGGTGCTGTGCCCTTCTTCCACAAACAGAAGCCCAGCTTGGGACCCAATCCATCGCTATACCCACCACGCCAAGTAACAATAACAGAGGGTGAGCAGAAGGAGGAACCCGTGGTATGTGGGAACTTCCAGCATAGAAATAACCGGCTGGAGCAAGAGAACAGCTCGAATTCAGAGCCTGAGATTTTATGGACCACCCCTGTTTTAGAAAGGGGTCACCCAACTATGACAGTAAAGATTGGTAATATTCCTTTTAAGTGTTTGATTGACACGGGAGCAGATAAGACAATATTAAGACAAGCAGAGGTTCCCCAGAGTTGGGAACTCCTCCCAGGACCACGCTTACATGGTGTTGGAGGATTGACTCAGGCATTCCGCACACGAGATTCCCTTGTGTGGGAAGATCCAGAAGGGACTACCGGACGCTTTCAGCCTTTAATAGCTGATATAAGCACCAATTTATTGGGAAGAGACTTGCTGGAATCTTTAGATGTAGTGATATCCTCAGACACCTCTGCAGGACACCACACTCACTCCTGTGAGACTGCTAGACCCAACCAGCACCCCCAAAACTAACTGCCACTGTTCGTAACAGAACTCCCCACTTAGATTGGCTTTCTAATGAGCCTGTCTGGGTGGAACAGTGGCCTTTGCCTAGGGAGAAGCTAGAAATTTTAAAAAAACTCGTCCAAGAGCAGTTATCGTTGGGACACATTCGTCATTCTCGGAGCCCATGGAATACTCCAGTCTTTGTAATTAAAAAGCGCTCAGGAAAATGGCGCCTCCTCCAAGATCTTCGTGCAGTTAATAAAACCATGCAGGTTTGGGGCTCCCCCCAAAGGGGTTTGCCTCTTGCTTCTGCAATTCCCACAGGAATTCCAATCATAGCTATTGATATACAGGATTGTTTTTTCTCTATTCCCTTACACCCACAAGATTGTAAACGTTTTGCTTTCTCTGTTCCTTCTATTAATAATGCCAGCCCTGCCGATAGATTTGAATGGGTGGTACTGCCCCAGGGCATGGCTAATAGTCCTACTATTTGTCAAGAGGTTGTTAAATCTGCCCTTTTCCCATATATTCATAAGGGCCTTAAGGTTTTTCATTATATGGATGACGTGTTAATATGGGGAGAATTAGATACAGATCTCTCCGCCCTACGTGATTTTCTAATCCCTGCCTTAAAGAGAAGTGGACTTAATGTAGCTCCTGAGAAGATACAGCTAATCCCTCCAATATCTTTCTTAGGCTCAGAGATTTCCCTAACGCAGATTCGTCCTTTAAAACCTTGTGTTACTTTTCCTTCTAATCTCACTCTTGCTTCTTTACAAAGTTTTCTTGGAAATTTGAATTGGCTTAGGCAGTATCTTTATCTGCCTACGAGCTGCCTGCAACCACTGTTCGATCTGTTAAAAGGAAACAAACAGCCCTCCTCAAAGCGTATGTTAACCCCCGAAGCATCCTTAGCTCTGGAAAAAGTTAACCAGGCTCTCCAGGACATGCACCTCGTTCGATTCTCCCCCTCCTCTCCAGTAAATCTTCTAATCTTTAACTCCACCCCCACGGTAGTGGGGGCATTGTGGCAGAAACATGGCGTTCTCGAATGGCTTCATACGCCAGTAGGCGGAGCTCCAAGACTCCTTACCGAGATTGATGCCTTAGCATTTATGGTTCGCCAAGGAAGAAACAGATCGGTTCAGGTCTTAGGAAGGGAACCAGATTCAATCATTCTTCCCTTTTCTCTCACTGATACAGAATGGCTCATACGCCACCATTCTCGTTTTGCCATAAGTTTAATGGGTTTTCCAGGACAATTAGATAATCATTTTCCCTCTAATAATTTGATAGCTTCTTTACCTCTGTTGCCTCTACTAGTACCTAAACTTTTCTCTCGAGATCCCATCCCCTCTGCTCCTACAGTGTTCACTGATGGTGGAAAAAAGGGAGCTGCTGCCCTTATATATTATCCAGACCAGCAATACCCCAAACCTCTCTTTACTGAACTTCCTGATAATTCCCCTCAGTACAAAGAACTTTATGCTGTTTTCCTTGCATTAAAAGCTGTACCAGAATCCTTCAACCTTTTTTCTGACAGTGTGTATACTGTTAACTTACTTCCATGGCTTGCTCGATCTTATGTAAGAATTGATGACAACCCACTTTCTCCTCTTTTAATTCAAATTGCCTCTATGCTCTGTTCTCGAACCCATCCACTGTATGTTCAGCACCTACGTTCCCACAGCCCTCTTCCTGGTCCCCTGTCCGAAGGGAATGCTGCAGCTGACCGCCTTGCCTCCACAGGAATTCTCCTAGCCTCTGTCTCTAATCCTGCTGACTTTCATTCCCTAACCCATGTTAATCTTAAAGGTCTTCGAGCTCGATTTCCTGATATTCCTCTGCCACAGTTAAAACGTATTCTTGCTACATGTTCCTCCTGTGCAGGTCTAATCAAAACACCTGCTATTCAGACTCTAGGGGTTAATCCTCAAGGTTTAAAAGCCAACGCTCTTTGGCAAATTGATGTTACCCACATACCTAACTTTGGCAAACAAAAATATGTGTTCGTCTCAATTGATACCTTCTCTAAGTTTATGTGGGCTACAGCTCAAACTGGAGAAAACTCAAAAAAGCTTATAAGCCATATGCTCTCCTGTTTTGCTGTAATGGGCTTACCTCTTCAACTTAAAACGGATAATGGACCTGCTTTTACCAGCAAACAATTTAAAGATTTTTGTTCCCTCTGGAACATTACTCATACTACAGGCATTCCGTATAATCCACAGGGACAAGGCATTGTTGAGAGGGCCCATCAAACTCTTAAGGCTCAATTAAATAAAGAAAAAGGGGAAATGTACCCCCCTAATATCCAGCTGGCAAAAGCCTTAACTACATTAAATCTCTTTAATATTTACAAAAACTCCGACCAACCTCCTATAATTCTTCATTGGCAAACACCACCCACCCTCCCAGCTATTAAAGTCAAATGAAAAGACCCACTTGATAAAATTTGGAAAGGACCTGACCCCCTGTTGACTATGGGGAGAGGTTTCGCATGTATTTTTCCACAAAATTACTCCAAGCCAGTTTGGGTTCCTGCCCGCCATGTCCGGCAATACCCACATGATGGTGCTGATATCCCTGAAGAACAAGAAACACTGCAAGAAGACTGGCTGCAAGAGGACTGGCTACAGGATGCACCCCAGGATCCATAATACAGCATGGCAGAATCAAAAAAAAAAAAAATCTGATTCACAGAACTCTCCCCCCCCCCCCCCGAATGAATGTCTTATGCTATGACTGGCCAGTTGTGTTTTGTGAGTGAGTGAGTGAAAAAAAAAAAAATTGAGTGAGTTGAGTGACCAAAATTTTTGTATGACCCATTGTGCTCAGAGTACTCTGAAAGTTAACTGACTTTATATCAAACGGCTGGACGCAGCCATGGTTTCTGGAGACGTCCAGAAACAGTCCAAAAATTGTTCATTCCCCCTTTTGATTTCTTTTTTAAGTCTTGATATCAATATGAAATGTTTAGTCTTAAACTGTGTGAGTAAAGATGGTTCAACTATGACAGTAGTTCTAAATTCACATTTGAAATGATATATCTTATTTACAAGTTTTTCTCCTCCTGTGTGTTATAAACTATATGTTTAATATGCGTGTTTCAAGTTTGGTAAACATTAACTTGACAGTTAAATCGTAACTTCGAAGTTACATTTTTACGAGAAGAGGTAAAATCAATTCATTTAAGTAACTGAGTGTTTAAGGTAAAACTCTAAATATTCAATGTGACAATTCATCATCTCCTAAGTTAAAATACAAATTCTCTATACAGGACATTTTTGGAGGGCCCCCAAAAATGTCCTGTAAGCTATCTTGTGGAAATTAATCCACAACAAATTTGGCATCAATCTGATATTGTAAATGTACCAAAAAAAAAAAAATTTGTCACTAAAATGTGTTAACTCTAGTAACCTGAGTTTGCTTAAAAACCCAATGTAAAAATAGTCAAGAATCAATATATGTAACTTAAACTCGGTATGAAAACTTTGCTATATAAAGACTGCTACATGAGGTCACGTAAGATGACCTTTACACAAAATTATAAAGATACCTAAACCAGTTATAATCATTGAGTTATCAATTGTAGTAAACTTCTAATTTGTTACAAAGTTTTTTCATAAGTAATTGACTACAGCTATGACAAGCCTTCGCATAAAGAAGCATCTGCTCATATAGAATCCCCAGAAATCCATCTTGGACCCCTGACCTCTGACATCACCCACAATTACAGCCATCCCCAGAAACCCATGATGTGACCTGACACGATCTGGAGAACCTGATTCACAGACTCCGAAGGACAAGACTTTCCTACTGCCTTTCTCTCAACCATCGGTGTCTGCTCTTCCTGCTTCTGTTTCGCCCATCATGTTTTGGCGGTTCCAGGTCACTCTCTACAGAGAAGAAAAGTTCCGGTGGCCGTCCTCCTCCATCAAGATAGACGTGTGGCATTTATTTCCTGGCCGTTGACATTGGACTGATGCTTCTATAGAACTTGCTGGACACTCCTTTTATACTGCTGGACTTCTTGAAGAATGACTGTAGCAGTTCATAGAACTTACCACCAGCTGACTCGGGATTTTGCAATGCCAGATCACCCCTCTAGCCCCTCGGCTTATCAGGCCCCCACTCCTCCCCATCAGGCTCACTCTGTCTCTTGCTACTCTTACTTATCCCTCCCTGTCTTGTGCTGGTTATTTTTGAAGACACTTACACACTATCATTCTGCTTTCTTCCCAACAGGTTTCCGTTCACCCCTACACTGCTATTCCCCTGACAGAGATGAAGCCTTTTACAGACATTGACCCAGTTATATATGGCCATTAAGTAAGAGGAAGATGTTGGGGAATTGTGAGGATATGGTTGAGCTTGGAAGGGCTTGAGCCTGAGGGGTGTGTCAATCCTGTTAGTCTCTCTCTCCACGGAGAGGTTGAGCAAGGAGGGACAGTAGAACCCCAAAAAAGGTGTGCCTCTTATCAGTCTCCCTGCCTCACAAAGTGCCCCACACTCCTGATACTATGGCAAAAAGTTAAAAAGAAAGGGGGAGATGTTGGGTAGTTGCCATCTCCCCCTGGCTTCTTCTTATCCATATGCCTATATAGGGATTTACTGATCCAAAGGTTTGGTCTATTTACATAAATCACTTTTACATAAAGCACTCCAGGGCATTGGTGGTTCAGTTATAGGATTCTCGCCTGTTCCGCCCCCTCCTTGTCACACTCTGATTTTCACCAGTCACTTTTCTCTCCACCCTCTCTATATCACATCCTGTTTCCACCCTACTTGGAGAGTATAAAAACAGCTGCTCTTCTGATTAAAGACACTTGGAAATTGCTTTCCGGCTCCGAGAGTTCCAGAGTGTATCTCCTGCGGAAGTTGGTGCAGCACGCGTTCCTGATCCCTCTCCCACACAGCAGCCTAGATCAGCTCCAGTTGAGTTCTCTCCAACCCAGAGAGCACTAGCTCGGGAAGAAGTACCCTCAGGCTATCCCGGCACAACAACAATAAAAAGGACAACAAAAAGGGAAAATAAATAAATATACAAAAAAAGCCAAGTGATTTCCATAGCTTATACACTACAACCCAGGTTTGCACTTTTAAAAATGATTGCCAAATGGCAGGTTCTCAGAAAGGATCCACATTGTTAAGTTTCCTTTTGGTCCTATTATTATATTATCCAACCCTATGACTTATCTTTGATCTTTTCCTAATATCAAGATGAACATCTTTATAACCATAACTTTGAATTCTCCATCAGTTCCTTAGATTATCTCCATTTCTTTAAGATCTTTAAACATGATTTAATAAATTTAATATACATGAGAGATAGTAGAGAAAGAGATCAACTATTAAAGTAATGCTTATCTCTGGTGTAGGTAGTGTCAGGGATTGAACCTGCAGCTTCTGGAGGTTTAGGTATACAAATAGTATGCTCTAGCAGAATGAACTATATGCCTAGTTAATGAAGATATTTTTCTAGAGGTTTTTTTTTCAGCTTTGTTTCAAGCATGTTACCTATTTCACCATTTTGCTTGATTCCTCTTTGCTTCAGTAACTCTGGAATCTCTCTTGGTTTTAAAGGTTTCACACTCTGTAGATTATGTTACCTGGAACTCAGGATTCCAGTGCCTGCTGGTCACCTATGCAAATTATTTAAGAAGT
Organism: Erinaceus europaeus; assembly: GCF_950295315.1. Lineage (NCBI taxonomy): Eukaryota > Metazoa > Chordata > Mammalia > Eulipotyphla > Erinaceidae > Erinaceus > Erinaceus europaeus. Next base: position 34,032,041 of record NC_080162.1, read on the forward strand.
GCCTCTGTGTGGGCTGCACCTGTGTGTTCGCTATGTCAAACTACAATAGTGGGCAAAGCAATCAGCACCACTCAGCTGTGATGAATTGGATGGTTTCAGCCATGGCCTGAGATTATGATGCATCCCAAGAATTATGTGCTGCAAGTCGGGCTTTATGCAGGTAGTTCAGATGAGTTTGTAGGACTGTCCCAGCCTAGCTATGGCACACAGATAAGTAAGGTTAGTAATTAGTACTGTTGACCTGTGTTCCTAGGGCAGAGTTACTGGCAGATGGGGCCTAGTGTGTGTGTGTGTGGAGGGGGTCGGCTTGCATGCTGATACTGATATTTGTTATGTAGTTACAGAGTAGAGCTGGGTGACCTTTCATCGTATCTTGCCCACAAAGAGGGGTGGAGGGATGATTACAGAATAATACTCTCCAACATTGGAATTAACAAGGCTGTGAGATTTTCCCAAATGACCCTGTCAATGTTTTAGCTTGGGTAATATTCTAATAGTTTCCTGTTTTTCTTTGTACTGTTTTTTATTTGTCATGGTGCAAGGTCTCCACATGTGGTTTTCTACTTCTAAGTATGTTTCTGTTTCTGAGTAAATTAATCCTGACTGAATTATAAGTTGGTTTTGTTCATGTAAGATGAATCTGTGTTCTTCTGACATCATCATCATAAGTCCTGCAACAAGAATATTAAATACAGAAAAATTACCAGAAATAAATGATTGCTAAATCAAAATTCATATCATTTCAGCCCATCCTTCATCTTCTGTCTGGGATGCAGACCAGCCAACAGGAAGCCAGGTGGAGTGGAGCATGGATGGGGATGCCACTGTGGGGGTGATGCCAGAGTTCTAGGTCAGGGGAAAATAGGGCCATTGTTTATCAACAAGTGAGGTTCTAGAGCAAAGGCTGAGTACTGAGGAGGTCCTTCTAAGGCTACTATGCAGTGCAGGGCCCTGGAGAACATCAAGGGAGGCTGAGCTGCTGGGGGAAGGATGGAGATTTTTCACTCACTTCCCTAATACAGTCTCCATCTTGTCATCAACCACTTCTACAGGCCTTCCAGAGCTCTGTGCCAGCTTCACACATCAGGAAAGATGAGTCGGGCTGGATCTCCCAGACCTCAGTGTTCATGTCATATGAGCTGATGATATCTCTGTGGCTTGCCACCAGGAAGAAGGACTTTGAATTTCGGTTGGTCTCAGGTGAGCCAGAGGTGAACCCTTAGAAAGATAGTGATGTGGACTGTCCTGGGGCATCTTTCTCACTACAGGGTTACTAAGACGCAATCCTCATATATCTGTGAAGCCCCTCTAGCTGATGTTTAATAATAGGTGGCCATCAGGTTCAAACCCATTAGCATCTATCTGCTCCTTGAATCTTAGCAGAAATATTGCTTTCTCCAGCTGGTGTTTCCTGGCTTTCAGACACTACACGGAGTGGACAGGGGTGGGGTGAGGTGTGTTTCTCCTCCTAGTTCTTGTAGTCTTGATATCCCCATAGCCTTTGTCTTGTCCAATTGCCATTGCCCTGTTGTCTTTGCTCATCCCATACTGAGCTCCAGAAGTGGGGTTCACATTGGCTCTATATGTGCTTTAGTTCCTGTGTCTGACTTAATGCTTGGTCTACAAGGATTGGTTGACCACATGTAGTGAATGAATTAATCTATGTGGTGAATTTGCCAACCACTGAGTGCACAGGGAGTCATCATCACATTCTCCTTGCAAAATGTCTCTTAAGTGTCTACTTTGTGTACCCCCCTGACCCAGCCCCAAAACCAAGAATGAGTTTCATGTACATTTTACTCTCTCCATCTTCTCCTGAAAGGAGCAGGATGATGAATTATACCCAGTGAAAGAGAGTGAGAGAGGCAAAGAAGCATTGTGATAGTGTCCAGGGGACACAGTTTCCCTGAGCTGAACAGAAGGCTTTTAAAATTTTTTTTAGAATAAACAACAGCACCTAAGCAGTGTACACACAGTTTTTGTTTTCAGACAATAGAAAGCATTTGTGGAGACTATGTTTTCCTGGGATTGGAGGAGGTAAAACAGGAAGGGCTTCTTGGGTTTGCGCAGGATTAGTGTGGACTGAAAGTAGGCAATCTTTGCAGTGGGTGGAGTAAGTAGCTGCAGAAGGATGACAGATGTACCCTTTCAACATCAGAGATGCATTTATTTCTTCAACAGTTGGTCAGTTTGTGCACACTGAGGGGGTGGGGCATTCTCAGCCCAACAGTGTGCAAAACTGTTGTTGTGCTCTGTGTTCATATCTGAATAAATGAAATCAACATATCCATTACACAGAAGGTGAGTCCCTGGCTGTAAGAGCCAACTAGCTATGACTTTGCCTACATGCATAATCAATTAATATGGGAAGAGCTAATTTTTGGTGGTCTGCTGCAGCTCTGGGTTGCAGTAACAAGTGTCTAATACTCAATGCAATCAGCCTACTGACCTACTAGTCTTGACACCCACCCACCTTTCTCTCTGCCTGGATGCATCTTGAAGACGCCAATAAAGTGGGGACATCAGAGCCAGTGGTGATCTGGAAGGCTCTGAAGGCAGCTGCTCCTCTCTGCCTTCCACATACAGGGGCTCTGTCAAATCTGGGCCTGGACTCCTAGAGGATCCTTCAGAGAGAGAGGCATGGCGTAGCCTGGTGACAGTAGAAATAGATCTCTTCCAAGATGCCTTATGTCTGCACTCCTGCCTAGCACTCTGGTAGATTTTTTAAAAATTATTTTTTTGTATATGATTTTTGTTGTTGTTACTACTAGAGCATTGCTCAGCTCAGAGTTATGATGGCTCTGGAGATTGAATCTAAGGTGTTGGAACTGCAAGCATGAAAATCATTTTGCATAACCATTATGCTATCTCCCCTGTCTTGTGATAACTTTAAAAAATATATTTGTATTTATTTATTGGATATAGATGGTCAGAAAATCAAGAAGGAAAGGGGAGATAAAAAGGGAGAGAGACACCTGTGACACTGCTTCACCACTCTCAAAGCTTTCCTTCTGCAGGTGGAGATGAGGGACTTGAACCTGGGTCCTTGCACACTATAACATGTGCACACAAACAGGTGTGCCACCACTTGGCCTCTGTGATAACTTTTATAGCTTTTTCTGAATGAAGAAATCTGGGACTGACTTTGTTCTGCCTGGTGGGATTTATCCACATGAAGTATAGAAGATGCTGGTATTGTTGCCTCCTCTGTTTACACAGGTTTGCATGCATTTTTCTCTCTCTAGATACTGGATTTTTTCTATTGGTTGAGTGTGCCAAACAAAAGAGGACTATATGTGGATATAAAAATGCTGGTTATATACAGTCTCTTATGGTCAGGGATACATCAATGCTGGCTTGATCTTTTTCCTAGCTAGGTTTAAACAAATCACTTCCTGCATCCAGCTCAGTATTTTGACACGTAACTGCATTGATCCAGGTAGATACTTAGTCACCGAGCTTCTTCAGTTTTCTGGAAGAACTACACGTTGCCCTCTATGGTGTCTTTGGACAAGGGACTCTAGAATTTGTCCTGAACCCCTGGGAAAGGACAGCTGGCTCACAACTCCCAGGGGGAAAAGAAGTGCCTCCTAGGAGGAGACAGGCTCTGTATAACCAGGACTGCTCCTACTGACCAATCTGAGAGGTAGGGTCTAGGTATGGTGAATGAGGAGACACACCCTCCTAACATCCCAGGTTTGAAAGGCTCCCTTCTCTCTCTCTCTCTCTCTCTCTCTCTCTCTCTCTCTCTCTCTCTCCTTTTTTCTTATAAAAAACAAATTATACATGCCATGTGAAAAATGCATTTGGGACAAGCGTGAGTCTTCTATTTCTTCGTACTTGAAAGGATATTACCAACCACAAGAAAGGGGTGAAGATTTGTGTCTGCACAATTTATGCCCACCTGCTGCATTCACAGCTGTTGTAGCGTGCAGGGATCACTAAGTATGCTGGACTGCTGAGATGTGGTGGCCTGTCCTGTGTGCTGGACTGTTTTTCAAAGTCCACTAGAACTGCATGGGTCACAGGGAATCTTACCTGGTATCTGTTTAGAGATGAAATAACTCACACTTACAAATTATTTATGAGGCAAAGAAATCTCAAGAAACTAAAAATATATAAACACATTAAAATGGGACATCAACACATTCAGAGTTTAGTGAATGCGTTGTTTAAAAGGAGATTTGTAGCTGTGAATGCACATGCTGGAGATATGAAAGACTGAGATTCAGTCTTTTCAGCTTCTAACTTAAGAATAAAAGAAAGAGAAGCAATTTAAATATAAAGGGAGTAGAAGACATTAAAGAATTAAAATTAGGAAGACTCTGGAGATAGCATAGTGCTTATACAAAAGATTTTCATGCCTGAGGTACAACAACCCAGGTTCAGTCCTAAGTACCACTGCCGGAATAGCCTGAGGGTGCTTCTTCCCGAGCTAGTGCTCTCTGGGTTGGAGAGAACTCAACTGGAGCCGATCTAGGCTGCTGCGTGGGAGAGGGATCAGGAACTCGTGCCGCACTAACTTCGCAGGAGATATACTCTGGAACCCTCGGAGCCGGAAAGCAACTTCCAAGTGTCTTTAATCAGAAGAGCAGCTGTTTTTATACTCTCCAAGTAGGGTGGAAACAGGATGTGACATAGAGAGGGTGGAGCAAAAAGTGACTGGTGGAAGATCAGGGTGTGACAAGGAGAGGATCAGGGTGCGACAAGGAGAGGGGGTGGAGCAGGTGAGAATTTTACCACTAAACCACTAATACCCTGGAGAGAGTGTGGTGCTTTATGTAAATGTAAAAGTGATTTAAATAGACCGCTTTGAATGGGATCAAACCAGTCCCTATATAGGCATACCGGTGCTTGGTTAAGCAGAAGCCAGGGGGAGCTGGCATACTACCCAACATACCACCATAAGCCACATCTAAGTAGTGCTCTGGTTGAAAAAATAAAGCAGATACTAATAAAATTTACAGTGCGAAAGTAAAAAAGAAAGACAAACATCCAAAGCTTTTACTTTAAAAAGATTGATAAGATAGAAGGAGAGAAAGGTGGCATAGCATGTAGAATGCTGAGCTTGTAAATAAGTGGTCCTGAGTTTGATCTTCTGCATTGCATTTGCCAATGTGTCTAGTATGTGTCTAGTGTCCTCTTCTCTTCCCCCCTCCCCAAAACCCTCTCCACTCCCTCTCCCTACACCTCTGCCTCCCCCTGTGCTTTCCCTCTCTCCTCCCTCAAAAAAAAAATAGAAAAGGAAGACAGAGGTAGATAGGCAAAACATATGATAATATACCATCAAACTTGCTACAGTGCAGTGGGGACTGGACTAGAAGCTGTGTTGTACACACATGATAAAGGAGGTGTAGTATACAAGTAAGCTACCTTGTGGACTACTCTACACTTAGGAAATAAATGATACCAATTTTCCTACAATTTCTTCTATATGCAGAATACAGTACTACTTATTCCATGTAACCAGAATTGTTGTAATTTCAAAGCTAGATAAAGACATTATAAGAAAAGAAAACTACAGACACTTTTCCCATGAACATAAATGTAATGACTCTTAAAGTATTAACAAATTAAATTCAATTATGTATAAAAAAGGAATAGTAACTATGAACAAGTACAATTTATCTATGTTACATAAAGCTTTTGCAACATCTGAAAATTAGTACAATCCATTACATGAATAGGCTAAAAAGAAAAATGACATGATTATATCAAAAAATGAAGAGCAACTTGAAAAATATGATATTCATGGTTAGAAAATTTCAGCAAACTGATAATAAAGAAGACCATATTAATCTGATAAATTCCATGTACAAAAAAATCTGAAAGTGACATACATACTTAATGATGAGACATTAAGCCACTTATATTAATTTTACCATTATTAGGAAAAGTGCTACCTCTCACCACTCATTTGGAACATCAAACTTCTAGTTCAAGCCAATCCAACAAGACAAGAATAGTAAACACAAGTTAAAGACCAGTAAGGAAGAAATAACATTTATTTTAATGTTTCATAGTTGACAGTAAATACAATAGTTTGTACATACATAACATTTCTCAGTTTTCCACATAACAATACAACCCTGCTAGGTCCCCTGTCATCCTTTTCAAGGACCTGAATTCTCACCCCCACCCACCACAGAGTCTTTTACTTTGATGCAATACACTAACTCCAGTTCAGGATCTATTTAGTGTTTCCTCTTGTGATCTTGTTTTTCAACTTCTGCCTGAGAGTGATGTCATCTCATATTCATTCTTCTGTTTCTGACTTATTTCTCTTAACATGATTTCTTTAAGCTCCATCCAAGATTGGATGAAAATAGTGAAATTACCATTTTTAATAGCTGAGTAGTATTCCATTGTTTATATATACCAGAACTTGCTCAGCCATCCAACTGTTGTTGGGACACATGGTTTGCTTTCAGGTTTTGGCTATTAGAAATTGTGCTGCAGGGAGTTGAGCAGTGGCTGGACCAATTTACATTCCCACCAGCAGTACAGGAGGGTTCCTTTGACTCCACTTTCTCTCTAGCATTTGTTACTGCTACCTTTTCTGTTGTATAACATTTTCACAGGAATGAATTGGTATCTCAATGTTGTCTTTATTTGCATTCCTATGACAAACAAAGACTTGGAGCATTTTTTCTTGTGTTTCTTGGCCTTTCAGATATCTTCTGTGGTGAATATTCTGTCCATGTCATGTCCACAATTTTTTGATGGGTTCATTTGTTTTCTTGTAGTTGATTTTAGCAAGCTCTTTGTATATTTTGCTTATTAAACTCCTGTCTAATGTATGGCATGTGAAGATCTTCTCTCATTCTGAGGGATCTCTTTGTTTGGGTATTTATTTCTTTTACTGTGCAGAAGCTTTTTAATTTGATGTAGAACCATTGGCTTATACTTGCCTTAGTCTTCTTTGTAATTGGATTCTTTTCATTGAAGATGTCTTAAAAAGTGAGAAAGAAAAAGGTTATGCCAACATTTTCCTCTAAGTATCTGATAGTTTCTGTTTTAACATCCAAGTCCTTGATCCACTTGGAATTTACTTTTGGATTTGGTGAAATATAGTGGTTCAGTTTCATTCTTCTGCATGTTTCAACGCATTTTGCCCAACATCATTTGTTGAAGAGAGTCTGCTTTCCCCATTTAATAGTCTGGGCACATTTGTCAAAGATTAGATTTGCACAGGTGTGGGGGCTTACTTCTGGGCTCTCAATTCTATTCCACTAGTCAGTGTGTTTATTCATGTTCCAGTACTAAGCAGTTTTGATTACAATGGCCCTATAATACAATTTGAGATCTGGGAGGATGATGCCTCCAGTTCTGTTCATTCTTCTCAAGATTGCTTTGGAAATTCTAGGTCTTTACTGGTTCCAGATAAACATTTGTAGCATTTGTTCTATTCTCCTAAAACATGTGGTTGGGATCTTGATGGGGATAGCATTAAATTTGTAGATGGCTCTGGGTAGTATATTCATTTTGATGATGTCAATTCTTCCAACCCAGGAACATGGAATATCTTTCCACTTCTTTGTGTCTTTTTCTATTTCCTTGAGTAGTGACTCAAAATTTTCAGTATACAAGTCTTTCACTTCTTTCATTAGGTATATTCTTAGATATTTTATTGTTTTTGTTGCTATTGTAATAGGAATTGATTTTTGGATTTCATTTTCTTCTAGTTTAATGTTTGCATAGAGGAATGCCACTGGCTTTTGAATGTTAATTTTGTAGCCTGACACCTTACTGTATTGCCTGATGATTTCCAAAAACTTCTTGCTGGATTCTTTAGATTTTTCTATGTATATGAACATGTCATCTACAAATAGGAATAGTCTGACTTCTTCTCTTCCAATCTATATCCTCTTAAGTCCTTGCTCCTGCCTGATTTCTATGGCAAGAACTTCCAATACTATGTTGAAGAGTAATGGTGATAGTGGGCATCCCTGTCTAGTACCTGATCTGAGGGGAAATGCTTTCAGTTTTTCACCAATGAGTATGAGGTTGGTGGTAGGTTTGCTATGCATAGACTCCACTATTTTGAGTAATTTTCCATCTCTTCCCACTTATTGTAATGTCTTGGTAATAAAGGGATGCTTGATTTTTTTTCAAAGGCTTTGTCTGAATCTATTGATATAGCCATGTAGTTTGTGATCTTGCATTTATTGATGTAGTGGATTATATTGATGATTTACATACATAAAAATAACCTTGCATCCCTGGGATAAACCCCACTTGGTCATGATGAACAATCTTTTTAATCTAAGGTTGTGTTAGTTGGATAGAATTTTGTTCAATATTTTAGCATCTATATTCCTCATAGATATTGGTTTGTAGTTTTCTTTTTTTGGTTGTATCCCTGTCTGCTTTTGGTATCAGGGTGATGCTGACTTCATAGAAGCTGGAGGGGAGTATTGTGGTGTCTTCAATCTTCTGGAAGATTTTTAAAGTAGAGGTATTCTTCTTTGAATGTTTTGTAGAATTCATTTGTAAAACCATCTGGTCCAGGACCTTTATTCTTTGGAAGGTTTTTAATAACTGTTTCAATTTCATTGGCTGTGATTGGTCTGTTCATATTATCTAGTTTTTCTTTCTTTAATTTTGGAAGTTTCTAGGCATCTAGGAATTCATCCATTTCTTCTAGGTTCTCTAGATTGGTGGCATATAGTTGTTCTTAGAATCCTCATGAATTTTCAATGTCTGTGGTGTCTGTTGTGATATCTCCTCTTTCATTTAGGATCTGATTTATTTCAGTCTTCTTCCTTTTTTTGTGAGTCTGGCTAAAAGTTTGTAGATTTTGTTTATTCTTTTGAAGAACCAACATTTATTTTCATTGATCTTTTGTATGTTTTTCTTATTTTCAATGCTATTTATTTCTGCCCTAACTATAGTTATTTCTGTCCTGCTTGTTGCTTTAGGATTCCTTTGTTCTTCTTCTTCTAGGTTTTAGAGGTGTGCAATCAGTTTTTTTAATTAAATTTATTTATTTTATATAGACAACTAGAAATAGAGAAGGAAGCAGGAGATAGTGAGAGAGAGACACCTGCAGCCCTGCCCCACCATTTGCAAAACTTTCCCACTGCAGATGGGGACCTGGGCCTCAAACTTGGGTCCTTGTGCACTGTAACATATATGCATAACCAGGTGCTTCACTCATCAGTCCCAATCAGGTTGTTTCTTTGATCTTTTTCTTGTTTCCTAGTGTGTGGGTATACAGATATGAACTTCCCTCTCACTAATACCTTAGCTGTGTCCCAAACATTTTGATAGTTAATGTCTTCATTTTCATTGAACTCTAGAAACATTTTGGTTTCTTTCCCTAATTTCCTCTTTCATCCAGTATTTGTTCAGTAGTGTACTGCTGAGCTTCCACATTTTGGGACTATGATTGATCTTTTGTTGATTGTTAAGTGTTAGTTTAATTCCACTGTGGTCTGAGAAGATTCTTGGGATAATGTCAATGCTCTTGAATTTGTTGATGCTGTCTTTGTGGACTAACATATGGTCTGTCCTTGAGAATGACCCATGTGACCAGAGTAGAATGTGTATTCCCATTTCTTGGGATGAATGACTCTGAAAATGTCCAATAGTTCTAGTTTACCTATCTCCTTATTTAGCTCCCTCATTTCTTTATTGATTTTCTGCCTGGATGATCTGTCAAGTTGAGAGAGCAGGGTGTTGAAGTTTCCTACTCTTACAGTATTGCTACTAATACATTGCTGTTTGATGTATTTAGATGGCTTCTCATTGGTTGCATAGATGTTAATAATTTTTAAGTTCTCTTGATTGACTGATCCTCTGAGCATTAAGTTATGTCAACCCTTATCTTTTTAAGTTTTATGTATTTTAAAGTCTATCACGTCATATACATATGATAATAGCTGTTCATGACCTTTTTTTGTGGACCATTGGCTTGGATTATTGTTTTTCATCCTTTTATTTTGAGTCGGTATTTGTCTTGTTGAGTTAGATGGGTTTCCTGTAGACAGCATATTGTTAGGCAGGTTTTTTTTTTCTTTTTCATCCATCTTCCTACTCTGCGCCTCTTAATAGGTGAATTCAGGCCATTGACATTTACTGATATCATAGATTGAGGATATTTTAATGTCATTATTGTAATTTTTAGAGTGATATATGGCGTATTTATGGTGTTTTGACTGTTTAGGTTTTTATGCCTCCATCTTGTCTGTATGACAGTCTAGCAGTATGCATTAGTCTTAGTTGATATCCTTTCTCATTGAGGACTCAATAGATATATTGCCATTCTCTTCTGTTATTATGTTTGTGTGGAGAAGTCTGCTGCTAATCCTATGGGTTTTCCTCTGTAGGTAATGCTTTGTTTTTCTCTTGCAGCCTTCAGGATTCTTTCTTTATTTTTATTCCTTTTCATTCTAAATATCATGTGTCTTGGTGTCTTTAAGTCTGGATTAATATTGTTTGGTACCCTCTGGGCTTCTTGAACCTTTATATCTTTTATGTTGTCTAGACTAGAGAAGTTCTCAACTATTTTGTCCTTTGGAATGCTTTTACCCTCCCTCTTTTTTCCTCTGGTAAGCCAATAATGTGTATATTATTCCATTTGAAGTCATCCCATAGGTCTCTGTTGTTGTTTCAAGTATCTCTTAGTCTCTTTTTGAGATATCTTACTTCTTTTTTAGTTGTCTCTAATTTGCCATCAATATTGCTAATTCTGTCTTCAGCCTCATTTATTCTATTCTCTCTCCCCTCTACTGTTTTCTGTAATTCATCTATTTTGTTACCCTGTTCTAATACTGTTTTAGCTTGTTCAGTTAGTTGTGTTCTTAGCTCAGCTATTTAAGCTTTTAGCTCTCCAATATTCTTGAGATAATTAGTGATATCTTCCAGAGTCTCATTTGTTATTTCTGCATTTCTGATGACAATTCTTTCAAACTCTTTGCTCATTCCTGTAACTATTTCCTTAATCAGCATTTGGATGTTAATCTGATTATTCTGTGCTTCAACCTTTGAGGAGCTTTTATCCTGGTTCATTTCTCCAATATTTCTTCTTGTTGGTTTAAGCATTCTATATAGTATGTTATGAGGTCCCTCTCTCAGTGTTTTTCCAATTAGTGATCACTCTTGCCTGGATTGACTTGTGTCTAAGTAAGGTATTTATAGAGTTCACAGCTATGGAAATTAACAGTTTGAATATTATTTCAATCCTTGAGTTGGAGCAAAGTGGCTGTTAAAGCCTCTTTTGTTCTTTTTCTTCCCTGTAGGCTATGGAAACCTCAGGGCTTTTAAACCATAAGCAGGCTTCTTAGCTTAATCACTCACTCATAACCAAGAGATAAATTAGGATGGGGGAGAGATAATACAATGGTTGTGCAAAGAGAGTCTCACACCCCAAGGATCCAAATCTCCGGGCTTAATTCAGCTTCTCTCCGAAGTTGGGCAACACTGCTGGTCCTGTGAGTTTCTACACAAGTCCTATTTATAGTCTGTAGTTTCTGAGGCAATTATTAACCATTTTCTCATCAGGAGAACAATGTGGAAAGGCTCCCACTATAGAGCCTCAGTGCTAGGCCACAGGTGTGTAAATCTTCTCCTGAGTTTCCTGGTCAGTTCCCTCTCCCCAAATGTCAGCACAGGGCTTCCCCACTGCTGCTTCAGCCTCTGAGGGCAGTAGCAGTGTAGACTTACAGTTGAATTTGATGAGTCTTAGAGGAGTCCTCTCCTCCCTTCAGCAGTCTTTTTGTTGTTAAAACAGACTGAAGTTGGTGCCTCACCTGGTAAACTGCTGGACTGTTACCAGCTGCTCAATCTATCCTTAGTCTGCGCTCTGTCCATGAGCCACAGGTGGTTGCTCTTAATGGTGATTTCATGGATTCCCACAATGATTATATTCCTGTCTTGTTGTGGTCCCAGGTGATCTCCTTTGCTACTCCTAGTTGACCCTAGAGGGGAGAGGAGAGAAACACAGCTGCTGCTGCTCCATAGCCCTGCCTCCCTCTATCTCAATTTATTAGGAAGAAATAAATTTGTCATTGTCTGCAGATGACATTATCTTCTAAAAAAATTTCCAAAGTATTTACATTAATGTCTTGGAACTAATAAGCAGTGTTGCAGGATATAAGGTCACTATGCAAAATTCAACTGATCATCTGGAGAGAGATTTCACCTGAGATAGTACTTGCAAGGATATGCAAATGACTGAGGTTCAAAACTTGGCACCACATAAGAAGTGGCATGGCATTAAAGGAAGGTCCAGTGCTACAGTGTTTCTCTTTATGTGGTTTTTGTATGAATGGAAACTGGCCCAGAGTTTTTAAATTACACCTTCATGAGACCCAGTTTCCACAAAAATAAAAAAATCAGTAAACAAACAAAGGCCAATTGATCTCTGTGTGCCAAAAATGAACAATACAATCTGAACTAAAGCTATACTACAATAAACTACTTAGAAGTAATCTGCTGCAGATTTTGTATGTAGAAAACTTCAGAGATTTGATTAAAACTGAAAAGATCCAAATAAATTGAGAGCTAGTCTGTCTTAATGGATTAGAAAATTAGAATATTGTAAAAGTGTCACTTCTTCCCAGCTTGTAAATTAAGCACAATCCCAATCAAAACCCCAGAAAACTACTTTGTAGACATCAACAAACTGACTCTAAACACTAAATGTAGAGCAAAAGCTCCAGAGCAACCAACACAAGATTCAAGATGGTTGATGTTGAGAAACTGACTCCCCAAACTAAAAACTTACAGTAAGGTATAATGTATGATCAAGACAGTGTTGGATTGGTAAAAGGACAAATTGATCAATGTAATACAATGGATAACCAAGAAATAGGCTCACACAAATAGGGTTAGTTGATCTTCATTTTAGGAGAAAAAGTGATCCAATTAGCAATGGATATTTTCAACAAATGTCACTTGAATGAAAATGTTCCATAAGCAAAAAACAAGAACAAAAACAGAAGCAGAAAAGGAAGGAGGAGAACAAGGAGGAAGAGGGGGAGGAATAGTAAGATGATGAGGAGGAAGAGGCAGCAGGTAGACATTGACATAAATTAAATAAAGTGAGTCCTAGATTCAAGTAAAATTTTTATTTTATTTGGTCCCTGGATTATAATAATCATTCATTCACCATATAGTGTTGTCTTTACTTTCTGGTACCAGGCCTAATAGGCACAGAACCATTACTCCTGGATCAACTGTTTAATTATTATTATTTTAATTTTATATAGACAAGAAGAGAGATACCACTCCACCATCCAAAAAGTCTGTGCTGGTGCTCCAGGTGGTACCAGGGCTTGAACCTAGAATCTCAAATCTGGTAAAGTGATTGCTCAATTTGATAGACTAGTCTACTGAACCCACAGTTGTGGTTTTATTCTATTTACTTTCATCTTCCTCTTTGTTTTGAAGACATCTCAGTTTAAAAAGCTTTCTCTTGGGGGTAGATAGCATAATGATTATGCAAAGAGATTTATATGCCTGAGGTTCCAAAGTCCTAAAGAAACTTTCATGCCTGAGAATCCAAAGTCCTGGGTTCAATCCCCTGCACCAAAATAAGCCAGAGCTGAGCAAAGCTCTGGTAAAACAAAACAAAACAAAAAAGAAAAATAGAAAAAAATAAATGAAAACAAAAGCTTTCTTTTTGTTTCCAGTCTTCTTACATGCTGTATTGCAGGAAGTTACCACAGTGCATAGTTAAGCAAAATCAGTGTGTTCACTGGCAAACGCTAGAAGAAGTGTGTTCACTTAAAAAAAAAAAAAAAAGCTAACAAATGGGGGCCTAATGGTAGCACAGTGGGTTAAGTACCCATTAACCAAGCTCAAGGACCAACATAAGTATCCTGGTTCAAGTACCCAGCTCCCCACCTGTAGGGGGGATGCTTCATAAGTGGAAAAGCCGGTCTGCATGTGTCTGTCTTTCTCTCCCCACCGCTCTGCATTACTCTCCTCTCTGGATGTCTGTCCTACCCAACAACAATAACAATAGCAACAACAAGTGTAACAAAAATAGGGGAAAATGGCCTCCAGGGGCAGTGGATTCTTAGTGAAGGCACTGAGCTTCAGTGATAACCCTGGAAGCAAAAACCAAACAAAAAAACTAACAAGTGTTCTCAAAAGGTATTGCAGAAAGCCACAATTCCTGTACAACAAATTTATATGTGTACTTTTCCATGTATAATATAAACTTTAGATTTTATCATTTATTCAGGCCAACAATAAAGGCAAAATCTGGGGAGTCAGGCTGTAGCACAGTGGGTTAAGTGCAGGTGGTGCAAAGTGCAAGGATTAGCGCAAGGATCCCAGTTCAAGCCCCCGGCTCCCCACCTGCAGGAGAGTTGCTTCACAAATGGTGAAGCAGGTCTGAAGGTGTCTATATTTCTCTCCCCTTTCTGTCTTACCCTCCTCTTTCCATTTTTTTCTGTCCTAACAACAATGACATCAATAATAACAATAATAACTACAACAACAATAAAAAAGGGCAACAAAAGGGAAAATTATCTTTCTCTCCCCCTCTCTGCCTTCACCTCCTCTCTCTATTTCTCTCTATCCTATCTAACAATAAAACAACATCAATAACAACAATAATAACTACAACAATGATAACAAAACAAGGGAAACAAAAGGGAAAATAAATAAATATATATGACACAATTTATGATTTTACTTTCTCTTTTGATATTTATTTAACTATTTATTTAGTTGAATAGGGCAGAAATAAATTGAAAAGCAAAGAGAGATAGAGTGGGAGAGATGAAAAGAAACCTGTGCAGCTCTGCTTCATTGCTCTTTATGTATCCTCTCTGCAGTTGGGGATGGGGACTTGAATCTGGGTCCTTGTACATGATAAAGTGTGTGCTCAACAAGTTAGTCACTGCCTGGTCCTGTGATTTCACATTCTTTTCCCAAATTCTTGGTCTCCAGAATTCATTTATAATCCTAAATGACATATCTGTCATTCTGTCATATCTGTCATTCTAGACTGAGACATCCATCTCTGGGTGGGAAACATATGACCTTTTCTATTTTAAAAATCCACTGATAGTCTACTGAACTAGTATCCATGTTAGTTTAAAAGTCTATAACATAGCTAGTAGAATGATATCTAAATTGTTGCTTTATATTTTATCACAGAAATTACTAGAATGCCAGGGAATGTAGAAAAAATAGCAAAAATGCACCAGGCCCAGCTTCATAGACTATGATGTGGTAAGTCTGGGGTGGGTCAGGAATAGGTATTTTAGCTCAGAGAATAGGAATTTTTTTTTCATCATTACTAGAACTTCACTCATATACAAAAACAGGACAGAGGCAGAGCCAGAGAGATAGACAACACACTGGAAAGCTTCCTTCAGTAAGGTGGGGGTCAGGTTCAAACCTGGAACATGGAGAACAGGTTAATTTTTATGTTAAATCCAGTTTGAAAAAATAAAAGCACACAGAGATTGCAAATTCAGGAACAAAAACACTTAAGGTTAGAAACAAAAACTCAAAGACAAAAGAAATCATCTCTGCAGAGGCATCAAAATAAAAGTCTATGATGTGAAACAGAAAACTAAAAGCAAATTACAAAAACTTTTCTACTGCAACCCAAAAGAAAGTGTCTCAGTTATGTATGCATGGCTTCATTACCATCTGTGTATTTTGTAACAATATGGGGTCCATATCATTTCTTACAACCAAAAATAGTTACTGTAGACTACTATTCTGTACCGCCAATTCATTAAACATAAAATAAATGTTATTTATGTTCTTTGTGAGTGGAGGACAAGAATGAGGAAGCTGTCAACCAGATTGATTGAATTATGATAGTGATGATACATGCACATGCGTGGGTGCTACTACAGTTGTTATTACCATTCATCCCAAAGATGGAAACAAAAGAAAGCATGAGTGGAATTGACATTTAAGTGTAGGAGTTGGGTGGGATTTCCTAGATGTGTTGTTGGGAAGCACATGGACTCCTTTGGTTTTCAGACAAAGAATGGTACTTTTGTTTCTTTTCTTCAAGGAGAAATGAAGAGACTTTTGATCTAAGGAGATAGCAGTATATGTACCTGCTGAGTCACCTTGGAGGTCCCCCTGTGCCTGTGCCAGCCCTAGCTGACAGTATTAGTCTTCTCCCACTGGAAAGAGCTTTGGCGACACTACTGATGGTGAGCATACATCCCTCCCCCCCTGTATCTGCCAATATGTACTTAATGATTAGAAGTTGAGGTAGCATCCTCCCCAGGATCATACTGAGTATTTCTAATGACTTGAAGTGACTCCATCCTTCTCCACCACTCTATCTCCTTCTCTTTTTTCCTCTTGATCTCTGTTTCACGATCAGAAAGAATTGACAATTTTTCTTAATTTATTTATAAAATAAAAATTATTGTCAAGACCATAGGATAAGAGGGTACAATTCCACACATTTCTCAACACCAGAGTTCCATAATCCATCCTGTCCATTGAAAGCTTTCCTATTCTTTATCCCTCTGGGAGCATGAACCCAGGATCACTATGGGGTTCAGAAAGTGGAAGGTATAGTTTCTGTACTTGCTTCTCTGCTGAACATGGGCATTAGCAGGTTGATCCATACTCTCAGCCTGTTTCTATCTTTCTCTAGTGGGGCAGGGCTCTGGAGAGGTAGGGTTCCAGGATACATTGGTGAGGTTGTCTGCCCAGGGAAATCATGTTTATGTCATGGAAGCATCTGCAACATGGTGGTTGATAAAGCATTAAGATATAAAGCAGAACAAATTGTTTAATAGTCAAGAACCTAAGTGCAAGAATGTAGCAGATGAGATTTGGGGGTCTTAATTTTGGAATAAGCTAGTAGGTCTGTTTTATATATATTCCAAGGGGTCCATGACTTTACTAATTTTTGCCTGAGCCTGACAGCTAATATGCTGGTGGATCAAAGGTATTGTCTGGGGAGATGGTGTCAGAGTTGGAAATCAGGGAAGAGAGTAGTTTCCAAATATGGGAAAAGTATTTAAATACCATGAACTGTAAACCCCATCCATTTGATCTGGAGCCCATATTAAGTACAGGAGCCTGTGTAACTTCTGCATCCTTGTAGGTATGAGATCAGATTTTATGGCCATTCTAGGAACATTCTAACTGCACTCATTGCTGGACCCATCTTCTTCAAATGCTGGAGTACTTTGGCCCAACCTCCCTTCTGATAATGGGGCAGTCCCTACCAATGTCAACCCACATTGAGGGCAAATTCCTGTAGAGTCCTACAATGGGGTCCATTAATCTGTTCCTGATGAAGATGACCTGGCGCAGTGGAGACCGGGATCTGTTAGAGGTCTAGGTCCATTATGTCTGTATGAAAATGCTAGGATTCCCTGAATAGAACCCCAGGTAATGGGGTTGCCTGGTAATAATCAAAATAACCATCATTAAAGTATGCTGGTTTCTTGCCCTTATCCAGATTTTGTAGTCCTTACTTTGTTTGACAAGACTTGCCTTGTAGTGATTGAGAGAAGTGAAATAGGAATTAGGTGAGGAGGGTATCTAGGTCTAGGTAGAAACTATTTGATTAACTACTTTATGATGTCATTTTTAGGTTTTTCTACTTGCTTATTGGGCCACAAACTATTTTTCACTTTTGCTTTAAGATATATATTTTCCCCTAACTTATGGATACATGTACACATGTGCTCTATTTCTTTGGCCTTGGTCCATATCTAGGTCCTGTAGCTTTGTTGGGAATTTCACCACCTGAAATAGAATCAAGGTGCCCTATGAACTAGGAATCTTCTTACCAGAGTACTGGAGCTGAAGGGCTGACATTGAAGGACTATCATCTGTGGACACAATCCGAAGTGAAATATGTAGTGGTGGTACTAGTTGCACTGATTGGGCTGAGATCAGCAGATGCAATGTCAAATGGTATCTTTGAGAGAAGCCTGCTGGAAAACGAGTCCCACCAATGACATTCCAAGACTAGAGGAAATATGAGTTTTATAGAGAATGGGGAGGGATCCTGCTGTCTTAGAGTTTAAGAAGGCAATAGATAGTTATTATTATAACCAAGTTAATTGGAAATTTTGTTGACTTTGAAAATCTCATTGTTAGGATTTTCTGTAACTTACAAGACCTCACCAAGATTTGTGTCATTTGATGCTATTTACATATAGTTGTATCTGATATATTGAGGCAGCCAGTTGTTTCTGATCTCTTTGGTATAAGATTATAGGTGATTTAATATTTCAAAGAAAAATTAATTATTAGAAATGTATTAACAATTTAATCTCATTATTAAAATTCAATCAGGTTACCAATTTGAAGACTTAAGTACTTATATTAAAGAAATATATACTCAGAACTGGAGCCTATGCATCATAAAGTTAGAGACATTCAATATATTTTCCCCCTCTCATATTGATTGAAGACACAGGAATACTCCCTTCCACCTTCCATGAAGCCAACATCACCTTAATGCCAAAAGCAGATAGAGATACAACAAAAAAAGGAAACTACAGACCAATATCTCTGATGAACAAAGATGCTAAAATACTGAACAAGATCATAGTCATCTGGATATAGCAATATATTAAAAAGATTGTTCATCACAACCAAGTGAGATTATCGCAGGAATGCAAGGCTGGTTCAATATATGCAAGTCAATCAAAGTGATTAATTACATCAATAAAAGCAAATCAAAAAGCACATGATTATCTTAATAGATGCAAAGACTTCTTTTGACAAAATCCAACACCCATTCATGCTCAAAACACTATGAAAAATGGGAATAGGTGGAAAGTTTCTTAAGTATGGACAATTTAGAGTTTAGAAATAAGAGTCAAGCAAATCTGGCTATAGGGTCCAAGGCTTCTTCCTCCTAGTTCCATCTTCTCTGAGGGCCAGAGTAATGACTTATTTCTGAATTTTTAAAATAATTTTTATAATTTTCTATTATCTATTTAATATTGATTTACAAAATTACATGTCAACAAAGGTATAAATCCACTCCATTCCCACCACCAGGACTGAATTTTCAGTTGCCTCACTGCAAGCCACCACATAGGCCAGCCATCATCTCTACAACTATCTGTCTATATTTATACATAATTGTCCCATTTTTCTTTCTGATCCAATCCTCTCTTCCTCTCCAAGCCACTTGTGACAACATTCTACCTCTATATGTCCTTCTCATTTTTCCTCCTCTCTGTCTCTGGGTGGTGATGAAGCTAGAGATCAGAGCCCTCTTATCTTCTTCCTCCTATCATTTCTGCCCCCTTGGAATATGGATCAAGGTTGCTTTTGGGGTGCAGAAGGTAGGAGTTCTGGCTTAAGTAATTGCTTCTCCTCTGGACCTGGGCATTGGCAGGTTGATCCATACCGCTAGCCTACTTCTATCCTTCCCCAGTGGGCCAGAGCTCCAGTAAAACAAGGTTCCAGGACACTGTTGAGATTGTCTGCCCAGAGAAGTTAGGATGGAATCATGATAGCATTTGCAGTTTGGTGTCTGGATGGTAGCAGGACATAAATTGAGACAAAGGTTAATGAATAGGAACCAAAAAGTAGTAATAGAGTATATTAGGGATCTTAAGGTAGAAGAAAGCTAAAAAGTCCCATCTTTGGCATGTTTCTGGGGGCACACAATTATAGTTTTGTTTCAGTTTGATAGCTAGCCTGAAGTTCGATATAAATATTTTCTGAGAAAATGGTGTCAGAGTAGAGAAAAAAGCTAGGAAATTGGATTAGGTCAGTGAGTAGCTACCATTCTTGAAAAAAATTCTGTGGATACGATTAACTAAATTAGCTATTTACCACCATCCACCTGACCCAGGACATTATATTTGACAACAGAACCTGTATAGCCTCAGAACCCTTATTGGTCTGAGCTCGCAGCTCATAGTCATATCTGGGAACACTGCAGGTTGCACTCATTTCAGGACCAGTCTTCCTCGAGTGGCAGGACAGGATCTCCGACCTCCCTTTGGAGACTGAGGCTATTGCTACCTTTGCTGCCTTTTGATGAAATCAAAGTCCTGGGAGGGCAAACAAGAGGGCTTATGATGAAGCTCCTGATGTAAGTGACCAGTGGTGGTGGAGAGAGGGATCCAATTAGAGATCTAGGCCCATTATATTTCTGTGGGGCTAAGGATTCCCTAACCAGGGCCCCAGATGATGTGGTGGTATGCTATTGCCCAAAACAGGCATTATTAAGTGAGCCAGTCTCTTGCCCTTATCCAACTTTTATAGTCCTATTTTTTATATGATGATATTAGACTTTCTCCCAGTTTTTTATGCATTGAGTGTCATATGTTGAACTCAACCAGAACTAGGATTTTGGGGTCTGTCTTCTTTGGGCCTTTCTGCTATGCTGCCCAGCTAATTTGATCTAAGTCCAATCAATTAGAGAATTTATGATGCATTCTTAAGGCATTTCAACTACTAGTGAGCACTTTAATTTTGAGTTATATTATTGCCCCTTGCTCATTGAGATATGTACACCTGTACTCAGTACTCTAAACCCTAGCCTACTCCCATGTGTTAGGAAAGATCTCATAAGATTTGAAGAGTTGTGAGGTTGACTTCTCATGCTTGGTATCTCTGGTTACAGTCCACAATAAGACTGAATTCTGAATTCTGAAATTCAACACACTTTTCTCTCAGAATGGTGATACTGTAAAAGTCAAAATTCTGGGGTCCACATTACCCCATTTATGGGGACAGGGAGTCATCTGACAGACAGGTACACTAAGCAGGTAGAGGCACTTGCCTTGGTCACTGTGGGAACCTGTGGCAGGAATAGATGAATGAGGGGAGAATTCTGACCCTTCACAGGGGTTCTGAACTTAGAACCAGACACTTGTAAATAGACTGGTGGAAGACAAGCCCTGGGATGCAGTCTTGGTTCAGAAATAGTATCCTGAGCAGAAATGCGGGAATTATCCTCACTGTCACTGTGGAGCCAGTCTAGGATGCTTCTGGATTCCACTTCATGGGTATACTATCCTTTAAAAAATAGTTTTATTTATTTATTGGAGAAAGACTTCTAGAAATCAAGAGGGAAAAGAGTGATAGAGCAGGAGACAGACAAGCACCTGCAATACTGCTTTACCACTTGGGAATGAATGAATATTCTTGCCAAATCCACCCATGTCTCCAGAAGATACCCTGTTTAAAACTTCATGCTGTTATCAGGCCACCCCATCAGCTGGGGGTCCTATTTGGGGAGTCCTGAGATTCCAAAACAGACACAATGGGCCTAGACCTCAAATAAATCCCCTTCTCCATTGTCTCTGTTCATCTCTATTAGGAGCAACAAAATAGACTCCTTTGTGGGCCTCCATAGGACTTTGCCCTCAACTTGGATCAACAATGGTAGAGAATGTTCCATCCTCTGAAGGGAGGATGTACAACATACTCTATGCTACACTTGAGGAAGATGGGTAGATATTGGGGTAACTTGGAACCATCCTACTCATGACCACAGAATATGAGCTCAGATCTACAGGGATGCAGAGGTCACATAGGCTCCTAAGCGGAATATGGGCCCCAGATCACATCAGATTGACGGGATTTATAGTCAACAATATTTATATACCTTTCCCATATTCGGGAGCTACTCTCTTCCCTGATCCAGCTTTCTGGTCCTTTTTCCACCCATAACATCATCTCCCCAGACAATAACTTGGATCCACCTACATATCAGATTTCAGGCTCAGGGAAAACAAACAAACAAACAAACAAACAAACTAGTATAGACACAGGCCCTTTGGAATATTACTAAAATATGCTTACTATCTATCTACAAAACGGAGACCCCACCCGCAACCCTTCATCAGCATTATTCTAGCCTTTAGGTTCATGAGCAGTAGTAGTTAACTCTTTTCAACCACCAGGTTCCAGATGCTAGCATGATGCCAACTGGACTTCCCTGGGCAGTCAACCCCACCAATGTGTCCTGGAGCTCTGCTTCCCTAGAACCCTGCCCCACTAGGGACAGATAGAGGCAGGCTGGGAGCATGTATCAATCAGTCAATGCCCATGTTCAGTGTGAAAGCAATTACAGAAGCCAGACCTTCCACCTTTTGCATCCCACAATGACCCTGGGTTCATACTCCCAGAGTATTAAAGAATAGGAAAACTATCAGGGGAGGGGATGGGATACGGAGTTCTGGTCATGGGAATTGTGTGGGGTTATACCCCTCTTATCCTATGGTTTTGCCAATGTTTCTTATATATATATATATCTTGATGGTAAACCCTCATTTTGTTATGCTTTCCTGTGGAGATGCACTTTGAAACCCTCTCATCACAGAATCTTTCTCCTTCTGATGCAATGCATTCAGAGTCAGGTACCTTCATGACTTCTCTCCCTGCCCCCTAACCACACAGGTTCTTTCTTCTTCATCCTCTTGCTAGGATGAAGAACTCCCAGGATCCCTAGAACATGTGGTGTGATAAGCTACACACCAGTGTGTTCCTCTGGCTCAGGTGTGACAATGAACAGGAATGTGGGGACCAGTTTCTCCCTACACAAGGCATCCACATGGCTGGGGACAGAACTGCTTCTGTATTAGTATGAGATTCTGAGAAGTTCCATCAGACTATCTGGTGGTGCTGTGACCCAGTAAGAAGGAAGAGAATGAAGACAGAAAATATGCAAACTCCCTGATACAGTAACTCCTATCCTGGGCTAATCAATCTATCCGTCTATCCTTATGCACAGATGTGGTGGTTTGTTCAGGGGACAGGTGAGTTGTGGTCACCAAATTCCAAAGACTACATAGTCTCTCCAAATTCGCAAACATTTCTTAAAATCTCGGTCATTATTACATGACTCTGGGGATTAGGGAGCACTTTAATTTGATTACATTTCATCTGGAACCAAGTCTTATCTGCCATCTTGCAGAAGAGAAATCTGGGTTTCTGTTCTGGGTGAGAAATATTGGCCTTTTACCACAACTTGTTGACACTGCTTTGCCTCAATCATGAAATCACAGACTGAATCCATCTTCTGAGTAAATGTTTTGTGCCAGCTAAGGATGTTTGGGTGTTGCTTGGAATTCTGCATCTGCAGCACTGTTATTTATGTGACTCTTGGCACAAAGGGAAAACAGTCAATCAATGTGTGTTCAATAAACCTTTCTCATCAACTAGAGACTTGCCTTTTGAAAAAGAAGCACACAGCTGGCGCTCATACCACCAAGCCCTTTGAAAGCTGCAAATTCATAAATAAAGCCCAAAATAGAATTTGAACATGAACTGCCTTACCCAAGGTGTGAAACACTTAGCACTAAACAAATCCTCTCTCTCCTAACTGTTACATAAACAATGGGATTGAATATAAAGAGAAATATAGGAAGAGCTGGAGCCTGGCCGATTAGAAGCATGTGGATGTGTTCATACAAAGCAGTCAAGAGTTTCTGCTTAGCAATTATCATCCACGGACAATCATTTATTTGTATCTTTGGAGGGTGAGGTTTCTTTTTTTTTACTGGGTTCAAAAAACAGTTGTGGCAAACATATTTTGAAAGGTGGGTATGCTGTGTGCCTAGTATCTGCTTCAGGATAAAAATGAGAAATGACACAAATATTAGGTCATGGGGAGTTTTAGAGGCAGGAGATACTGTCTGACCAATGACTGCAGGAGACATGAAAATATCCATCACAGATGTTTTCTGTAACACCAGCACAGCAAATTAAAGAACTTATAGAGTACTTCACTTGTCTAGTTTTATGTAACATTAAATCTTGTGCTCACAAAGCAAAAACATGCTTGTTATTTTTCTTGGAAGAGAGCAGAGATTAGGGGTGAGCTGAGAGTCAGTCTTAACACAGATTAAAAACTCCTCATCTTCCCATAAATTACTTGTGTACAAGCTACATTTTTTTTATAGCAAAGGAATTAATTTACATGCCTGTTTTTAACACATTGGTTTGTTCTGAAAATTCATCTCCGGAAAAGAGTAAGAATGTGAATGATACTCAAGCATATCACAAAAGGGATTTAATATTGCCATTTTCATTTGAGAGGCCTGTCAGTATGACTCCCATGTTCATCTTCACCAGTGGCCTGAAAGCCATGGCATCCTTGCCTCTCCTATTTCTCCTGCCCCAGATGCCAGGTCCTAGGGGAATGCCATCACATACCAAGTTAGAATGCATTAATTGGTAACATTTGGTTCTTTTGTACTGCTGCCAGATTTCACACTAGCAGTTTGCGCCTCAGAAAGCTTTATTGAGTTTATGTTTCTGCAAGTATTTTTCATTATTCATATTTAAATTACATTCTTTTGAGAAGGAGATAAAGGCTAGGGACTTTTTTTTTTTAAATCAAGAGACAAATGATGTATGTAGTAAAAAATTCACAGGTTTTGGGAGTCAGGCGGTAGCTCAGTGGGTTAAGCTCAGCGGGTTAAGCTCAGGTAGCCTGAAGTGCAAGGACCGGTGTAAGGATTCCAGTTCTTCGGTTTGAGACCCTGGCTCTCCACCTGCAGGGGAGTTGCTTCACAGGTAGTGAAGCAGGTCTGCAGGTGTCTATCATTCTTTCTCCCTCTGTCTTCCCCATCTCTCTCCATTTCTTTCTGTCTTATCTAACAATGATGACATCAATAACAACAATAATAACTACAATAACAATAAAGAACAAGGTTAACAAAAGGGAAAATAAATAAACATTTAAGAAAAATCACAGGTATTTTATAATTGAAGGGAAACAACATTCCCTCAGTCACCAAAATACTTAAAGAACATTAGGTTTGAGCAGAACATGTTTATTGATGGATGTGACTAACGAAGTTAGAACTTTCTTATCTAACCTGGTGGATAGATAAAGAACTTGAGTTTGAAAATATGGCAACCCATTCAGCTAAAAGTCTTTAGGGACAGGCCTAGAAACTGGCATTCTCAACATTCACACCTGAAAAACAAGGGAAGATGACTTACATGAGATGAACTAGCCTGTGGGCCTGGGAACTGAGACTTTCAAGCCACCTGTGCACCTGGAGAAACAATCAGAGAAGTACCTGGCAATGACTGGCCCCATTATCTCTCCTCCCTCAATGGACACTTTCAAAAAAAGTTACAAATGACCTGTTGGGTTGGAAAGAAAACATTTGTAAAAAGGACTTCAAAGGATCTCAGCAATGTGGAACCTCCACGTCTAAAAACAATGAAGTGATTTACGTATGGAATTGAAAAGACTTGCCTAATGGCAAGAAGCAGAGACCTGAAAACCTTCAAAAGTGGGTTTAAAAAAAAAAAGAACACTGGGTGAAGGAAGTATGGAGGTGAAAACCAATTATTGAATGGTTTCCTCATATGTGGAATATAGAGAACTGAATCATGTGAGCTTGCAATGAGTAAAAGAGAGAGGGAGAAAAACAGAGAGAGAGAGAGAGAGAGAGAAACATACACAGAGAGAGTGAGAGTGAGAAACACACAGAGAAAGAGAGAGATTGTCTCTATAACTTTGTAAGAATGAACAATAGTGGTTATCTTTGAGAAAGGGGTACAGAACTATATACTCCTGTTATCTTAAAACCCTGTAAACCATTATTAAATCATTAATTAGAAATTTTTAAAAAACTGTGGGAGGTTGGGCGGTGGTGTACTGAGTTATGTGCACATACTATGAAACACAAAGACATCACAATGATCCTGGTTCAAGCTCCCAGCACCTCACCTGCAATGCAGGTCGGTTCACAGGCAGTGAAGCAGGTCTGCAGGTGACTGTCTTTCTCTCCCCCTCTCTGTCTTCCCCTCCTCTCTTAATTTCTCTGTCCTACCTAAGAACAACAACAATGACAACAACAACAACAATGGAAAAAAGAGGACCTCCAGAAGCAGTGGATTCATAGTGCAGCCACTGAGCCCCAGCGATAATCTTGGAGGCAAAAAAATAAGTAAAATAATAATAATAAGTTCTGTGGGGAGGTAGATTTGATTATTTTCACCTCTGCATTTTGCAATATCTCTTTTTTTTTATTATTGATTTACATGAGAGCACTGCTTACCTCTGTTTTATTGTGGTGCTGAGGATTGAACCTGTGGTGTTTGGTGCTTCAGGCCTCAAAGATCTTTTGCATAACCATCATGCTATCTCTCCTCAGCTTTTTTACACTTTTTTTTTTTAAAACTACAACTTGTTTTTCTAGCACAAAGGAAGTTATGGGACAGGAGAGCTAGTCTTCCAATCCTCTAAAACCCAGAAAGCTTATTTCCTAATCCCCCTGGGGAAATGCCAAACAATACAACCATTACTGAAAAGACCCTTTCAATTAGAATAATTGAAGTTACCTAGGTAGCATAATGATTATGCAAAAGACTCTCATTCCTGAGGCTCAGACTTAGAGATGAAGTTCAATCCCCTACAGAGGCATAAATCAGACCTGAGTAGTTCTCTGTATCTCATCCATTAAAAATAAATACAACACTTTTGAAAATCTGGGTAGCTTTTTTTTCAATTTGGATACTTTTATTGAAGAATTGAAAGTAAAGCAAAACAAACAAACACATGTTAAGTAGTCTTTGTAAACCCCGTGAAAGGGATAGCAGAATAAAATATTTTTGCTTTAAAATTTATGAGCAGGACTGAAAGAGCATAGTGCCACTCCACCAATGATGCTTATTTGCAAGTGTCTTTCTTTTTTTCAGTGTTGGGGGTTGGATCCAGCCCTGATGCATGCCAGGCCTATGCTTTATTGCTGACTTACCCTCCTGTCTCAAAGAACAGATTTTTTTTTCCTTAGGGGAAAGTTTCAAAGAGCAGTTGAGCTTATAATCACCAAGACAAATGAAAATTTCAGAAGGATCGGTTCAGGGAGCTTGGTTTGGGGATAGTGGATATGCCAATCATGGGTTTTGCTAAATTGAGGAGTTCAAGGATGACTATAGATCCTCTCTGTTACAGTCTTAAGAACAAAAGCTACCAATTTTGTCAGAGCATGAGGGCCCAGGGTCTCCATGCTAATCCAGGGCTCTCACACTATAGTGTGGGACCCCATGTTTATATATTATTTCATTTCTTCAAGTTTTAATTTTCTTTCTTTTCTTTTTAATTAATCTATTATTTATTTATTTTACCAGAGAACTGATCATCTCTGGCATATGATGATGTAAAGGGATCTAGAAACCTCAGGCATGAGTATCTTTTGTATAATCATTATGTATCTCCTTGGCCCTGTTAAATATAGGCTGATGGTGCTGCCAGGTAACCCATAATTCCAGTCCTACTTCCTAATTCCCACTTCACAGATGAGGAAACTGAGGTTTGGAGTTAATATCACTTCTCCAGGTATTTCTCAGGAGGCCTCGGGATTCAAAACACCACTGGAGTTGGTAACTAGGGACATAGCTCAGCACCTTAGAACACAGGATTTGCAGGCCTGAGGGATCAACTTATGCCAGAGCTGAGTGGTCCTTGGGTCTCCCAAATACTAATAAGTAGATATATGTATATATACATTTTTTTTTGCCTCTAGGTTTACGCTGGGGCTCATTGCTGGCATTACAAATCTGCTGCTCTTGGTGACAATTTTTTCCTTAAAAAGATTATTTTTTTTAATTGGATGGGGCAGAGAGGAATTGAGAGAAGAAGTGGAGATAGAGAGGGAGAGAGAAAGATAGGTTCCTGCAGAACTTATTAGCTGCTTGTGAAGTGTCCCCACCCTCCTGCATGTGGTGAGGGAGGGGCTCAAAACCTGGTCCTTGAGCCTAGTACTATGAGCCCTAAACCTGATGCACCCAGGCCCAATAAGTAAATATGTCTTAAGAGAAACTTAAAAACTACAGTGGAAGAACACTGTGCACACAAATCACACACAGAAAAATTTCCTATTTTCATTTATTTATTCACTTATTTGTGCCATTAGAGTATTGCTGGAGTTCAGTGGCTGTATAAATCCATCACTTTTGGTGGACTCATTTTTTTTTTTTTTAAGATAGAGAGTAAGATACATACAGAGAAAGAAATGAAGAAGAGAAGATATAATACAACACTGTTCCACTGCTCTCAAAATTCTCCTTGTGAAAGCACTCCTATGTACTGAGCAGGGGCTTTAACCTAGGTCCTTGAACATGGTAAAGTATGTGCTTTACAGAATGAACTGCTTCTCAGCACCTGTTCCCCAAGTTTTTACAGGTGTGGGTGAAGGTTACAAAAGTTGGGCCCCATGATTATTCTCTACCTAACTCAGTGACTAGTGGTGATTCAGTGAGTGACAGGTGAAGAAGGAATCCATTTAGTGAAATAACTAGGGTAGACAAGTGTCTGTCACAGGGACCTAGACAAGAGTCACTTTGAGATATTTGCTGACTCACTGACTACTGGCAATATTAGATGCCTCCCCCTCCCCCTCCCCCCCTTTCCCTCTCCCTCTCCCTCTCCCTCTCCCTCTCTCACTCCATTTCCTTCTTTCTTGCCACCAGGGTTATAATTTGGGGCTCCTGGGGGCATTACCCTACCCCCATTCTTATATTTGATAGAACAGAAAGAAGTTGAGAAAGAAGGGGGAGATAGGGAGAGAAAGAGAGAAACCTGCAACACTGCTTTACCCTCATGAAACTTCTCCATGGATGGGGACCATGGGCTTGAATCCTGGTTCTTCAGCATTATAACAGGTGTGCTCAACAGGTATTTTACTGCCTGAGGCTCTCCTATTCTTTCAAGCAATATTAGGGAGAAGACAGGTCACCCTGCCCCACTCTCTTGTTATGTTTTTGTCATCTCCAGGGCTTTACTGCAGTGGGAGAGAGAGAGAGAGAGAGAGAGAGAGAGAGAGAGAGGGAATAATATAACACTAAAACATCCTGCAAAGAGTTGGGGGGAGTCAGACTTGAATTTGGTCATACTCATGGGAGGGCAGCATGCTATCCAAGTGAGCTATTTTGTCTGCCCTCCCACTCAACTGTTTGCTGAGGTCAGCAAGATAGCACATTGCCTGGAGGCCCAGATCCAATCCTTGGCACCATCATATGGCAGATCCAAGCAGTACTCTGATCTCTCTGTCTCCCATGAAAACAAACCAGTATTTTAAAAAAAAAAAAAGCAAGGGGCAGGGTGGTATTCCGCATGGTAGAGTGCCTATTTTACAATGTGTAAGGACCTAGGTTCAGTTAAGTGAAGTGAAATCCCATTAAAATAACTCTCTTCCCAGGAGGCATTCTGGGACTGTGCAAACCTGGTGACACTAAAGAAAAGAAGGGAAACTTCATGAGACAAAGCAGGGTCTGGAGAGGACTGGCCAGAGATACTGAATGGGTACTTGGTTCCTATCTCGACTATCCACTTCTTCTGTGCAGTCACTAGTCATGGGGCTAATGTTCATCAAGAGGTGAGTTTCCGAGAGCTGGGTTTGAACCTTTCTCCTGAGGGCTTTGCTTGTGATTTTGCAGTGTGACTGCCACATGCCCCACAGCAGTCCTAGTCTGAGCTGCAGTTGCTCCACTATGATCTAGGGGTGGGGTTCAGGCTATTGCCCCCTGTGAAACTTTAGACCACGGGCTTTATACATTTGGTCTGACACAAAAATGAAGAAACCCCCTTCATCAGCCCACGGCTCTGTTAAGTGCAGGCTCTGTTGGATGGCCCAGGTTTGACTGCCCTTGACTGGACTAAACCCAGGGCACCTGCAGCTGCATATGTGAACAAAAATAACATCCAGAGAGGTGAATGAATGGACAGTGGTCACCCAATGTTCTCTGAGCCAACTATCCTGCTCTTAATTAACCTTTTTGCCCAAGTTGTTTTGTTGCTTGTTTTTCTCTCTTCAAAGAGGGTTTGTGACAGAGCTTAAAATGATGTTCTGAGAATTAAAGGAGAGATGTCAGGTTAAGGTTAAAGAATGATACTGCCCTAGTAATTTTGATGGAGGAGGAGATTTCCTCTTTCTGTTTTCAAGCCCCCTTCATGTTTTTAAATAATTTTGATACTTATTTTTGTTTGTAATGGCCCAGATGGATCACAGAATCAGCTAACCAGTTGCTTGCAAAAATATCCTCTTTCAATTTCAACTGCATAAATAAAGTCAGCTCTCTGATAAAATCTAGAAATAAAGATCATGTGATCAGAGGAAGCTTTACATCTTTCCATGCTTTTCATTCTCTATGGAAAGACATTGTGAGTCAGATATGAGGCTAGACAAGACTGACTACAGTTCTGCCTTCCATCTCATTCTCACCTGTCTTCCCCTTCTCTTTTCTCCATGATCACTGAGTTCTCACAAGTGTGGGTGATGAGATGGTGACTTGTGGTGAGCAACTGTCCAGATTATTACCCTCTGTGCTCCTGGAATCAGAGTGAGGAGAGAACATTGTTTCTCTGATGCCTGCACCCGATGTCTTAGAAAATAACTCTCCATCATTATATCAAAATTAACTGCATACTTTGTCTCATTTTCTCCCGTAGATCAAGCTCTAAGTAATTATTGGAAACCAGGCCAAGATGGAGTCCCTTTGAGGTTCACCCACCAGAGCAGACACTACTCAGGGTAGTATGATTTGTGAATCTACACATCATCTAAAACAAAAGCATTTGCCTTCCAATTAAAAAGCAGAAGCCACTGTGCTAAATGTGAATAGGCACTGGTCATAGGTTAGACTGATGGGGTTCACAACTAATGGTATTTATATACTCTTCCCATATTTGAGAACTGCTCTCTGGCCTGATCCTGCTTTCTGGTCCTACTCTCAACTCTGACACCATCTCCCCAGACAATACTTTTAAAAGTCCACCTGCATGTTAGCTGTTGGGCTCAGGCAAATTAGTAAAGTCATGGGCCCCTTGGAATATATCTAAAATAGACTTCCCAGCTTCTTCCAACATGAAGACCCCAAATCTCATCTGCTATAATTTTATCTTTAGGTTCCTGATTATTAGGCACTTTATTCTGCTTTATACCTTAATTCTTTTTCAATCACCAAGTTGCAGATGCTACCATGTGTTGGGGAATTATACAGATGCAGTCTTTGCCCTCAGGTTTTGCCACTTCCTGTGATATCCTTGCAGTGCCCTTTTCAACCAATCCTGTCCTGACACATCACTCCTGGTTGTTGCCTTATAAAGCCCTCCCACTTCTGCACTCGTTCTCTCGTTCTCTCTTGCCCGGTGGTGAGGTAGCAGGGGACGACCATTTTTGGCTGACTCCACGTGGCCTGAACCACCCGTCTGACCCAATAATAAAGATTTGTGTTGCCTCTTTGCTCCGATCCCTCTCTGTCTTCTCCGTGGCGCATCTCAACACCTGGCGCCTGAACATGGGGCTCGACCCGCCCAGAGGCAGGTAAGTATACAGCCACTTGACCCTCTGTGGACATGGGACAGGCTTTCTATCTCAGAGAAGTTTCACTTGGGGCTGCACTGTGGATTCTCTTGACCTTAATCGCAGTGCTTGGGAGATGTGCAGGGTCCCCTCCCATGTCTCCTTTAAGGATCACTGACTCTGGCATGAGAAGCAGCCCTAGTCTAGCTGACCATGAGGCTGTCACCCAGAGACTCCTATTTTGGCAGACATGTCTTAGGCTGCTACCACAGCTTCTGAGGCCCCTCCTTCTACCACTTTTGCCAGAGTCAGGACACCCTCCCGGGACTCATGATACAAAATAGCAGAATCTGAAAAATTAGTTCACAAAGCCCAAAAACAAAACTTCCCTACCATTTCTTTCTCCCCTCCTCACTCTCTCTAAATATCTTAAGCCTGCTTCTGTCTAACCTCTCTGCTTTCAGTAGTCTTAAACCGTGTGAGTAAAAATGGTTCAACTAAGATGGTACAGATCTAAATTCGTGTTTAAAATGACACGTCTTCATAACAAAAGTTTTTCTCCTTGTGTATTGAAGACCATGTGTATGTGTGTGTTTAAAGTCTGGTAAACATTAACTTTAAGGTTGAAAATGTAACTTTAAGGCTACATTATTACCAGGCAAAGTTAAATGAAAAAGGTTTTCAACATAGTTCTCATAAAGGTAAAATTAACTTACATTTAAAGTCTGAGATAAAAATTAGTTGAAAATCAATATATTTTAACTAAGTTGGTCTAAAAAAAACCTGCGCACACCTAGGGTGTGTCTCCATCTTTAATGGATGTAACAAAAGGTTACAAAAGATGGTATTGATATGTAAACCCCTCAAATACCTTCTCAATCAGGAATGGTAGATTGCACAATGGTTATGCTAATGATTCTCATGCCTGAGTCTCTAACAATGGCTCTTTGCCTTACCACATTTTATTGAGCTTAAATTGGTTAAGCAGCCTTAAAATGAAATGAGAAAGACCTTCCAAGTTTATAAGATACTTTAACCAATTATAATCATCGAGGTATCAACTATAGTAAACCTCTAACTTGTTACAAGTTTTTTTTTTTTTTCACAAGTGATTATAGCTATCAAGCCTTCATATGAAGAATCATCTGTTCATATGGTAAGGTATTAAACTATAAAAAGTTCTTCCATATACAACTTATGTGAATTAACAACATTCACATATTATTCTACACTTAACTGATGTACCTCGTCCCCCAATACTCAGTTGGCTAAGGCACCAAACCTCTTTTTCCATAAAAAAAAAAAATTCAAATCAGATGCCCTGCTAACCACGAGAAGCAGATTGTTTGTATTTCTTTCACAGGAATCCTGGGAAAAACCATCTGAACCCCTGCACACCCTGACGTCACCCACTAGATGGCACGACTACAGTGGCACACCCCCTGAAGCCCCAGATGTCACCTGACGTGATCTGAAGAACCGGATTCACAGACTCCAAAGACAGAACTTTCTTAATGCCTGTCTGCCCTTCCTGCTTCTGCTTTGCCTGTCACGTTTTGGCAGTTCCAGCTCACTCTCTACAGAAAAGCGGAATTCCAGTGGCTGACCTTCCTCATGGAGATAGTAGTGCAGTGTTTCATCCCCTGCCATTTCTTCCCTTAGCCATCTATTTTGGACTGAGACTTCTATAGGACTTGCTGGTATACCCTTTGGACACTTTACACAATTTTAAAGCAGCTTCCTTCCCTTCATGCTGCTGGTTTTTCAAAGACTGACCCGCAGTAGTTCATGGAGCTCACAGCCAGTTGCCTTGGGGACTGTACAGCGCTGAACAGCCCCTTCACTTAGTAGGCATACCCTCCCACCTGCAAGCCCTGTCCCCAGAGACAGGAAACCCCCCCTTACTAGATACTGGCCCCAGAGGCAGGAAATGCCCTTTGAGACATGAAACACCCCCAGAGGCAGGAGACACCCCCAAAGACAGAAAATGCCCCTTTGTGCACCAAGCCTCCCCTTGGCATCACACTGGCTCTTACTGCTCCCCTACTTGTCCTTTTCTGTTTTGTTATATCATTTAGGTTTGTGCTCAAAAGGTTTCTGCTCACCCCAACACTACTATTCCTCTGTCATAGATAGTCTTTTACAGACATTGAACCATCTTATGTGATGACTAGATAGAAAGATAGAAAAAGATGTAGAGATATTGTGAGGAGATGGTTGAGCCTGGCAGAGCTTAACCTATGAGATGAGCCCCTCCAGGTAAGTCTCTCTCTTTAAAGAGGGGTTGAGCACAGGGGGGACACATAAATCTCACAAGGTTGGCGGCTATTTAAGCCTTTCCTCCTCCACAAAAACGTCCTACATCTTCCCACCTGAGCACAGCATTCCTTAAAAACATTTAAGCCTGCCCCATTCTATATTTCCTTCCTGTGTCCATTAGATATAAAGGAAAAGGAGGAGATGTTGGGGAATTATACAGATGCAGTCTTTGCCCTCAGGTTTTGCCACTTCCTGCTATATTCTCGCAGTGCCCTTTTCAACCAATTCTGTTCTGACACGTCACTCCTGGTTGTTGCCCTATAAATCCCTCCCACTTCCTCTCTCTCTCTCTCTGTCTCTCTGTCTCTCGCTCTCTCTTGCCCAGTGGTGAGGTAGTGGGGGACAGCCATTTTTGGCTGACTCCACATGGCCTGAACCACCCGTCTGACCCAACAATAAAGATTTGTGTTGCCTCTTTGCTCCGGATCTCCTCTCTGTCTTCTCCACAGCGCAGCACAACAACCATGATGTCAACCTGACTTCCCTGGGCAAAACGACAGTGTACCCTGGAATCTCACCTCTCCAGAACCCTACCCCACTAGGAAAGATAGAAACAGGCTGGAGGTATGGATTGGCCTGTCAATGCCCATGTCCAGCAAAGAAGCAATTACAGAAGCCAAACCTCCCAACGTCTGCACCACATAATGACGTTTGGTCCATAATCCCAGAGGGATTAAAGGATAGGAAATCTTCTGGGTGTCAGGCGTTAATGCAGTGGGTTAAGCATACATGGTGTGAAGAGTAAGCACCATCACTTCAAGCCCCTGGCTCCCCACCTGCAGGGGGGTTGCTTCAGAAGCAATGAAGCAGGTCTGCAGGTGTCTGTCTTTCTCTCCTTCTCTCTATCTCCCCTCCTTTCTTGATTTCTCTCTATCCTGTCCAACAATAATAGCAATGACAACAACAACAATAATAATGACAACAACAAAAGTGATGACAAGGGCAACAAAATGGGAAAAAAATGGCCTCCAGGAGCAGTGGATTCATAGTGCAGGCACTGAGCCCCAGAAATAACCTGGAGAGGCAAAAAAAAAAAGTAAATAAATAAATAAATGAATAGGGAAGCTTCCAATGGAGGGGAAGGGATATAGAACTCTGGTGGTAGTGATTATATGTGATTGTACCCATTATCCCACAGTTTTGTTATCTTGTTGATCATTATTATACCACTAATAAAATAAATAACAACAAAAACAAACCAAAAAGAATACTGACAAAAAAAGATGGGTAACAAGAAAAAAAAAAATTATCTAAAAAGCATTGCTTGACTTGGAATGAAGTTTTGCATATTTTGATGGTAAAAATAATAAACAACACACAAAAAAGCAGAAGACCAGAGGTTCATGGACCAGAGATTCCACCTACATGTCATGTTCTTCATTTAAGCTCTGACTCTTTAGAGCACACTTCTCACTGAGAACAAAGTGAAGCTGAGGCATCCTCTGAAAATACATGTATGTCCTGGAGGACAGCTCTGCCAAGGACCCATTCTGGCCCTGCTTCTTATGGGCACAGAAAAGAGACAAGAAATACCTTTGTGTCTGCCATACTGGCACAGGTAAGCCAAGGACATTCTAGCCCAGTGTCAGAATTTCCAGAGTTCCTGCATTCATTTTATTTATTTTAAATATATATATGTATACACACACACACACACACACACACACACACACACACACATATATATATATATATAATTTATTGGATAGAGACAAAAATTTGCAAGGGAAGAGAAACACAGAAGCACCTGCAGCACAGCTTCAGTGCTCATGAAGCTTTCCCCTTGCATATGGGAACTAGGGTTTCAACCCACGTCCTTGCTCAGTGTAACATGTGCACCCTAGAATGGGTGCCACTGCCTGGCCCCTGTGCTTTTATTCTTTAAAAGATGCTCATTAATCAGTCTGAGAAAAAGGGAGGTCAAGATGTGAACATGATGATTTTATAGACCACATTTCAAGTTTTTTTACTATAACTGTGGAGTCAGATGCAGTTGTAAGATTTAAAAGGGTGATCCTATAACCCTTTACTGAATCTTTCCTAGTGTGAACATCTTTTCTAACTATAGAACAGCTCATAGGAGACTGACAATGGGGCTCTCTTGCACATACGCAGTTTAAAATTACATCGAGCTGGACCTAATTTAGATTTCACCAGGTTTTGTGTCCACTCCCATGTGTTTTTACTTCAGTGTAATCTTACCACATGTGGAGATTTCTCTGACCATAAGATATTTACAACAATCCATTGAAGTTTGCTGCTTTTTTTTTTTTTTTTTTTTTGTCTCCAGGGTCATCGCTGGGGCTCGGTGCCTGCACTATGAATCCACTGCTCCTGGAAGCCATTTTTTTCTCATTTTGTTGCCCTTATTGTTACCCTTATTGTTGTCATTATTATTATTTTCAATGCTGTTGTTGTTGTTGGACAGGACAGAGAGGAATCGAGAGAGGAGGGGAAGACAGAGAGGGGGAGAGAAAGGTAGATACCTGCAGACCTGCTTCATTGCTTGTGAAGTGACCTTCACTGTAGTTGGGAAAGACGGGGGCTCGAACCAATATCTTTATGCTGGTTCTTGTTCTTTGTGCCATGTGTGCTTAACCCCTACACTACCACTGTTCATCTTTATAAATAGAATCACACAGTAGGCAACTCTATGACATTTGTACTCAGCATAATTCTCTTGAGATAAATCCAAGTTGTTGATAAAACTCTTTTTATTTTATTTTATATTTTTAAATATTTATTTATTTTCCATTTTGTTGCTCTTGTTGTTACCCTTGTTATTGTAGTTATTATTGTTGTTGTTATTGCTGTTGTTGTTGGATATGACACAGAGAAATGGAGAGAGGAGGGGAAGACAGAGAGGGGAAGAGAAAGATAGACACCTGCAGACCTGCTTCACCGTTTGTGAAGCGACTCCCCTGCAGGTGGGGATCCGGGGCTATCCTTATGCCAGTTCTTGCGCTTTGCATGGCCACCTGTGCTTAACCTGCTGCACTACCACCTGACTCCTCATTTTATTTTATTTTAGTTTTTATTGCTCTATAGTACTCCGTGGTGTGGACATGTATACTCATAGTTTATTGAACCACTTTTATACTGAAGCATGGTGATCACTTGGGTTGTTTCCTGGGGGTTATTATGACTAAAAATGCTTTAAAAAAATCAGCATATATATTTTTGTGTGAGTGTTAAGTTTTTATTTCTCTGGGATGAATGCCCAAGAGTGCAAATGTGGGATCCTGTACCAAGCACATGCTCAGTAATATATATATATATGTATATGTATATGTATATGTATATGTATATGTATATGTATATGTATATGTATATGTATATGTATATGTATATGTATATCACAACAAAGTTCTTTTCAGAGTGACTTTACCATTTTATATCCCCACCAACAGTGGATGGGGGATCCATCCACTTGTAATAACACCATCATGTTTAACGTTTGGCCAGTTTGATGCACACAAGGTACAATGCTGACCACTGTTTCATGCATTTGTCTACATCTGAATACCCCTGCAGTGCAAAAACTGTTCATGGCTTTTGCTTATTTTACTTTTTAAAACTGGATTGCTTTTTTACTCCTGAATTTGGAGTTATTGATCCATTCCAGATATGAGTTAATTCTCAGATATGTAGCTTGTAAATATTCTTCCATCTGTGGTTTGTCATTGCATCCTCCCTTCCATGCCACTTTCCAAGTAAAAGTCTTAAGTTTTGTTGCCGTTCAATTCAGCAATTTATCCTTTTGTGGAGCATACATGTAGTGTCAGGTCTAAAGGTTTATTGCCTAATCATAGTTCCTGAAGGTTTTCACTTATAACCCTCCCCAAAGCTTTTTTTTTTTTTCTTTAGGTTGATACTTTAAAACTCAAATCTGTGGACTATTTGAATTATTTTTTTAAGTTGTGAGATTGGAACATGTGCATTGCTCACATTTATTTTCCAATTGCCAAAGGAACATCCTCTATTAACTGCTTTTGTACATTAAAAATAAACATGGATAAAAAAATTTAAAAGAATGGATGATACTTATTTTGGATCTATGATGAGGTTCTCTTTTCTATTCTCTTGTAATCTGTCTGTCTCTTTGCTCAAGACAACTCGCCTATATAGCTGTATAATTAGTGTCAGTATCAAGTAAGTAATTCCTTACACATTATGCTGCTTTTTAAATATTTTTTCTAAGCTGAGTATTCACATAAGTGTAATTTTACTGCTTGAAGTACATTTTTCATTTTGATAATGATAGGTAGGTGAGCAGATAAATAATAGGTAGATGATACTAGCTAGCTAGCTAGCTAGATGATAGCTACATACATAGATAGATACCACAGCATTCCATGACACTCCATTATGTTTCCAGAGCTTAAACTGAGGCTTTGTGTAAGGCAAAACAGGTGTCCTACCTGGTAAGATACTACTCTGGCATCCCCAGATTTTTTGTAGCTCTTGTAGGTTCTACATTTAATGATTTTCAGTGTTTAAAGATATCTGGTAGCATAAAAAGCCATTATAAAAAAAATCACAGAAATCAGTTCTATATCCAACAACAACAAAAACATTAAGTGTGAAAATATGCTGCTAGGAATTACTTTGGTTACCTACGATTCTGAGAGCCAGGTAGGCCCCAAGATGATGTTTTCTCTTGGAACTCACATGCTCTCTGATTGCTGGAGCCTCAGTGGGAGAGGACTCAATGCAGGTATATATGTCCACCTTGAATCCATAAGATGAAAATATGTTAGGGGAGGTCGGGGAGTAATGCAGTGGGTTAAACGCACATGGCGCAAAGCGCAAGGACCGACACAAGGATCCCGGTTTGAGCTCCTGGCTTCCCACTTTCACAAGCAGTGAAGCATGTCTGCAGGTATCTATTTTTCTCCCCCGCCCCCGTATTCCCCTCCTCTCTCCATTTCTTTCTGTCCAGCAACAACAACATCAATAACAACAACAATAATAACCACAACAATAATAAAAACAAGGGCAAAAAAGGGAAAATAAATAAATAAATAAATAAATATGTTTTTTTAAAAGATGGAAATATGTTGTCTTAGAGATTCTTTCTAAAGTAGAACCCCAAAAGATGAAAGATGCCAGTTGAAGACAAAGTTCACCCAGAGAAACACTGAAGAGATTCCCTCACCCAGGTCTGGCTTGGCACCATGGTGTCTAAAGGCAAGAGATCCTGGAACTCTGTATGCTTTTCTTTTATCTTGGAATCTGATTCTAACTTTCTAGTTTTATCTCCTTTGAAATTTTTATATAATTAATGATTATTATATTATGTGTTATTTATCTATTCATAAAACAAAGGCTTTTCTTGAATTTTACTTTTTGTAAATCTTAATAGGTAGAAGAATGTCTAGAAATAATATCTATTACTAAAACAATTAAGCCAAAGAGAAATACAAAGTGAAGCTACAGTAAAATCATAAAATCTAATTTCACATCCTCTTCCCTAACAGAGGAAGATAAGGACAGGCCATTTTGCCGTCTGTATAACAATGGCTTCTTAATTTGATGCTTGTGGGCATGTCACCCAGAGCCAGCCCTTTGAAAACTTGTTAGTGTCTCTTGGTAAAGCAAAAGAACCCACCTCTAATTTGGCAATTTTATTTCTAGAAAATGCTTAGACACCAGTTTATATGTTTGAAGAGAAGTACAGTGACTTTGATCACCTTATTGCACCTGGGTTATCTGTGACTATGTGAACACTGGGGACAATCATAACAAAACAAATAGACTCAGTGGCTCACTTACAGTGCATAGTGCCCCTAAATTGTAATCTGTGATGAGGTCAGGCACCAGAAAGAGATTATTCAGTTATATAATAGAAAGTATGAATTACATAATAGGATAATAAAATATTTAATTTTTAATAGAAAGTTATATAACTTGTAAGGCTCAATCAACACT
The DNA here is from genome assembly GCF_950295315.1 of Erinaceus europaeus. NCBI lineage: Eukaryota > Metazoa > Chordata > Mammalia > Eulipotyphla > Erinaceidae > Erinaceus > Erinaceus europaeus. The sequence goes on from NC_080162.1 coordinate 34,071,490, forward strand.
GAGCAAGCCATCTGGGAGACAAAGCTGAAAAGTAAGAGTCTGAGGAACGCATTAAGAGTAGGGAGTGCCTTGTGAGGGAAAAAGCTATAATCTGAGGAGGCATGTGAAAAACTCTAGACTTACTTGCTTACTCCAAGGTAGAGATGTCCAATGTTGTTCTGTTATTAGCATTATTACTATTGTTTTTAAACTATAGTTACATACTGCACGTATCCTTAAACATTAAGAAGAAAGGGAACCATTGTCTCTGCACAGGTGTTGGGAGGTGGAGAGGCAGGAATGGCCTGGGTAGATGGCAAGGGCTCTGAGTTTATACCAGGGTCCTTGGCTTCTGTTTCAGCAGGGCTTCAGCTGGGGGAACTGTCACTGAAATTCTTGGCCCACATTGAGATTCAGCTGAATCTTCTGAATTTTAACTTGTTTATCTAGCAAGTTGAGCTACCAGGTGAAAGCACAACAGGTATTAAGTTGGGGAAGTGAGTATTGCATTTTCTCCAAATGGTCATAGTCCCTCTAAATACCCATGTGTGGTTGTGTACAGAAGCACAGATGATGATTTCCAACATGACAGCTTGGTTATAACATCATTGCAAACTGACTGACATTATCCATTTGGGTCTCCTTAGCAGCTACCTGGTGGTAAGCAAACAAGCCCTTTGAGAGGTTTATCCTCTAACAAGTCAGGGGCAGTCCTTATAGGGAGCTATAGACACAGGGTGTCAGGAAGTCAAGTGGGTTGGATTGCAAAATACTTAAAATGTAGATGAGATACGAAACTGAAGCTAACACTCTCATAAGGAATAAGTCTCACAGAAAACACAAATCACTAACTCATGGAAATGGCTTAATGGCTAGCAAGACATCTCACTTGGATAGTGTGCTTCCTTTGTCATGAGCAAGACATTGTTTCTAGCTTGGCTTTCATCATACTAGAGGAAGTTTCTGGGCCATGGGAGTGTTTTCTCTTGGTCTCTATGTCTCTTTTTTTCTATCTGAAAACTTTGCCCTGGAATGGTTTAAGGCCCAGTGAGACTGGGCAGTGGCACAACTGGTAAAGCACAAAAGGTACTATGCACATGGACCTAGGACTTGCTTCTGTAAGACTTTTTTTTTTTTCTTTTTACTTTTGTCAGTGATTATTAGCACTCTCTCTCTCTTTTTTAATTTATTTAAGAAAGGAGACATTAACAAAACTGTAGGATAGGAGGGGTACAGCTCCACACAATTCCCACCACCCGATTTCCACTTCCCATCCCGTCCCCTGATAGCTTTCCCATTCTCTATCCCTCTAGGAGCATGGACCCAGGGTCCTTGTGGGTTGCAGAAGGTGGAAGGTCTGGCTTCTGTAATTGCTTCCCCGCTGAACATGAACGTTGGCTGGTCTATCCATACTCCCAGTCTGCCTCTCTCTTTCCCTAGTAGAGTGGGTCTCTGGGGAAGCAGAGCTCCAGGACACACTGGTGGGGTCGTCAGTCCAGGGAAGTCTGGTCGGCATCATGCTGGCATCTGGAACCTGGTGGCTGAAAGAGAGTTAACATACAAAGCCAAACAAATTGTTGAACAATCATGGACTTAAAGGCTGGAATAGTGCAGATGAAGTGTTGGGGGGGTACTCACTGTAGACTCTTGTGTACTTCTGCTTTCAGGTATATATTTTGCCCTGGTTTACAGACATGTGTGAACATATGTTCTATCTCAGGTGACCTGGTCTATATATAGGTTTGGGGACTTTATTGGGGAGTGGACCACCTGGAATGGAATTAGAGAATACTATGAAAGGAAAGGTCTCACCTGAGTGATGAAGCTGAAGGGTTGTCGTTCCAAACCTCAAGCCTCTGGACATAGTCTGAAGTGAAGCATGCTGGGGTGGTACTCATTGCATTGATTAGGTTGCTATCGGCAGATGCAATATTATTTGATATGAATTGAGAGAAGCCTGCAGGAAAGTGGGCCCCACCCTAAGGTTCCAGGACTGGAGGAAATATAGGCTCTATAGTGGAAATGTGAGGTTCCTGCTGTCTTAGGGTTCAAGAAGACAATGGGTAGTTATTTTCATTATCACATTATTTGGTAATTGGTGCTGGGAAATTGTGCAGAAGCAGTCACATCTGCCACGTTGTCCCCTCAGGCTATTGCTAGTTCCCACGAGAGCTGGGACTTTCTCGGAGCGCCTGTTCCACCATGTTGTGCCCTCAGGGCATTGTCAATTCCCCATGTGATAGTTGGAGTGCTTTGGTTACTCCTCCCCCTTCCCATTCCCCCGAAAGTTATTATCCTACCCTGGAGTGCTATGGTTACTCCTCCCCCTTCTCCTTCTCAAGAAAGCTATTCCCATAAAAGCCCTTCTTCTTCCACGCCTCACTCTCTTGCCCTCCTTTCACTTCGGTGGTTAGACGCGGCCATTTTTGCTACCTCCACGTGGCTCAAACTGCTGCTCTTTCACCCAACTCTGAGGTGCCAGCGCAAATAAAGGATTGTGTTCCCTTTCTGCTCCAAACCTCCTTTTTCTGCATCCTGCTGCCCCCGCAAGAGACAAATTGGGTTAACTATGAGAAGTCCCCGCAAGAGACAAATTGGGTTAACTTTGTTAGGGTTTGCTGTATAATACCCAGCATCTTGTATACAGCTGTGCCACTGGTTGCTTCTGTTCTCCCTGGTCTAGACTTTTGAGAGAGTCAACATATCAAAGACAGCCTATGTATTAAAAAGACTCAGTCTGTGTTTAAAAAAGTTAGACATATGTTCAATTTTCCCCTCTCATATTAATTAAATAGTGGTTTATATGACTATACTTTAGTAGGAGTGTACATAAACACCATTCCTACCACCAAAAGACTGTGTCCCATCCCACCCATCCACCCCCCTGACCCCTCCCCCATTTCCCTGGGAAGCCGAATGTCCACCCTCCTCCTCCTGTAAGACTTTTTATGTTTGGGGATGAAAACAGTAATGTCAGCTATCAAGGCCAATGGTATTAAACCTTTAGTTTTTATTTTTATTATTTTCATTTCATCTCACTTTCTTGCACTGGCAAAAACTTCCACTACAATATTAAATAGAAATGATAAGTGGAGATGGAATAGCCTTTCTGCTGATAATAGAGGGAAAAAATCAATTTTACCTTTGGAGTGGCTATTTGATTAATAATTTACTCCATGCACCAACTTGATTCTCTTTTATATCACTGAACTTAGACTAAAACCTGACCATCATATGCGCTACACACATTTATTCTATGCATGATCATGGTGTCTATTTAGGCTAATATTGAATGTTATTAAAGTAATTTAACTTGCAGTTTGAGGTCATTTTAATCTATAAACTAGGGAATTTAATAGTGTCTTTTTTATAGCACAACAGTGAAAAAAATATATTCACATATTTGAAATGTGTAATTTTATCCAGTAGACATCTATACCTTAGCCTACTACTGAGGAGACAAAATGCTACACTCCATTTCTCCTGTGTCAAAATGTCAACTAGAGTCATGCCTTCTGCTGTGAAGATAACGTCTTATACCTGCCACAACATGGAGACAGATGCTCATCTGAGGAGCAGCATTACAGGAAATGAGATATCTTCATTCATCTTCTTTTTTTAAATTCATATTTTTTAATATTTATTATTTCCTTTTGTTGCCTTTATTGTTTTTGTAGTTATTATTGTTGTTTTTATTGATGTCGTCACTGTTGGATAGGACAGAGAGAAATGAAGAGAGGCGGGGAAGACAGAGAGGGGAAGAGAAAGTTGCTTTTAAAGCAACTCCCCAGCAGGTGGGGAGCTGGGGGGGGGGCTCCAATGGGGATCTTCACGCTGGTCCTTGGGCTTTGTGCCACATGCGCTTAACCCGATGCACTACTGCCCGACTCCCTCTTCATTCATCTTCTCAAAGCACACATTCCACCCCATTTTCAGGAGTCCAGTACCCAAAATAAATGAGGTCTGGATGATAAGGCTAATGGAATACATTTCACTTTTTTTTTTAAATGAAGTGAAGTTTAGAGATGTGAAAAAGATAAGCAAGCTCACAGGTCCTGTGATTTCCAAGTAGGAGCACAGACTCTGGACCTAGCAGCTCTGGGCTCAGCTTCAGGTCTGAGCCATTAAGCACACAGGAGGTCTGCAGCAGGGTGGTCAGTGAGTTGCATGAGCTGTGTCCTGATATTCTAATCGGAACCCCAGATTTTGCCCTTTACAGCAGTGCAAACTTGTGCAAGTTAATGAAATTCTCTGAGTTTCTCTTTCCTTGGCTTACATAGGGTTTATTCCTACCTTGGTGTTTTTTTTTTTTTCCCCTGGAGCTGAAATAATATTACCTTTCCAAAAGGTAGGTATCACAAAGTCTATGACTATGAAATGAATGGAAGTTTTTTTTTTCATTATTGTCATTACTTTGTTATTATCTTTAGTCAGGACCTCCATTCAGATTGTAACATAATTCTCACAAATCAATAATCCAAGGAAAATTAGCCCAATAAAAGTGGCAAAAGAGTCTAGCAGCCACTTCATGGAACAAACTACTATATAAATGGCCAATAAGCAGTACAGAAAAAGGTGCTCAACATCATTAATCAGGAAAATGCAAATTAAAACCTCAGTGAGATTATAAGGAAACACTCCACACTCTAGTAGAAATACAGGATAATACAGTCCCTTAGAGAATAGCTTGGCACTTTCTTGTAAAGTTATATATGTCATTGCCTCCCATGACCCAGGCATTTTACTTTTAGGTATTTGCCCAAGAGGAATGAAAACATCAGTCTACAGTCAGTAACAATTTCCATGGGGTCTTATTTCTAATAGCTAGGAACTGGGATCAGTGAATGTTTATCAGCCAGAAATTGCATACATAAGTCTGCTGTATTCACACAGTGGAATCCTACTCACACAAAAAAAAAGTCTTAACTTATACATGTAACATAACCGACAAAACTAGATACAAGTTAATATATGCTTATGAGTTTAGACAGAAATCCAGACTATGTCACAACTATTTCTAGCATAGGATTTATCTGGGAAGAGGCATAGGGAAATATTTCTTCCCCCTTCCCTTTCTTTCTTTCTTTCTTTCTTTCTTTCTTTCTTTCTTTCTTTCTTTCTTTCTTATCTTTTCTTCTTTCTTCTAATTGATAGAGAGAAATTAAATGAGAAGGGGTAGAGAGAGAGAGAGAAGGGGAGAGAGAGATATGCTTGCAGCACTGCTCTACAACTCATGAAGCTTCCATACTACATATAGGTATATGGACTTGAATTTGAACTTGGGTCCTTGTGCATGATAAAATTTGTGTTCAACTGGGTGTGTACTGCTTGACTCCAGGTGTTCTGTGACTAGTTTTGAATGAAGACTTCATGGGTATATACAATTGCTCAGTTGTTCAAACATATTGAACCTCACACTTAAGATCTAAGCATTTTAATGTATTAAACTAAGTTAGTTTCTCACTGAGGTGACAGTCACACAGAAATATGCACTTTTGCCAGGTTCTGTAGGTAAAACAACAACCCTGTGATGAGGAGAAAGACTAGGCACTATGCACTGATTCAGTTAAATGAACTGGGGGAGTCCAAGCAAAGAGGACAGTAAGTTTGAACACAGACAGTGGTGTGTTGAAGTTCCCTACTACTACATTGTTTCTGTAGCTCTATCAGTAGATGTTTGATGTATTTCGATGGCCTCTTATTGGGTGCATAGATGTTAATAATTGTTAAGTCTTCTTGATTGACTGATCCTATGAGCATTAAATAATGTCCATCCTTATCTTTTTAAATTTTATTTATTTTAAAGTCTATCGTGTCAGATATGAGAATAGCTATTCTTGCCCCCTTTTTGTGGTCCATTGGCTTGTATGATAGTTGTTCATCCATTCACTTTGGGTCTGTGCTTGTCTTGTTGGGTCAGGTGGGATTCCTGCAGACGGCATACTGTTGGGTTGTGTTTTCTGATCCATCTTCCTACTCTGTGCCTTTTAATAGGTGAATTCAGGCTATTGATATTTATTGATATCATAGATTAAGATATTTTAATGCCATTATTGTATATTTTTAGAATGTTCTGATATATGGTATATTTATGGTGATCTGACTGTTTCTAGGAGAACTTTCAGAACTTCTTTCAGGAAAGACTTGGTGGTAGTTGATTCATTCAATTCTTGCTTGTCTGAGAATGTTTTTATGCCTCCATATAGTCTGAATGACAGTCCAACAGGATACAGTAGTCTTGGTTGATACTCTTTCTCATTGAGCACTCAATAGATAACCTGTCATCTCTAGACTGCTAGGATATAGATCTTCTCCTGATTTTCCCAGCCACTCTCAGCATGGGGCCTCCTGGCTGCTGCTCCAGCCTCTGAGGAGCAGTAGCAATGGAGACTCACAGTTTATTTGGTGAGCCTTAGGCGAGTCCTCTCCTCCATTCAGCAGTTTTTTTGTTAGTAAAACAGACTACAGATGGTGCCTGGAAAGATAATCAGCCAGACTGTTACCAGCCTCTTGGAAATAGACCCAAGCTTTAGCCCCAGGAATGTCTCCTTAGGCTCCTCTCTTTCCAGGAGCCACACCATTAGCACTCATTGGTGATTTAATGGGTTCCCAAAGTAGTTCTAGTCCTGTCTTGTCATGGTCCCAGGTGGTCTCCTTTGACATTCCTATTTGACCAGGAAAAGGAGAGGAGAGGAGAGGAGAGGAGAGGAGAGGAGAGGAGAGGAGAGGAGAGGAGAGGAGAGGAGAGGAGAGAGAGAGAAACACAGCTGTTGCTACTCCATAGCTCCACCTCAGGAAATTGTTTCTCTATTTCTGATAGCCTTTTCCTCAATAGCTGTCCTCATTTCTATGATTTATAGGTCAACTATTGTTTAGACATTTTTTTTTTTTATTTATAGTTGCTTCTGGATAACTTGCAATTTTTTCTGGGCTTGCCATAGTTGATTTAATTGCTTTCAATTTGACCATATTTTTTTATTGGTGTGTTTTATATTTTTGTGCCTTGGCTATTTATGTTCAGTTGTTGTGTTGAGTGAAGAAAAGCCCGACTAGATCAAAGGCCTTTTACAACTGAGGTCACAAGCCTCAGCAAATACAACATCACCAAAAGTGATTATTAATGCAGTTCAACCAAATCCTTTCAGCTACAAAAACTCTGCCCACCAAAAACAAAACAATATAGGAGCACAAACAAAACAGCAACAATGGCTGAAAAAATACAAAGCAAGAACAGACAACTGCAGAAATCCACTATCAAACATAAATGTAAGTATTTGTGTGAAGGGAGAGGAAATAAAGGAAGAGAGAATGAGAGATAAAGAAAGAAAACCTTACCATGTCAGTCTTGTTGCACAAGATAGGTCACAGATATGCACAGGTGAATACAGCAAATACAGGAGCAAAGGCTAAGATTTTTCAAATCAGAAATGAAAGAAAAAAAAAACACAAGGAAGAGAGAGCAAATAAAAGAGAAAAAAAGTTACTACCACAATAGAGAGCAAAACCAGTAAATGCAATGCACTAATAGCCAAGACTGATTTTTGGTCAGAGGAATGAGTAGAGAAGATAAAATAATAGCAATGAAAAAAAAAATTGAACCGACTAGCAATTACAACAAAAAAAGGCAAACCAAGGCAATGACAAACAAAAACCACCTAAGGACCAGTCTACAGTTTGAACTATTCCTAATTGTCTATCTTAAACCTCCCCACCTTACTAATCAAAGCAAAAACAATTGCAAAATGCAACATAAGCTAAAGAGATAGAGTTGAAGCAAAAATGTTCACACAGCCCAAGAAGTGGCAAAGGATTGGTCAAGGAAGTTGACCAATCAGAAAGAGTTCCACCCCCCTTGAGGAGAGAAAAAAGAAAAGAAAAAAAAAGGACAACTTCTGATGGCTCCTGCTGAGCCTGGACTCCTGATAATGAGGTTATTTTATTTGATAAAGAGAAATTGAGAGAGAAGGGGAAGACAGAGAAGGAGAGAGACAGAGAGATACCTGTAATACTGCTTTGCCATGTGCAGAGCTGAACTTGACTTCTTAGGCATTATAACATGTGCTCTCAACCAGGATAGCCCCCACTGGGGCCACATTTTGCATAATTATAGTTCAAGTTCAGTCAAAATAACAATGTGGGTGTAAGCTGCCAATCTTATTTAGGTATTCCCAGTTTTACTTGTACTCATCCATTTCTCTGTGTGTATTTAATTCTATATAGTTTTATTCTTTGTAATTTCATAATTTCTATCAGTATTTGAATTTTACTTTTTTTCCTAATGATTTTACAAATGGAAGAAAGAATTGACAAAGAATAGCAAGCACATACAAACTTTCCCATTAAATTAATGATGTGGTACCCACTCATTGATCAATTGTAAAACTGGAAATTTCTTAATTAATATGGGGACCTGGGGGAAAAGTAGAAAGAGCCACCATAAAAGCTAATGGTATGAATGGATTTCTAACACTTATATTATTTAGAGCAATAATGAAACAGACTGTGGAATTGTGAACCTTTCATCCTGGATATAGAACCACATGAAAATAATTCCCTTCACTGTAATGATTACTGCCAAAATGTGTTGTCTTAGCAAATCAGTAATGACAGCAATGTCTTGGGACTCAGGAAGAAAAGACCAATAAATCCATGTTATTTCAAAGATGATTTTCCCCGTAGACAAAATGTTAATTATATATTATGTCTTCTAGGGAGGAAAATTTAAATTATGGCAATAGCAGTGATGATTGTCTATCTCTGTTGAGTACTCACTATGCACTAAGGGCTTTAGTATTCAGTTAGATCTCCAAATTTTTGAGAATACTTAAGAGTGAATCTTGTATAAAATCAAACCAACCTTATGAGGTGAATGCTTCTATATCTGTGCTACAGAATAGGAAACAGAGGCACAGTGAAGGTTAGTAATTTCTTTTTATTTAATTTGATTTTTTTAATTTAATTTTTTATTTATAAAAAGGAAACACTGACTAAATCATAGGATAAGAGGGGTACAACTTCACACAATTCCCACCACCAGAACTCTGTATCCATCCTGCCCCCTGATAGCTTTCCTATTCTTTAACCCTCTGGGAGTATTGACCCAAGGACATTGTGGGATGCAAAAGGTGGAAGGTCTGGCTTTTGTAATTGCAACCCGCTGAACATGGGTGTTGACAGTTCAATCCATACTCCCAGCCTGCGTCTCTCTTTCCCTAGTGGGGCAGGGTTGTGGGAAATCAGAGCTCCAAGACACATTGGTGGGGTTGTCTGTCCAGGGAAGTCTGGTCGGCATCATGGTAGCATCTGGAACCTGGTGGTTGAAAAGAGAGTTAATATACAAAAGCAAAGAAATTGTTGACCAAACATGGCCTGAAAGGCTGGAATAGTGCAGATGAAGAGTTGGGGGGCCCTCCATTTTGTAGATAGCTAGTAGGCATATTTTATTTATATTCCAAAGGGCCTGTGGCTATAATAGTGTTTTTTTTTTTTTTTTTTTTTTTTTTTTTTTTTTACCTGAGCCTGAAATCTGATATGCAGGTGGATCCTAATTATTGTCTGGGGAGGTGATGTTATGGCTGGCAGAAGGACTAGAACACTGGATCAGGGGAGAGAGTAGTTCCCAAATATAGGAAAGGTGTATAAATATTGTTGACTGAAAACCCCATTGATTTGATGTGATCTGGGGCTCATATTCAGTTTAGGAGCTTAAGTGACCTCTGCATCCCTGTAGATCTGTGCTCACATCCTTGTAGATTTGTAGTCATAAGTTGGAACATTCCAAGCTGCCCCAATATCAGAACCCATCTTCCTCAGGTGTAGCATAGAATATATTGTCCAGCCTCCCTTCAGACAATGGAACATTTTCTACCGTTGTTAATCCATTTGAGGGCAAGGTCCTATGGGGGCCCACAAAAGGGTCTATTGTGTTGTTCTTTATAGGAATGACCTGTAACAATAGAAAGAAGGATTTATTTGTGGTCTAGGCCCATTATGTCTGTTTGGGAATCTCAGGACTCCCAAAATAGGGCCCCAGCTGATGCGGTGGCCTGATAGTGACTAAAGAGTCATCATTAAAGTATGACAGTCTCTTGCCCTTATTCAACTTTTGCAGTCCTTGCTTTGATAAGGTTAGCTTTGGAGTAAGTGAGAGAACTGTAATAGGAAATAGGTAAGAAGGGTCTAAGTCTAAGTAGACACTATTTCATTATGAACTTTATACTGACTCACTACAGACTATTGTGTATTTCTGCTTTCATATATATATATATTGCCCTAATTTGTGGATACATGTGAATATATGCTCTATCTTGCGGGACCTATTCTATATCTAGGTTTTGGGATTTTGTTAGGAAGTGAACCTCCTGGAATGGAATTTGAAACTATTATAAAAGGAAAGGTCACACTGAAGTAATAAGGGTGAAGGGTTGACATTCCATGCCTGATGTCTCTGGACACAGTCTGAAGTGAAGCATGCTGAGGTGGTACTCCTTGCCTTGATTAGGTAGAGATCAGCAGATGTAATATCATTTGGTATGAATTGAAAGAAGCTTGCAGGAAAGTAAAACCCACCCTAGAGGTTCCAGGGCTGGGGAAAATATAGGCTATAAAGAGGAAGTGGGAGGATCCTGCTTTCTTCTTCTTCTAGCGTTTGCCCTTCTTCCGTAGCCAGTCAACAGCGTCAGGTTGAAAGCTGTCAGGAGCTTCTTGTTGCTGGCTTTGAAAGTGACTGGGATCCATGTGGATTCAGTCGGTTAGGAAGGATCATCAGTTTCCCCAATGAATGGGTACTCACGGGATGCACCACAAGAAGGTCGATCCAATGCATCCCTGCTTTCTTAGGGTTTAAGAAGACAGTAGATAGTTATTACTATAATCACATAATTTTGCAATAAGTTTAACTTTGAAAAGTCCCTTTGATAGGATTTTCTGTATCATACAAAACATTACCAGAATTTATGTCCTTTGACATTACTTGCATATAGTTGTGCGAACAGTTGCCTCTACTTTCCCTGGTCTAAGCTTTTAAGATAGTCAACATATTAAAGAATCAGCCTGTGTATTAAAAAGACTCAGTCTGTGCTTTAAAAAGTTTGAGATATTCAATCAACATTTGCCCTCTCATATTAATTAGAGATTTATATGACTACAAATTGATAGGATTGTTCATAAGCACCATTACCACCACCAAAAGACTGTGTCCCATACCATACCCCCTCCCTCCCTCCCTGCCCCGCCCTGTGAAGCTGAACATCCACCCTCACCCTCAACCCAGGGTTTTTACTTTGGTGCCCTACTCCAAAATTCAGTGAAATCCTACTGTGAGTTTCCCTTTCTGTTCTTCTTTCTCAACTTCTATTGATGAGCTGGATCATCCCATACTTACCTTTATCATTCTGTCTTAGCACACTTAACATAATTCCTTCTAGCTCCATCCAAGATGGGTCAGAGAAGGTGGTTTCATTGTTCTTAATAGCTGCATAGTATTCCATTGTGTATATATATTCCACAGCTTTCTCAGCCACTCATCTGTTGTTGGGCACCTGGATTGCTTCCAGGATTTATGAATTGTGCTGCTATAAACATAGGTGTACACATTTCTTTTTGGTAGGGTATTATGGAGTCCTTGGGGTATATCCCCAAAAGAGGAATTACTGGGTCATATGGAAGGTCCATGTCTAGCCTTGTGAGAGTTCTCCAGACTGCTCTCCACAGAGGTTGGTCCAGTTTACATTCCCACCAGCAGTGCAGAAGGGTTCCTCTGTCCCCACGGCCTAGCTAACATTTGTTGCTGCTATCCTTTTTTGATGTAAGCCATTCTCACAGGAGTGAGGTGGTATCTCATTGTTGTCTTTATTTGCATTTCTCTGACAATCAGTGACCTGGAGAAATTTTTCATGTATTTGTTAGCTTTTTGGATCTCTTCCGTGGTGAATGAACTGTTCATTTCCTCTGCCCATTTTTGAATGTGATCACTTGCTTTATTGTTGATAAATTTGCTGAGCTCTTTGTATATTTTGGTTATTTGTCTCTGGTCTGATGTATGGCACATGAAGATCTTCTACCATTCTGTGAGGAGTCTCTGTGTGATAGTTTCTTTTGCTGTGCAGAAGCTTTTCAATTTAATGTAGTCCCATTGATTTGTTTCTGCTTTAGTCTTCCTTGCAATTGGTTTTGTTTCATCAAAGATTTCCTTGAGGTTTAGGTGGGAAAGTGTTCCACTAATGTTTTCCTCTAAGTATTTGATAGTTTCTGGTCTAACATCCATGACCTTGATCCATTTGGAGTTGATTTTTGTTTCTGGTGAGATAAGGTGGTTCAGTTTCATTCTTCTGCATGTTTCAACCCAGTTTTCCCAGCACCATTTATTGAAGAGAGCCTCCTTCTTCTATTTAATACTTTGGGCCCTTTTATCAAAGATTAGATGTCCATAGGTGTGGAGGTTTAGTTCTCTCAGTTCTGTTTCACTGGTCTGTGTGCCTATTTTTTCCCAGTACAAAGATGTTTTGATGATGATGGCCTTACAATATATTTTGAGACCTGGGAGTGTGATTTCTCCATTTCTGTTTCTTTTCCTCAACATTATTTTTGCAATTCTAGGTGTTTTCTTGTTCCAGATAAACTATTGTAGTTTTTTTTTCTATTCTTTTAAAGAAGCTTGGTGGGTCTTTGATGGGTATAGCATTAAATTTGTATATGGCCCTGGATTGTATATTCATTTTGATGATATTTATTCTTCCAATCCATGAGCATGGGATGTCTTTTTATTTCTTTGTGTCATTTTCTATTTCCTTGAATAATGACTCATAGTTTTCAGTATACAAGTCTTTCACTTCTTTGGTCAGCTTTATTCCTAGGTATTTTATTGATTTTGCTGCAACAGTGAATGGGAGTGATTTCTGGATGTCTTCTTCTTCAGATCTGGTGTTTGCATAAAGAAACACCACTGATTTTTGTACATTGATTTTGTAGCCTGACACCTTGCTATATTGCCTAATAACTTCCAGTAGTTTTCGGCTGGATCCTTTAGGTTTTTCTATGTATACTGCCATATCTGCAAATACTGAGAGCTTGACTTCTTCCCTTCCAATCTGTATTCCTTTGATTTCTTTCTCCTGCCTGATTGCTATGGCAAGGACTTCCAATTCTATATTGAAGAGTAATGGTGATAATAGACAGTCCTGTCTAGTCCCTGATCTGAGGGGGAATGATTTCAACTTCTGTCCATTGAGTATAATGTTGACTGTAGGTTTTCTATGTATGGACTCCACTATCTTCAGGAATTTCCATCTATTCCCATTTTTGTAGTGTTTTGAGCATGAATCGGTGTTGGATTTTTTCAAAAAATTTTCAATTTTTTTTTGTCTGCATCTATGGATATAATCACGTGGTGTTTGTTTTGCTTTTATTTATGTGGTGAATGACATTGAGTGAGTTAGGTATATTGAATCAGCCTTGAATTGCTGAGATAAATCCCACTTGGCCATGATGAACAATCTTTTTGATATACTGCTGTATCCCATTGGCCAAGATCTTGTTTAATATTTTGGCATCTATGTTCATCGGAAATATTGTTCTGTAGTTTTCCTATTTTGTTGTGTCCCTATCTGTTTTTGGTATCAGGATGATGTTGGCTTCATAGAAGATGAAAGGAAGTGTTCCTGTTTCTTTGATCTTGTGGAAAAGCTTTAGAAGTATAGGTATCCTGTTTCCTAAAGGTTTAGTAGAATTCCTTTGTGAAGCCATATGGAGCAGGGTTTCTGTTGATGGGAAGATCCTCAATAACTGTTTTGATTTCTTTGTCTGTGATTGGTGCATTTAGGTTTTGTAGTTCTTCTTGGTTAAATTTTGGAAGGGCATATGTTTCTAGGAACTCTTCCATTTCATCCAGATTCTCTAGCTTGGTGGCATATAGTTCCTCATAAAAGTTTTGCATGGTTTTCTCTAGTGTCAACTGTGAATATTCCACTGCCATTTACAATTCTATTTATTTGAGCCTTCTCTCTCTCTCTCTCTTTTTTTTAGTGAGTCTTGTTAGGATTTTCTCAATCTTGTTTAATTTTTCAAAGAACTAACATTTGGCTTCATTGATCTTTTGTATGGTTCTCTTATTTTTGATGTTGTTTATTTCTGCTCTAATTTTAGGGTTCCTTTGTTCCTCTTCCTCTAAATCCTTGAGTTGTGCAGTAATTTTTTTTTTTTTGAGATTTTTACTGTAACATAGTGTGTGATTGTATGGCTACGAATTTCCCTCTCAGTACTGCTTTCGCGGTGTCCCAAATATTTTGTAAGCTTGTGTCCTCATTTTAATTTTTTCCAGGAACATTAGAATTTCTTGCTTGTGTGTGTCTCTGACTCGGTGGTTCTTGAGCATCATGTGTTGAGTTTCCAAAGTCTGTGACTTTTTATAATTTTCTGTTTGTTGTTAAATGTTGATTTTATTCCACTGTGGTCTGAGAAGATACTTGGGTTGACTTCAATGCTCTTGAATTTGTTGATACTGTCTCTGTGGCCTGACATATGGTCTATCCTTGAGTATGTGCTGTGTGTATTTGAAAAGAATGTGTATTCCAGTTTTCTAGGGTGAAGAACTCTGAAAAGGTCCAGGAGGTCTAGTCTTTCCATCTCTTCATTTAATTCTCTTTTTTCTTTGTTGATTCTCCACTTCGTTGATCTGTCTAAGTGTGAGAGTGGGGTGTTAAAATCTCCCACTATTATTGTATTAGTATTGATGTATTTTTTTAATTCTTTCAGTAGGTATTTAATGTATTTATATGTGCCCTCATTGGCTGCATAGATTTTAATAATTGTTAAATCTTCTTGGTTGATTGATCGTCTTATCACTATGTAATGGCCTTGCCTATCTTTTATTATTTTATTTAATTTAAAGTCTGTTGTGTAAAAGATGAGAATGGCTGTTACTGCCTTTTTTATGTGTGTGGTTCATTATCCTGTAGGATAGTTTTCCATCCCTTCACTTTAAGTCTGTGTTTGTCTTGTTGGGTCAGATGGGATTCTTGCAAGCAGCATATGGTTGGGTTGTGTTTTCTCATCCATCCTTCCACTCTGTGCCTTTTATTGGGTGAATTTGCCTCTTTTTTGGTTTTCTCTAGCTCATCCTCTGTCTGGATAATTCTATTTTCTGCTTCTGTTAGCATGATTTCCCTTCCCTCAGCTTCTTTCTTCAGTTCAGTTACAGTATTAGCATGTTCTTCTAATTGACCTTATAGTTCAGCTATTTCAGCTTTCAGTTCTCTAGTTCCCTCAAAGTAGCTAGTATTTTCCTTGAGGATCTCTTCTCTTGTTTTACTGATTCTGATTGCCCTTTCCTCCATAGTTGTCTTCATTTCTGTGATTATTAGGCTTATTATTGCTTGCATACTTTTATTATCTATGGTTACTTTTGACTGATTTAGAGTTTCTTATGGGCTCCTATCCTGATTCATTGTGGTAACAGCTTTATTCGTCTTGATATAACATTTTCTTTTTATTCTTTTTTTTATTTTTTCTGTACTGTCGTTCTTCAGTTGTGTTTTGAGTACAAGCTAAGATATATTCAATACCTTTATCACAAATGTAGTCAGCCAACTTCAGAAATTACAACAATAGTGACTTAAGCAAGGATTGATGCAGTTTATCCAATACCAGTTAGCCAAACAACAGCTCCAGTCTAATCCAAGTGTGGTCTCACCCTTAGGACCCCTTATTCACTCTCCTGCTTAAGGCCCAGTATTATATCCTATCCAGAGAATCCCAGTCACAAGCTGTTGTATGTTGGAGCTCATGCCAGCCGCTGTTTGCAAGTCATCATCTTGGCTCCACCTCCCAGGTTAGTAATTTTGAAAGTACCCAGTTGGCAAAAGGTGATGCTACATTTCAAAATACTTCATGGAACAATTGAATTCTAGTTTTTAAATTTTAGGGTATTTGTATTTATTCTGTTAATGTAATCAATACACAGATTAAATCAAGATAGACTATTGATCATATGGTTAATCTATGTTAAAATAAGATTTAAATGTGAAGGTGGATCAGTTAACTGACTTGTTTGAATCTTCCATGAACAAATGGAAATTGAGAGGTGTTCTTTCTCAAACACTAGCATGGCATTCACAAATATATTGTGCTATGTGTTCAACTGGCCTCTTCACCACCAATACTGCTATTGTATCACCCTTTATCTCTCTTGAAAATTCTATGGGTCTCCAAGTGGTTGTTTTCAGCATATACCATTATCTATAGCTTCCAGAGTGTTAATCACCTCTGTGGTTCAATCCCTCCCACCACCCAAATATCAGACAGAGTTAGACTTGATAATAGTACCCAAGGTTCAGGAAACTCCTTGTTATTTACCCATGTCCCTGATATCCCCTTTCCCTCCTACACTTAGCATCCAACCTCCTGGCTTGTTTCCCACAGAGAGAGGCACTGTGGTGGCCACTAGAGCTTTTGGGTTTACCTTAACCTCCACAGAGAATACATAGAATCCCTCCTCGTTAATGCCTTTATTAGCTCCAGGCTTTTGTTTAAATCATTTCCTTAGATGATTCTCTGATCAGTCTTCAACAGCATGTTGTCAGAAAATACTGTGTTCTAGGTACCTAGTGTTTTTGGTAAACCAAATCAACAAAATACAAAGCAAGTCAGGGATCAAGTTATAGGAAGGTTTCCTACCACTGACACAGGTCTGATGTCAGGGGACCTTTATATCAGAAGGTAGATCCTTCCTCTCATCCCATCTCACATATAACTAAAGTCTCTGACAGTCTCTGCTCTTCAGGGAAATTCTGAGCAGCTCTGTATTTGCTTCTTTATCCCTTGTTGTGTGACCATGATTTGATCTCTCCAGCTGTCTGGTAGTGGGCTCTTCTAGCTGCCTGTTCCCTACAGCCTGGGCTTGGACTCAGGGTCAGAACTTATTTACTCTGATCTCTTTTTCCCCACATGTCATCAATATTGTTCCAGTATGAATTGTTGACTAAGTTCTGTTGTGTACAAGGTTCAAGGACTAGACCTTGGGTAAATGATTCCTATCCCTGCATTTTTAATCAGGCAGCTACACTAGGTTCCTACTTGTTCTTTTTACTTGGTACTACTTACTATCCATAGCCTTGGAGAGTGGATGACATTAAACAAACTCAGTTGTTTGAGATGGTGTGTTGTGCTACTTTACTTGGTACAGTTAAATGTTATGGAATTAGAATTCTTAGAAACTAGCGTACACATAGGGTGAAACAGACTATTTATTTTCATGTTTTCTTTTCTGCACATCATTACTATTACCAGGCTCTTGACACTGATGTGGAAAAAAGTTGAAATAGAAAGAGCATTGGGAGCTAAGATGACTTTATCTACCAGGCTCCTTAAATACAAAGCACTGATTAAGACATGAAATACTGGGGACACTGTCAATCAGGGTTTTCTTCTTGCCACCTCCTTTTTTTCAATAAGGCTCAGAAAAACTTGGACTGCCAGGGGAAATTTAATTCATTCTTTTTAGCTCTCCTAATTACCTCCTTGGCTTCCAACACTTACCTACCTAACTTTCTTAGCTTCCTAACATTTCCAGCTTGGCTTCTTATATCACTTCCCCTTCTCCAAGAACAGCTATGACCTCTTGAATGCAAAAAAAAAATGTGCTCTTAATTTTCCCCCTCTTGTATTAATTAACTAGTGATGTATATGAGTACATTTTACTAGGAGTGTACATAAACACCATTCCCACCACCAAAAGACTGTAACCCATTCCTCCCACCCACTCCCACCCCCCACTGGCCCAGGAAGCTGCATGTGTACCCCTCACCACCTCACTTCAAAACACAAACTGAATCTTTTCTCAATATATGCAGTGTAATTGATATGCAGACTCTCTCAAAAGCCTAGACCAAGTAGATCAGAAGCAACCAATAGCACAACTATATACAAGATACTGGGTACTGTACAGCAAACCCTAACAAAAGGACCTTTCAAAGTTAACCCAATTACCAAATAATGTGATGATAACATTAACTATCGATTGTCTTTTTGAACCCTTCTTCTTCTTCTTCTAGCATTTGCCCTTCTTCCGTAGCCAGTCAACAGCGTCAGGTTGAGCCTCATGTAAAGTTTCGAGACCTCCTTTGAATCTGGAGAGGTGGCAGTTGTTGACTATGTGGGTCATAGTCTGTCTGTAGCCGCAGGGTCAGTTCGGGTCGTCTCTGGCTCCCCAGTGATGGAACATAGCGGCGCACCGGCCATGGCCTGTTCGATAGCGATTGAGGAGGGCCCAATCATAACGTGTTAGGTCAAAGCCGGGTTGATGCTTGCAGGGGTCTGTGATGAGGTGTTTGTTCTTTACCTCAGCTGACTGCCAACTCTGTTTCCAAGAGACTGGAACAGAGAAGTTCAGTGTAGGCATAGGGGACCAGATTGGGTGACAAGACGTCAAGCGTTGGACAGGGTGGGCGAAGATATCCGCGTATATTGGCAGGACTGGTCGAGCATAGACGTGGGAAATGAACTTAGATGATGCCGAATCCCGACGAATATCTGGCGGGGCGATGTTGCTAAGAACTAGCATCCATGGAACAGGGGTGGAACGGATGGTTCCAGAAATTATCCTCATGGAGGAATATAATTTGGAATCGACCAAGTGGACATGGGGGCTATGGAACCATACTGGGGCACAGTATTCTGCAGCAGAATAGCATAATGCCAGAGATGATGGTCGTAGTGTGGAAGCGCTCGTGCCCCATGAGGAGCTAGCCAGTCTTGCAATGATGTTATTCCTCACGCCCACCTTTGCTGCAGTTTTTATGAGACGTTTGTGAAATGACAGAGTGCGATCGAGAGTAACGCCAAGATAGACTGGCTGGGCTTCATGCCGGATTCTCGTATCGCCAAGCTGCACATTAAGCTCACGTGAGGCCGAGGCATGGTGTAGATGGAAAACAGATGATACTGTTGTTGCAGTGCTAGGGATTCGTCGCCATTTTTTACAGTAATCAGATATCAGAGACATGTCTTTCGTGAGTGTTTCCTCGAGGATGTTGAACTTTGATGCCTGAGTTGCACAGCAGATGTCATCGGTGTAGATGAACTTCCTTGAAGAAGTTTCTGGGAGGTCATTGATGTAAATATTAAATAGCGTAGGAGCCAGAACAGAGCCCTGGGGGAGGCCACTTGAGACAAGTCTTCATCTGCTAGACTTGTCACCCAGATGCACCCGGAATCTTCTGTTTTGGAGAAGAAACGATATAGTTTTGGCCACCCATGGAGGCAGGCATCTTGAGATCTTGACTAGGAGACCACGGTGCCAAACCGTGTCATAGGCTACTGTGAGATCAACAATGACAGCACCCGTCTTTAAATTCTTCTGGAATCCATTTTGAACCCTAAGACAGCAGAAACCTAGCATCTCCACTCTAGAGCCTCTACTTCCCCCAGTCCTGGAACCATTGAATAGGGCCCACTTTCCCATATGCCTCTCCCAATCCATATCAAATAATATTGCATCTGCTGATCACAACCTAACCAACACAACGATTGCCACCTCAATATGCTTCACTTCAGACTGTGTCCTGAGACTACACGTGTGGAATGACAACCCTTCAGCTTCATTACTCGGGTGAGACCTTTCCTTTCATTGTATACTCTAATTCCATCTCAGGTGGTTCACTTTCTAACAAAGTCCCAAAACCTAGATATACACCAGGTTCTGTGAGAGAGAGCATATGTTCACACGTATCCGTAAACTACTGCAAAATATATACCTGAAAGCAGAAGTACACTAGAGTTTGCAGTGAGTATCCCCCTAACACTTCCTCTCCACTTTCCAAGCTTTGGGTCCATGATTGCTCAAAAACTTGTTTGGCTTCGTATGTTAACTCTCTTTTCAGTCACCAGGTTCCAGATGTCATCAGGATGCCGGCCAGGCTTCCCTGGACTAAAGAACCCACCAATGTGTCCTGGAGCGCAGCTTCCCCAGAGACACACCCTACTAGGGAAAGAGAGAGGCAGACTGGGAGTATGGACCGACCAGTCAACGCCCATGTTCAGCAGGGAAGCAATTACAGAAGCCAGACCTTCCACCTTCTGCAACCCACAATGACCCTGGGTCCATGCTCCCAGAGGGATAGAGAATGGGAAAGCTATCAGGGGAGGGGGTGTGATATGGAGAATGGGTGGTGGGAATTGTGTGGAGTTGTACCCCTCCTACCCTATGGTTTTGTTAATTAATACTTTCTTAAATAAAAAAATGTGTTCTTGTCTTTTGGAAAGTGTGAATTCTTTTGTTTGTGTACATTAATATATATGTTTGTTTGTATATACATATATTTGTAAATTTATTTGTGTTTATGCGTGTGTATCTGTGAGTGTTATTTGTGTGTATTTGTAAGTATATGGGTATTTTGTTGTATATTTGTACATATGAATGTGTATTTTTATTTTTATTTATCTGTGTTCATGTGCACTTGTGTTTGTATGTGTCAAATGTATAAATCACCCATCATCTTTCTTTTCCCTCTTCATCTGAACATCTTTAAACTGTGGCTTTTGGCTTACAGATATAAATTCTTTGCTTTTACTTCCAACTGATCTGTAAATTAAGTTCTAGAAAATGTTATCTGTAGTAGTAGGAGTTATAAGAGGAATATGAGAATGCAGTAACAATAACTATCATTCCATAAGCTCTTGCTATGTCCAAGGAAGTTAGCGGTTAACATATACTAGTCCATTCAAGCAGTACAATACACCATACAATTGCTAGTGTTCCTCTATGTTGCGTATGGAATTGCTAAAGTTAAATGAGCTGAACCTTTTCCCTAATGTCCATAAAATAAAAAATATAGAGTAAAATCAGACTTGAAGCTGACTCCAAATCCTTTTATTATAATCCAGCTGCTGGAATGCATGGGACTTTTGAAATGGTCTATTTCCAATTGTGTCCTCTGTAAACCATGCCCTAGAAATCCATTGTATTACAGTGATTTTCTCTAAGTTCTAAAGTGATGGGTTCTTCTCAAAATTATACAAACACTCTGCTTAACATTGAATCTAGTCCCAACATGTCAGAGTCAAACACATATAACTCTTGGAATTTAAGACCATAGAGATTTTATTTATGTGGGGGTTTTGTGTGTCTCTGTATATTATTTATATTTATCAGAAAAAATATTTCTTGGGAGTCGGGCGGTAGCGCAGCGGGTTAAGCGCACGTGTTGCAAAGCGCAAGGACCAGCATAAGGATCCCGGTTCGAGCCCCCGGCTCCCCACCTGCAGGGGAGTCGCTTCACAG
Source organism: Erinaceus europaeus (assembly GCF_950295315.1). Taxonomy (NCBI): domain Eukaryota; kingdom Metazoa; phylum Chordata; class Mammalia; order Eulipotyphla; family Erinaceidae; genus Erinaceus; species Erinaceus europaeus. Next base: position 34,092,743 of record NC_080162.1, read on the forward strand.
GCGGTGAAGCAGGTCTGCAGGTGTCTGTCTTTCTCTCCCCCTCTCTGTCTTCCCCTTCTCTCTCCATTTCTCTCTGTCCTATCCAACAACGACATCAGTAACAACAACAAGGGCAACAAAAAGGAAAATAAATAAATAAATAAATAAAATTAAAAAAAAAAATTAAAAAAAAAAAAAAAAAAGAAAAAATATTTCTTAAAAAATGAAACAAAAAACTAGTTTAACATAATATCTCTCTCTCTCTCTCTCTCTCTCTCACACACACACACACACACAGACACACACACACACACCAGTGCATGCATGCACAAACACATACACCTAATTTCCAAGATAAAGCAAAACGAAAATATGTACTCAAGAATTGAGGCTTAATAAAAATTGACGTTGTTTAGGTCAGAAAATAGTTCATTTCAATTTCTATAATGTGCTGCTTTGCCATGTGCAGTCCTCAAGTTAGAGACTGAACCCCACTAAATTCAAGGAAACTTCAGTGCTGTGCTGTTTCTCCTTCTGTCTCTAAATGAATGCATGCATACATACATACACGCAGCATTGTAAAATATACATTTTTCAGCTACATCAAGGGTATTTTAAAATTAATCCAGTTGATCTTCTTCTGACCTTAACTGTGAAGTCACATACCATCTCCTCCTTGGTAGTGATTAATCTGTCCAAATGAAAAGGAGGCATATACTCTTCCTTGCTGGGAGGGCTGGAAAGTCATATACAAGATGAATGTGTGGAGAGATCAATGCAGACATTTCCTATTCACCTCCATGAACAGATGACTCTCTTTGCAGCTCTCAGGAGATCCAGGACATTTCTGTGTGTCACACCTAGCAACTGGCAATAGAATCATCTTAGCTGGTGAGTTCTCAGCCTTGTCCTGCCTTCACTGTGTTGACTTTATTCAGGTTTTGAAGATGATTGATTCAATATTTACACCTATTTGCCAATCCTGTACCTGGCAGAAGAGATAAACAGTGTAATTTTGATGAGTGCATTACTACTTGAAACAATGAAGGAAAAATAGTTGTTTCTTTCCAGTTGTCTGGCTTTAATAAAACTGTTGACAATCTGTGTTTCTTTTAAGATTCCATACAAATTTTTGGACAAGTTGCTAAACTTCCTTGAAGAATGTCATTGGATTACTGTGAGCACTGATTCTACCTTACAGTATTTAGGAAAGTATTTTTAAAAAATTGACCTTGACACAACAACATTGGTCATAATGTTCTACCCAGTTTTCCTTGCCTTTTACCATGAATTTATTTTTCCCTGTTATTGTGTTTCTTATTCTATTCTACCAGTGATAACCTCACTTATTTTCATGTGTAACTCCTTTCAGTAATTCTTGCAAGGCAGGTTTGATGGTGGTAAATTCCTTCAGTTTTTATATTTTGGGGGAGATTTTTATTTCTACCTCATATTTGAATGGTATTTTAGGAGGATAAAATATTTGTGGCTGGAAGTTCTTATCTTTTAATACTTTGAACATATCATCCCAATCACTTCTTTCCTCTAGGATTTGTGATAAGAAATCTGATGGTTCTATCTCTGTATGTCAGATTCTTCCATTACTTAGCATCCTGTAATATTTTTTTCTTGTTTTTGCTTTTGGATAGTTTAACATTAGTGCATTGTTGTGTGGGACATTTCGGACTCAAGACTTTGGGTGTTCATTAGGCTTTCTGGATATCTATGTTTTAAAAATTGCACAGCTGTGAAAATTTTCTTTTATGATTTCTATGGTTTTGTTCTGTGCTCCCCTATTCCGTTTGTCATCCTCAGGTATCCCAATAACACTCATTTCTATTATAGAGTCTGCTATTTCATAGAGAGATCAGGGTAAGAGTGTTTTGCAGACACTTGTCACAGAGCTGGAAATTGTGCCAATATGTGAACAACTGTGCTATAAACAATTAACCCCCAAATAAAATGAAGAGAGAGAACTATTGAATGGCTTAGAAAGCTTGTTTTTTTATATCTGTACTAGTAGAGATGATAATATGAAATTACAAGAATGTGGAATATGGAAAGCATTAGAACAGCAGATGTGCTAATGACTGCAGTCTGAACCTGAGAAAACATTGACAGGGGGAGAAATTGATGGGTAGGAAATAGCTAGGCACTTCATGAGGTATCCCTAAGTAGTGATCTGAAATTATACCTGAAATTAGAGAAAGAAAATATCTTTAAATAATAATAATTAAAGGAGTGGGAGCTACTTTATTTAAGATCTAAATATGTGTCTCATAATTAGATCTCCACTTAGCTCAGTAAATTTCTCTATAAGCATATAATTCATTATAAATATTACCATGGAGATGCAGTGATTATAATAATTTTCAAGTGTTTACTCTATACGAATAATTATTAACCACAAGCACTTACTATTGTGCAGCAAACTTTTAAGCTTTCTAATGAATAAACCCTTTAATGTTTTTATTTTGTCTAATATCTTCATAAGCAAAATCTTGCAGACAAAATGGCAGCACTGTGATAACTTTGGAATTTTGTCTGACAATTGTCCTTACGATTTTTTTTCACTTTGGTCCAGGTCAGAGGTCCTCAGGGGCTATAAGGGTATTACTTTTATTAACCGTATTCACACTCACTTTCAGGAGTGTGCAGGGATTTTTCCAGAGACTATGCAAACTGCATTGACACCATAGGTAAAAGGTAAAACCCATGCATGCTGCAATTTTTGTATATTTTAAAATAGCCTAAGATTTAATTTCTAGTATTATAAATGCTGATAGACACAAGCAGCAAGTAACAACTATTTGTTCTTCTCATTGATTTTAAGAATGAAAATGGGATAATGGGCTCCAAGCTTCTTTCCCTAGCCCTACCATCATCCAGAGTTGTATACTCTGGTTTAAAAAAATATAATAATAATGGCAGTGGAATCTAAGACTCTAAGGTTCAACTAACAGGAGCTGAGTTTTACCCTTTACTCTGTTAGAGGAAATATATAAAGACATATACTAATAAACTGATTATAACTCAGTATCTTTACTGTAAATGTGTCAACAGTCAGCATGCAGCATGTCTGTTTCTGTGAAGAATCCACACCCAAACTTTCAGATTCAGTGACACAGCAGGACCACAATGATCTGAGACACACAACCATCAATCATCAAGAATTGCAGATGAGTAGGCCATTCATAGCATCCAAACACCCAGTTCCTAGAGCAATGGATTAAGGAAGTAGATTAAGGAAAATGCATAACCCTGCTTTTTTTTTTTATCTCAAATACAGATTACATTGACTCAGGAGACATATGTTTGTGCAGTTACTATGTGGTAGACACCCTAAGATATTTATTGTACTCCCCCAAACATACACATATGTGTGAAATATCTACTTTACAATCCAGAATTTGGAGAAGTTCTCTCAGAGAAATCTGAAGATTGTTCCCAAGTTCAACTCCTTAGTTTGATTCTTTAATAAGCTCACCTAAAATTAAAGTCTGTTTTTTTCCCCAATTAACACCCACATGTATAGATAATATCCATTCTGTCTTCTCAGTGTATTTAGTTGGAAAGGTGAAACTAAAACAAATAGATGAGAGAGGTGGAAAAGATAGGAGAGGTGAGCAAGAGATAGCAATGAGAGGGAGCAAACAGAGATAGAAAGAATGGAGCAATAGAAAAAGAGGTGGAGGCAGGATAGTATAAGGGCACATCATAAAACTGTATCATAAACCATTCCAAAACTTAAAAACTGAACAATGGCCTCAGGGACTTGGAACTATACAACTCTGGATTCTAGGGCTTGTCCACTGAGAGGGACATATGGTCTCTGTTTAGTCCCAGAACCTCTATCTCTGGGACAGGCTGGTATTGTACCACAAATCTCCTTCACATACTCTCCCTTTCACCAATAAACCAGCTGACTTGCTCTTGGCAAGGATAGGCCTCTAGAAGAACAGGAAGCTTTTCAGGGTTCTCCAGGCTTCAGAATGGAAAGAATTGCTGTTTTTATCAGCTGCTACCATTTAGTTGCCTCTAAGAAAGGGTTCAGACTTTCACGGGTGAGGCATATACTTACAGTAGCAAGGGGGTCCTTCTGTGAAGTACCTACCCTGTCACAGTGTGATAGTTCACTCAGAGTCTCAGTCCTGGTCTCCTCCTAGAAGACATGAGCTTACGACCATGCCCACCCATGATCATGTTCTGTTGGGAGCAATATTTTGATGCCAAAACATCTGACTTCATCTCTAAACCATGAACTGTGTGTTTTTTTAATGAAGTGGTGTTATTTTTAAGAAGCAGATGTTTGGAATTATGCTCTATTTTTCTGGAAATCAAGGTCAATTCAGCTTCCTCAGATTGCTCTCTGGAAGGAACATTGTGTTGGTGGGACTTGGACTTTCCCCAGAAATGTGAGTCTGTATGTTCTGATTGATTCACATTGTTTGGCATGAAGTTTCCATGGAGTTGCATGAGAATTATATTTGATTTGCATCGGTCATTTTCAAGTACTTTTAAGACTTAAATACCAGTGGCCAGAAATTTTTGAGTAGCAAGATGATTCTTTTCTCATTAACAAAGTGGTAAACTAAAGGTAACATTTGTTATAAACTAGATGGTAAATCCAGAGTGCCTATGAGCTACCAGAGAATATAAAATCTTAGGGAGCCTAGTACTGAGTGGTGATGTACCTGGCTGAGTGCACACATTACAATGAATAGGTACCTGGATCCTAGTCCCTAGTCCCCATCTGCAGGGAAGAAATTTCACAAGCAGTGAAATAGTACTGCAGGATCTCTGTTTTCCTTTCTACTTCCCTTTCCCTCTCAATTTCTCTGTCTCTATCCAAAATAAATAAGCAAACTTAAAAAAATGATGATAAGGATATGAAATAAAGCTGTTTAATTGTCGTTATTTCTATACTTTCTCTTTGGAAACACAATATTTGAATTTAAAAATAAATGTTATCATTTGTAAAGGAACTTTAACTCCAGGTACATCGAACCCATTTTCCAGTTACAGAATTATCTGGCCTAAACCCCAGAGCCAATCTGTGCAATCATTCAGCTCCAGTGAGTACCCAAAGTGCTGGAGGAACATTAGCAGGTTCTATTAAAATATACTGGAATTCAAAAAATTCCTCCAAGGGTTTCAGTGCACAGAAATTACGAGCCTGTTCAAAAAGAACCTCAAAACTTTGTTTTCCAGATGTTCCACTGGCCTTGTGAGTTATGCTGAGATTAAGACTGATCAGGCTGTAAGTGGAATGAAATACACTTTTGCATCTTGAGAATCTATCCTTGGGTTACCACTTGTCTAATCTGTGGCTGCAGGTGAATTTATCACACTAACAGGAAACCCAGCAATATCTTGTTGCCCACCACCAGTTTTGTAATCAACAACCTACTCTTGGAGATTTTGAGCTGCTTCACCTGGCTATGCCAATAAATCGGAGTGAATAGCTACTTGATTTGTTTTTGATTTCCCCAGGGACAAATTCGAGGCTGCCTTTTTTTGGTGATGGGTGTTTAGAGTGAGAATGGAGCCTGAAAGGAAACTCTCTGACAACATTGGGAGACTAGTGAGGTCACTTCCTCTGCATGATAGAAAATTTAGTACTAGTACTGACTTTTTTTTTTTTTTTTTTTGGTGTAATTGACAAGCAGACTGGAGAAGAAGCACATGAACGGCTAAGGTTGGCCCTATTCAGAACAAAGTTATACTTTGACCAAGATCGCAGATGTTTGTGGACATTAAAAGAGAAACCATTTCTATATAGCTATTTCCACAACAGCCACAATTACTATTAATTTTACCTAAATATTCCCCTTTGCAAATCAAGGTCCCTTTAGTGAGAAGTTCCAACATATAAGTGTCTCATACTATGTTGACTCAGAGTCATGAAAAACTGGAACAGTACCAAAGGAATCAAAAGTGCTAATTCAGCTTTTCTCAGATTCTGACCTTGAAAAAGATCTTAGCTGGACTCCTTAGATTATTGTCAGGAGACATTAGTCTTTGCATCCTGCTTGGAAATGGATTGTGTTGTAAAATTGGAGAAGAATGAAACAAATCTGCCAGCTGTGAGACTTAAGAGTTGAAATCCTTTTACAACTTGCAGACAAAACATCATCAGTCAAAATGAATCACCCTTTTAAAATCTTTTTATTATTATTATTTTAATTTTTATTTATAAAAAGGAAACATTGACAAAACCAGAGGATAAGAGGGGTACAGCTTCACACAATTCCCACCACCAGACCTCCATATACCATCCCCTCCACTGAGAATCACCCTTTTTAAGGGGAAAAATCAACTTAGTGATTCTGACTTGCTTTGCTCATTAAACCTTGCTGCTCAATACAGTTCTGATGTATTAGACTAGCATTGAATCCCAACAGTTTTTTTTTTCCCTCAGTTTTGGATGTTTTTATTAAATCTGTTGTCATGCTAGTTTCTAGTTTCTACTTACAAAAGAAAATCTTGTTCATCAGGAGGATTTTGGAAATGTGAACTAAGAATCAAAAAATTAAAAAAAAATTGAGTAAAAAGATTTTGGAATTTTTACATCTAATTTTTCATGTGTCTTAATATTCCATATTTATGGGGTTCCATGATATGTGGTAGATATCCAAAGTCCCCAAGGAAGTCTTCCTTCTCTCTCCACATGCCTCCTATCCTGTGTTTCTGAGATCTACCTCTGATTACCTTTATAGTTGATCTTGCTGAGTGCACTGTAAGAGGTGCCAGATAAAAAAGAGAAAACTTAGATATTTAGAATTGTTCATATCTGCTGTTAAATACCCATGGGATATTCAGGGAACACGATTTAAAAAATTCATTCATCAGGCATCAGGCTTTCCGACTCAAATTCCTCAGATGCAGCAATACTGGAGAAATGGAATTTGGAAACTCAATCGCACTCTTGGTACTGTGCAGAGGAAAGAGCCTGTAACCCAATTCTCAGAGCTATTGAGCTTTTATCAGTCAGCCTTTGCTCTGAAAAACTGCTCTACAAATCTTTCTCTGCAAAGATACCCTGCCTCAAAGAACTTGAAGGAAGAAGAGCCTGTGTAAAGTTAATCTACCTGGTGGAGATTTCCATGAGTCCACATTGCACTCCCCACTCCCCCCTCCCTTTATTTGGGAGTTTCTCCAGCTTTGCCCCTTTGAAGGAGGGAGTGGTAAAGAATCAGAAAAACATATTTGCATATCAAAGGGGACTATAGGGGAAACGTTATAATTATTATTATTATTTGCAAATCCCTTGTTAGATACTCAGTTTGTAAATAATGAAGAGGGTCCAGTCTTTGATTTTGGTTGTTTGCAGAATCTGAAAGCCCATATACTTTTGAAGATAAAATCCAGGGTTTTATTTACTTATTTACTAGATAGTTCTGCTGGCACAGAATGGAATTGTGGAAATATCACTCCTTATCCCTCAGGGTACAATTGTCACTATTTCCACTGCCAATTCTCTTTCTTTTGCAGAAATAACCAAGTTCTGTCAGAATGTGCTGAGACTCAATATTAAAGGTGATTTTTAAAATTTAAAGAAAAAGTTTAATACCTCGACTTTTCACAGAGATGAGATGGCAGAAAAGGCAGTCGTTTGAGATAAAAACAGGTTTTTTTTTTTTTTTTTTAAGAATCACAACCATTTTGTACTTCTTTGAAGCTGCTTTGAGCTCTGTGAGCCCTTTTGACTTTAGTTTCCTCCTTCGAAACAAGAATAGCCTCAATTATATTGTATGGCTATTGTGTAGATTAACATGAACTATATTTCTCAATGATTCAATGACCTGCATAAAGAGGTATTGCTGTTTCTTGACTAGAAGATATTTCAGTACTGTAACAACCAAATAAAATTTATGAGTGTTGTCTGAATTTGATTTGGACAGACAAATCAGAAGAAAGTTTTTTTTAAGAGCAATTACAGAGATTTGAACATGGGTGTGCTACTAGTTGATATTAAGGAAGAATGTTTATTTTGTTAATTCCAACAACTGTATTGCCATTTGTATTTTAGTGTACCTTTAGGAGATATGTACTGAGATTTTAAACTAGAGATAAAATGTCATATTTTCAGTAACTTATTTTCACAATGCTTAAGTGGAAAAAAAAGAAAAACTAACATACTTGAGCAATACATATTAAATCAAGGTGGCCTATCTTTTTATTAAGGTTTATTTTAAGTTATTTTTCATCTTTAATATTTGTAAGATGTTCAGAGTACGAAGTTTAAAGTTAATCTCACATATAAAATTATTAACATAGGATGGTCCTAAGGGCACAGTAGCATCCACTCAATCTTTTATTTTTATTTTTGCCTCCAGGGTTATTGCTGGGGCTCGGTGACTGCACTTCAAATCCACTTCTCCTGGAGACCATTTTTCCCATTTTGTTGCCCTTGTTGTTTACCCTTATTGTCGTTAATGTTATTGTTGCCGTTGCTGTTATTGTTGACAATTAATGGGACAGAGAGAAATTGAGAAAGGAGGGAAAAACAGAGAAGGGGAGAGAAAGATAGACACCTTCAGACCTGCTTCACTGCTTGTGAAGAATCCTCTGCAGGTGGGGAGCCAGGGGCTCCAACCCGGATCCTTATGCTGATCCTTATGCTTTGTGCTATGTGTACTTAACCCTCTCTGCTACCACCCGGCCCCCCAGTAGATAGGTATTGATCTCATACCTCCTTGCCAAGGACAGAAAATGAAAATGTAGGTGTGTCTATGCCCTGTGTCCTTCAGGGATTGGTTTGTGACAGGGACTTACTTAAGCTACAATGAAAGAAGGAAACAGTGAGCATTGCTGTTGGATAAATCCTCTACAGTTTTCCCAAATGTGCCTAATGGGTCTGAGAAAATGGTGCCTCAGGGCTAAGTGAGGGGGCAGAGCCCATCTGCTCCTGGACTCCAGTGGTGTGCACAGTCTGTTGACCATTTTAATGAGAAGCCAAGTAGGCAAGCAAGTGAAGCAGGTGATGCCTGAAGGTAGACCTGAAGGTGCAGGAGGCAGTGTAATTAGAATGAGGGGCCTGATTCTAAAGGCTGGTCAGGAAAATTTTGCATAGAATGCAAGCACAGGGTGAGGGTGGCAGTGAGGATTGGGTAGGTGGGTGCAGGAGAATCCTGTGCCCTGAGGCTCTTAGTAATTGTCTGGCAGAACTTGCCATATATAAAACCCACCTTTACCTGGCTTCATGGGAGAAAACAAGAGGAGATTACAATGGTATTGAAGATTTCCTGAAGGAAAACCATGGGAAGGACTAGACCCTGTAGGTCTTGCAGTAGAGCATTACAGTTATACCAGGTGCAGAGGGAAGTCTCTGAGAGCAAGTAAGGAATGAAAAGAAAGTACAAGTCTGAGAATGAAGGTGCATATGTGCATGTGTATGCAAGTGGGGCCGACATGCTCTGCTTTGTATGTCATTCAGAGTTCTAAAATTCTCTTCATGACTGCACCATCATTTCATTTGATTCTGAGCAGTGCTCTGGATTTGTACAAAGTGATTTCATCCCTCCTAGATGTGTCCTATTGGAGAGGAGACTGGGATGCTTCATGACTATGGATGTGTACATGTGTATGGAAATTCAAAATCAGTTATACTTATCAAATGCTAATTCTTTGTTATGTCAATGCAAGCATCAGGTCATGAGTTTTCTCACTAATCCCCTGAAGGTATCCATAAAATGACCACCTTTTTTTCACAGGCAGAGAAACCAAGGTTCAGAGAGTCTAAGGAACCTCAGCCATGCCTCACATAATGTGTGTGGTAGAGTCTGCTTTGAATCTGGGTCATTTGCAGCATATTCATCTTATTATTGCACCTGTCAGTTCACGTCTTAAATCCTTAGGCATATTAAGATATTGATTGAATGGACTGGACTCAGACTTAATTTTTTTTTTCCGCAGAACCTCACTAAGGGGCTTTACATGTATGGCATCCCTTGGGTCTCCAGGAGGTGCTGAGAGACTACAAGCTGCTCCCCCTCTGCTGTACCTGGGATTCTGGAGGATGGCAGCTTTGGCTCTGCAAATTCCAGGCTTTGTAGAGAGAGCATGGCCTGGGGGAGGAGGGTCTATGTGCTTGCAGGGAGTTGCAGTGTCATCCTGAAGTTAAAGAGGGGGGTGGGGGTAGGGACACAGACCTTTGGTGGTAGGAATGGTGTTAATATACACTTCTATTTAAATAAAAGAAAAGTACAAAAACAATAAAAACAAAAGAAATATGTTTTTCTCCTTTCAGATCTCCTACAGCTTTAGAGAAGAGAGGAAGACTCCCCCAAGTCTCAGTGGAGAGCCACATGGCTGCTCCATGTTCACTGCTATCAGTAATGTTCCATTAAAAGGTACAGTCCCCTGGCAGTAACATGAACAGCAATGTCAGCCAGACAAAGGGAAAAGGAAGAAAAGGAAAACAAATTGTCCCACAAGTGTTTGAGTTCAGGAGAGAATGACCTCTCAGAGACTGATTTTTTCTCTATGCACAAGTGAAGGTGATGTCCGTAATTAATGCTCCAGATTTTCTGCCTGAGGTTGAAGCTTTGAAAAAACTAGAGAGATTTCTAATTTTCTTTAGATTAGAATTTACAAAGAAATTATGGTGTTTTTTTTTTTTATGGAGAACTTCAGAGGACATTGTCTGTGTTCAAAGTGGCGTGGCCCTACACTACTATGAAAAAATTAAAAGATGCATAAAAGTAATGAAAACAATATCATGAACCAATATGTACAAGCCCCCAAATGGTCATTATGCTGTTCTTGTGTTTATTTCACCTTTTCTCCCTGATGTGCATATTAAGGTGAGTTTCAAACATTGCATTTTCTGTTTTTTATTAAATATTTTATTTATTAATGGATAGAGACAGAGAGAAGTTGAGAGGGGAGAGGGAAAGAGACAGTGAGACACCTGCAGGCCTGCTTTTTATTACACATGAAGCTTTCCCCCTGCAGGTGTGGACCAGGGGCTTGAACCTGTGTCCTTGTGCACTGTAATGTGTGATCTTTACCAGGTGTGCCAGCACCTCATCCTGCATTTTGCTTTTAAGCAGTCTTGCACCTCTTAAGGGTGCTTCAGTCAAGGACAGATGCCATTCATGGCAAAAGTCTCAATAGACTATATGCCATACAGATCAAGTGTGCAGTAGACTGCATTTCCTAATCTCCTGTAATTACACTCTGTGATGTTTGCACAACAATAGGATCTCCTAAGGAACCATTCTGTAGAATGTACCCTCATCATTAAGCTATGCATAAGCAGACTTCAAAAGTAAAGGGCCTTTTCTAAATTAAGTATTATAGCATTTTGACTTTATGGGTGTATAATAGTGTTTTTGAAGACATATATATATTTAATTTTTATTTATAAAAAGAAAAGACTGGGGGCTGGGCTGTAATGCAGTGAATTAAGTGCACAAAGTGCAAGGACTGGCTTAAGGCTCCAGTTCGAACCCCTGGTTCCTCACCTGGAGGGGGGGGCTCCTTCACAGGTGGTGAAGCAGGTCTGCAGGTGTCTATCTTTGTCTCCCCCTCTCTGCCTTCCCCTCTTCTCCTGATTTCTCTCTGTCCTATCCAGTAATAATAAACAAGGGCAACAAAAGGGGAAAAAATAGCCTCCAGGAGCAGTGGATTCTTAATAAAGGCACCGAGCCCCAGGAATAACCCTGGAGGTAAAAAAAAAAAAAAAAAAAAGGAAACACTGACAAAAGCATAGAATAAGAAGGGTGTGACTCCACAGAATTTCCACCACTAGAACTCTGTATACCACCCTCTCCCATGATAGCTTTCCTAGTCTTTAACTCTCTGGGCATATGGAGCCAGGGTAATTATGGGGTGCAGAAGGTAGAAGGTCAGGTATCTGTAATTGCTTTCCCATTAAACATGGGCTTTGGCAGGTTGATCCATATTCCCAACCTGTCTCTCTCTTTCCCTAGTGGGGCAGGGCTCTGGGGAAGCAGGGATCCAGGACATATTGGTAGGGTTGTCTGCCCAGGAAAGTCTGGCTGGCATCATGTTAGCATCTGGAACCTGGCAGCTGAAAGAAGAGCTAACATATAAACCCAAACAAATTGTTGACTAATCATGAACCTAAAGGCTGGAATATTGTAAATGGAGATTTGGGGTCTCCATTTTGGAGACAGTTAGTAGGCCTATTTTAGTTATGTTCCAAAAGGCCTATGACTATACTAGTTTTTTCCTGATCCTGACATCTGTTATGCAGGTGGACCCAAGTTATTGTCTGGGGAGATGATGTCATGGCTGGAAAAAGGGCTAGAAATCTGGATCAGGGAAGAGAGTAGCTCTCAAATATGGGAAAGGTATATAAATATTGTTGACCGTAAACCCCATCAATTTAATCTGGGGCCCATATTCAGTATAGGGCCTATTTAACCTCTGCATCCCTGAATATTTGAGCTCATATTCTGTGGTCATGAACAGGAACATTCCAAGCTGCCCCAATTTCAGGACCTATCTTCCTCAGGTGGTAGATAGAATATGTTATCAAGCCTCCCTTCAGAGGATTAAACATTCTCTACTGTTGTTGATCCATATTGAGGACAAGGTCCTATATGGGCCTCCAAAGGGGTCCATTATGTTGTTCCTGATGGAGATGACCAGTAACAATGGAGACAGTGTCTATTTGAGGTCTAAGCCCATCATGTCTGTGTGGGAATCACAAGACTCCCCAACTAGGGCTGCCTGAATGTTACAGGGGGAGGGGATATGAACAAACCTACTGACACAGAACATTGGAATTGGTACATGAAATAGAAATTGAGCTTGGCCACCTTGAATTCAAGAACATCAGGGACCCCCTCACTGGACCCCTTGCAGGTGGAATTTACAACCATGCCCTGGGTTTCAGGCTCAATCCTGAATAGCTTGTAGCTCAAGATGTTGGTCTTTGGCATATTAAGGACAGAACTCACAAGTGTCACACTCGTTGTGATGTGTAGCTTCCCTTCCCATCCTCCCAGTAATACTATCTCTTGTGAAAGTGTTTTCACTGAGCTCCTGAGGCTAGACTGTTCTTTCAAGGATAAGGATGAATATGATATGTTTTTAGTTGTTCCACCACCCCTCATGTTTAGTCCAATGTAGAACAGAATCTGAATCATATCAGAATGGGGGGGGGCTGTCAACCAGCACCAGAAAAGAAGGGTTATTATTTACTTTTCTTTCCTGAAAATTGCACTTCATGTTCAGGGCATGGCAAATGATTTCAGAAAGTGTGGATTTAGTGCTTGCAACATGTAGGAAAAAAAATATATATATAATGTCATATTAGGAAGCACCGTTGCTATGGTACCAGGAAGGTACACTTTCATGCAAAGCAATTTAGTAGATGTGAAAATGTGTACCTTCTAATGGGAACACTATACTTCACAGATGAAATCCCCCTAGCAGCAGCAGACAGGCATCTTAGGGGGTAGAACTCCACCTTCACACCCACAACCCACCTCCCTGAGGAGAGACTGATGTCAGGGGTGCCTTCCCTGCCCAAACAGACCCGTGAGGGTGGTCCTCAGCATGTGAAGAAGGAAGAAGTGGTAGCTATGCTTCTCTGACAAGCTTAGGCTTCCCACTCTGTACCCATTGGCCAAAGACATGGGCATCTTTATTTCTGTTCTGTCACTAAGTTGTTCACTTGAATTCAGGAATACCAGGAATTCCCTCATCTGGGCCCCTTGCAGGCCCCTTACAACCATGCCCTGAGTGTTGGGCTCATTCTTGAATAGTCTTGTGGCTCAAGATATTGGTCTTTGGCATCTTAAACACAGAAGTCACAAGTGTCACATTGGCCAGTGACTGTGATTATATCATTTCATGGGTGTCCTGCTCAAGTCCATGTGCATGCTCATGATATGTACATGGTGAGGGTGGGTAGACAGACCACCTGGGCAAGGGAAGTATGTGGAGTGGCTCAAAGGCCACATCAAGAAGTGTAGACTTGGATATTGGATATTGGAGCAAGTCTCCCTGGACGTTGTGCCTGGTTGTGACACTGGTTGCTTTGGGGATACTATCAGTAGTTGGAAGTTCAAACGGGAGTACAAAGCTTCCCAGCATAGTTGGGAGTGGAATGGATAGTTATCTGCATTTTTAAATCAAATTCTCTTCACCACATCCTTCTCCAAATTCTGCCAAGTTAATTTCCTAGATATAACTTGATACTCCTCATATTTCCAAGCTACAGATTTCCTCTCATCTATATCACAACCACCCCCTAAATGTCCTTAAGCTACTTTAGTTCCCTTTGGTTGACTTTATTTATTTATTTATTTATTTATTTATTTATTTATTGTCATCACAAGAGCTTCAGCACTTGGGACCAACTTTTTCAAATAGAAAGACACACCCACACACATGAAGTGGGGGTCAACCTCAAACCTGGGTCATGAGCCTCTCAAAGCAGGTACACTATCCAGGTGAGCTATCTTGCTAGTCCTCAGGCTCATCTTTTTTTTTTTTAATTACATTTATTTATTGGATAGAGCAAACTAGAAATCAAGAGGAGAGAGGGAGAGAGACACTTGCAGCTCTGCTTCACCACTTGTAAAACTTTCCCCCTGCAGGTGGGGGTAGTGGGGCTTGAACCAGGGTTCTGTGCATTGTAACATGTGCACCTAAACAGGTGCACCACTACCTGGCCCTCTCAGGCTCATCTTTATCAAGTTAGCCAACAGACACTGGACTCAAGCCCACAGAGTCCCCACTGCCTTTTCCTGGCCTGGTTGCCATGTCACCTAGACTCAGCTGGATCTTCTAGCAATTCTGCTTTCTCACTCATTGAGTTCTGTTCAGCTGACAGTCCATGAAGACATTGTAGAGGGAAAGTTCAGGACACAGAGGGTCCTGGAGGGTACATTTTGTTTTCACTGCGTTTACACATATGGAGCTGGGATATACACTAACATATTTTGTTTTCATTGAGTTGGCACAGGTGGAACAGAGATTCACTTACTTGGTGAAAGCTTTCCCTTCTTCCTTTTTGCACTATCTGAAGGGAGAGGAGTTACTCCATTAGGGCCAATGAAAAGAGGGCCCTGATAAGAAGGGCTACAAAGAAGAGGGGCTTGGAGAAAGAAAGGGGAGCTTGGGCCTTGGTCATTGATCTTGTGTTTTAGTCTGGGTTTCAGGCCCAAAGGAATCTATCCCCTGCTCCCCAAGTCTTTTTCTTAATTTTACTTTGCACATCTAAAAAAAAAAAAGACTACAGAGAACATTCACCTGAATACCTATCTGTGAAATTCTTTTCATCAGAGCAACCATGAACCAAGAGGATCCTTCTGATCCCACCGTTCCCTCAACAATATAACTGGCCTATGTCTCTGAGATTCAGTCTGGATAATAGGAGCTGGGTACATGGGTGTTGGGAAAAGAAATTGCCTGCTCCCATGAGGAGACTAGGGTGCATATTGGCTCAGCACTTGGTTCAGACTCCTGGTTTGAACTCTCCTGTTGGGTTCCTTAGGATACATCCCCAGGAAAGGAATTGCAGGATCATAGGGTAGGTCCATTTATAGCCTTCTGAGAGTTCTCCAGACTGTTCTCCACAGAGGTTGGAACAATTTACATTCCCACCAGCAGCGCAGGCGGGTTCAAAAAGGTTGTTTTATTTTTTAATTATATAAGATGGAAAGAAATTAAGAGGCGAGGTGAAATACAAAGGGAGAGAAAGAAAAAAAAGAGACATGTGCAGGTGGGGAGGGGCAGAGGCTCAACCAGGGCCACTGTGTATAGTAACATGCGTGTTCAACCAGGTGTGCCATCACCCAGCTCCCGAACCCTAGCTGATGAGGGAAGATACTGATATTCATAGGCTTCAAGGAGCTGCTCAAGATAATGCTTGTTTACAAATGACTGAACCAGAATCTGAACTCTACTTTTGTGTGTGTGTGTGTGTGTATGTGTGTGTGTGTGTGTGTGTGTGTGTGTGTGTGTGTGTGTGCGCGCGGTGTGGTGTGGTGTTAGGTGTGGTGTGGTATGGTATGAGGTGGTGTGATGTGTTGTGGTGTGGTGGTGGTGGTGGTGGTGATGGTGGTGGTGGTGGTGGTGGTGGTGGTGGTGGTGGTGTGTGTGTGTGTGTGTGTGTGTGTGTGTGTGCGCTCTGATGTCCATGAGCCAGGACCCAGACCCAAGATCTTAGGTAGCAATCCTTGCAGATGTTTCTCTAGGTATGCTCACAAATATATGACAGCCCCATCTGAAAACTGCTCCAGGGTCACTAGCCAGTGGGTGAGTAGAGAAAAAGTCATAGACCTACATAGATTGGGATCTCCTTTTCCTACAGACAGGACTGAAACTTCCACATGTACATCATGTGGATGAAGCTGAAATATTACACTAGGTAAAAGAAACCAGCCACAGAGAATTCTACTCCAAAATTGCATGGATTGATTAACATGAAATGTCCAGAAAGAGCAAATTTATGGAGACAGAGAATAGATTCGCAGTTTACTAGGGCCTGGGGTGGGGACTGGGCTGCTAAGGAATAAGAAGTATCCTCCTGAGGAGATGGAAACTCCTGGAACTGATTTATGCTGATGGCTGCCCCATGAGGTGAAGCCACTAAAAGTCAGTGAATTGTGCTCTTGAAATGAGTAAATGCTATGATATGTAAAATGCATGCCTCAATAAAGTTACTGAAAGAAAATAAAAAAGAAGCACTACTTTAGTCTACTGGTGATTGTCTCTCCTCTTTCAAAAACAAGATGTGGCAGATATAGATTCTAATAACCCTGAGATTGTGTTCACACAATGAGTAAAACATGGCCTTTGGTAAGTTGCTCTTTTATGCCATTTTCCCTATGCATAGAGCACTGTAATTCTCAGAGGACAGGGCATGGCAGAGGAAGGTAAGAGAGTGACCATAGGGACTGGGGTGTTTACTTCTGGAAACTTCACTTGCTTCAAGATCATCCTTTTCTTTTAAACATCTTTTTTTTTATTAATAAAATGGAAAAGCAAACAATACCATAGGATAAGAGGGGTACAATTTCACACAGTTCCCACCACCAGAACTCCATATCTCATCCCCTTCCTTGATAGCTCTCCTATTCTTTATCCCTCTGGGAGTATGGACCCAGTATCGTTATGGGGTAGAGAAGGTAGTTTATTTATT
This sequence comes from Erinaceus europaeus, assembly GCF_950295315.1. NCBI lineage: Eukaryota > Metazoa > Chordata > Mammalia > Eulipotyphla > Erinaceidae > Erinaceus > Erinaceus europaeus. Next base: position 34,109,853 of record NC_080162.1, read on the forward strand.
TATTGTATAGAAACAGATAAAAATTGAGAGGGAAGAGAGTGATAAAGAAAGAGAGAGAGAGATACACCTGCAACACTGCTTCACCACTTGAAAAGCTTTCTCCCTGAAGGTGGGGACTCGGGTCTCGAATCCAGGTCCTTGCACATTATAACATGTGTGCTCAAATACATGCATCACCGCTCAGTTCCAACATCATCCCTTTTCACTAGAAAAGTGTTTACAGTATCTGGGCTCCTGCCTTCATGACAGCTGCAAGTGGTTTCTAAAATCATGGGGGCTTTTGATATCTGGCAGGACTTAGTGAAATGCTTTTTGATTGCTGCTTGGTTCTTGATGATCATCTGAAAGCTGGAGAAGGCCACATATAGCACCATCAAATCCCCTTGGTTGATGTGAGTGCTACAGCTGTCTTATTATTCCTAGGGACCCTGGGAATGATCTGGAGCAGCGGTTCTCTCAGTCAAAAGTGCTCAGAGCAGTCTGATCGGTATAGCTTGGCCTCCTCACATGCAGCTGACAGATCGTTATGTTTCTTCTTCTTCTAGCGTTTGCCCTTCTTCCGTAGCAGTCAACAGCGTCAGGTTGAGCCTGATGTAAAGTTTCGAGACCTCCTTTGAATCTGGAGAGGTGGCAGTCGTTGACTATGTGGGTCATAGTCTGTCTGTAGCCGCAGGGTCAGTTCGGGTCGTCTCTGGCTCCCCAGTGATGGAACATAGCGGCGCACCGGCCATGGCCTGTTCGATAGCGATTGAGGAGGGCCCAATCATAACGTGTTAGGTCAAAGCCGGGTTGATGCTTGCAGGGGTCTGTGATGAGGTGTTTGTTCTTTACCTCAGCTGACTGCCAACTCTGTTTCCAAGAGACTGGAACAGAGAAGTTCAGTGTAGGCATAGGGGACCAGATTGGGTGATGAGACGTCAAGCATTGGACAGGGTGGGCGAAGATATCCGTGTATATTGGCAGGTCCAGTCGAGCATAGAAGTGGGAAATGAACTTAGATGATGCCGCATCCCGACGAATATCTGGCAGGGCGATGTTGCTAAGAACTGGCAGCCATGGAACCGGGGTGGAATGGATGGTTCCAGAAATTATCCTCATGGAGGAATATAATTTGGAATCGACCAAGTGGACATGGGGGCTTCTGAACCATACTGGGGCACAGTATTCTGCAGCAGAATAGCATAATGCCAGAGATGATGATCGCAGTGTGGAAGCGCTAGCGCCCCATGAGGAGCTGGCCAGTCTTGCAATGATGTTATTCCTCACGCCCACCTTTGCTGCAGTTTTTATGAGACGTTTGTGAAATGACAGGGTGCGATCAAGAGTTAACGCCAAGATAGACTGGCTGGGCTTCATGCCGGATTCTCGTATCGTCAAGCTGCACATTAAGCTCACGTGAGGCCGAGGCATGGTGTAGATGGAAAACAGATGATACTGTTTTTGCAGTGCTAGGGATTCGTCGCCATTTTTTACAGTAATCAGATATCAGAGACATGTCTTTCGTGAGTGTTTCCTCGAGGATGTCAAACTTGGATGCCTGAGTTGCACAGCAGATGTCATCAGCGTAGATGAACTTCCTTGAAGAAGTTTCTGGGAGGTCATTGATGTAAATATTGAATAGCGTAGGAGCCAGAACAGAGCCCTGGGGGAGGCCACTTGAGACAAGTATCCATCTGCTAGACTTGTCACCCAGATGCACCCGGAATCTTCTGTTTTAGAGAAGAAACGATATAGTGTTGGCCACCCAAGGAGGCAGGCATCTTGAGATCTTGACTAGGAGACCACGGTGCCCAACCGTGTCATAGGCTTCTGTGAGATCAACAAAGACAGCACCCGTCTTTAAATTCTTCTGGAATCCATTCTCAATGTAAGTTGAGAGGGCCAGGGCTTGTTCGCAGGTAGATCTTCCTGGGCAGAAACCAGCTTGGGTTTCACTATGTTGACACCATTTAACTCAAACCTGTGGCACAGGCTGCCTAGAGGTGTCAGTGATCCTGGTGACTGAACCAGACAGGACTGTCACCTTAAGTGACAGGAGGACTGGAGGAGAATGATAGGAATTTGTAACCTGATCTTACTGGAGAGACCAGACTCTAGCCTTGGCTATATAGTCTTGGCTATATAGTCCCTGGAGTCATGCCCAGGGACTCCAGGTATGATGCCTTTTTCAGATTTAAGGATAGAGACAGCAAAACAGAAAGGAGAGAAAAAAAAGACACCATAGCACCAAAGCTTCCCCCAGTTCAGTAGGGCCTGGCTCGAGCTGGGCTGTATACACAGCAAATCAAACACACCCCCGGGTGAGCTATCTCGCTAACCCTCACAGTGATGATCTTTGTACCCAAGAGAAACCTTCCCTGTAAAAGACAAGAGGGTGTATTCCAATCAGGAAGTAGGAGGGTAGTGAAACCCGGGGATGAGCTGATAGAAGCACGTGTGGCATACATCAGTGAGGCCCTCATAGCCTACCTGACTTTCATCTCTGACTTTGAAAAGGGACATTTGTTTCAAAAAGAAGTTAATGGTAAAAAGAAGTCTTTCAGCAGCTGGTTCCCTACTATTTCTCTCTTTATCATAAAAGATCTGGTAATGCTGTGATTTGATTCTGATCTTGTGAAAGTAGCAAACATTTGGGAAACTTGTCTTCTGTGTCTTTCTGTTTCTGCCTACAATACCCAAACAAACATCTGTGAGACACTTCAATTACCTTTTGAAAAGCTGTAAATCAAAGATTCAAACAAGGATGCATTGCCAGTTTGTGTATTCCTTTGGCTGTCTTGTCCTTTTACAACCACCATTGTGCTCTGGGGTAAGGTGGATGGGCAGACACAGGCATTCTGACCGAAGTCACCTTGTCTTGTCCTGTGGGTAGTTTCTCTTTCCCAGTACAGATGAAGCTGTGTGTATATAGCAGTAATCCATAGGCTTCAAGGCCTTCACACAGAGAGGCCACTTAACCAGCCTTTCTGAAAGTAAATGCAACTGGTGGGATATAGAACTATTTTAGGGGATCTATGATCAGTTATTTCAGCCTTTTTCTACTAGTCAAACAACTCTTTAAATGTAAGTTAGAAAAATAAGTAGTAAATTAAGCTATTGATTTTGTTGCTATTGCTTCAGATGAAGGCAGATATATTCAAGTTAGGAGAAACATACAACTTTATTTATTAGTTGGCTGATTTCAAAGGTTTTTATTTTTTCATTCATATAGGTAGACAGAGAAACAGAAGAGAAGTTAAGACCCCACAATAGTGGAGCTTCCACTAGTGCTGTGAAGCTGCTATGTTGGGACTAGAACCTGAGTAGTAAGGAAGATAAAATATATGCCCCCTATTGTTTAAGCTGTCTCTCTGGTCAGATTCACACCAATTCTAAAGGAAACTAGTCAATAAATAAAGTGAGATGGTGATGTGTGGATGGTTGCAATTTAAAAACATTGATTCAGTTAGAGACCTAACTTAGTAGATGGGAAAATGGAGACCTTAGTCAATCTAACGAGCTGTTAGCAATATTCAGGCTAAAATGCAAGTCTTCTGGCCTATTTTTATGGGTATTCTTTTGAATCTGCTAATGTTCAATTAGAAGAATGACAGATAGAGGGAAAGTAGAATGTTCTTGGTGGTCCCGAGTGCACATTCAATATATCAACACGTTGAATGCCTCTAGCAATTCTCTGTGAAGTAGGCATTATTCTCATACCTATTTTACAGGTTATAAAACTGAGCCACAGAGAAGCTGAGTTGCTTATTCAGATGGCATATGATAAAGTCAGGAGAAAATCTAGTCTTACTATTTAAAGCCATAACTATGAGGAGGTGCCATGGCTTATTAATGTTTGCCTTGAAATGTATGCTTTGTAACTAGCTTTATTGACTTATAATTTCATTCAATAAAGCATATATTTAAAATGAGGAATACTATGGATTTTGGCAAACATATACAAGACCCAAAAATGTATATCAATTCAGACCTTCCTTTGTTCCTTTAAAAGCAACCCATGAACCCCATGAGAGGACAGTTTTGCTTTTTATGGTGATAGCTCTGTTCTAGAACTCCATATAAATGGAATGAGGGAGTAATCCCTCCTTTGTGCCTGGTTTCTTTCACATAGCATCAGTTTCACATTGTTAATTATTTATTTGTATTACAAAAACAGTCTGAGTACCTTCTACTGAAAAGTCCTTTTCCTTTTGTGGTACACTAACCTATTGTTGACACCTGAGTTTTTTCCTAATTAAGATAATGAGTAAAACAAATCTTTTATTAATATTTATTCATTTATATTACAGGTTTAATGGATAGAGGCATAAGAAATAGGTGGAAGGGGAAGACAGAGAGGGAGAAAATTGTGGCTATGAACTAACACTAACAGTGAACCTACAAACCCCAATAAATTGCAGCTGGGATATCCACAGACACAGGCCTCAGGTGGCTGCTGGTATGTGTGGACAGGATGAGAGGAGGCACAGGACTGAATCCAAGCACCTAGAGACTGGGAAGCTTCAGCAACAAACAGCACTATTTGTCTCTGAGCAACAACAATCAAGGCTGAACAGGGTGATAACTCTGAGCTTTGGCCCATGGCCTCAGGATTGAGAGTCTGATGAACTGGTGGTGGAGTCACAGCACAGCAACGGGATTGTCCACACCAGTTTGCCTCCTCAAACTAGGGCAGACATTCAGAAGGTAATTTATGGCAGCTGCCAGCTAAAAGGCAATAGCAGCAGCTGACAGCCAAGTGGTAAACTGAGCCATACTTCTTCAGACACAACTTCTACCTAGCAGCAAATCCCTGTAGCTTGAATTCAGACTGAAAACTTACAGATAAATCACATATGCACACTACAGAGAGTTAAAAACATCTCAGGGGAATAATAAGAAACATAACCCAAGATCCCCCTCCACCATCTAATATATAAACAAGTGAAATGTAGTAATTATAATAATAGCACAACCTGTTGGTTCAGCAATAACCAGTAAAATAAATGTGTGAAAACTAGAGAAATAGCAAAAGCAAACTTCAGAACATGACTACTCAAAAAGATAGAAATCAAACATAAGGAATCCTGGAAATTTTAGATATAGAGAGACTATCAGAGTAAATCTATAGAAAACTCATTATGAGGTCTCTGCAAGAGTCTAAGCATAGTCTAAACACAGAAAAGCATACTCAATAATTGAAAGAATATTTTATTAAGGAGTTAGGAAACACAAAAGAAGAGCTCCAAACAGAGTTCTCCAAGCAACTAGAAAACATGAAACAGAATTCACCAAGCAGTTAAGAAGCATGCAGGAAAATGTTAGGTAGAATTGCAGGGTATGAAAGACACTTTGAGTGCAGCACAAGCTCAAGTACCAGGTTTCAGAAGTAGACTCAATCAGGCAAAGAAAAAATATCTAAACTAGAAGATACAATTAGTCCAGTCTTCAATTTAAAGATGATGGAGAGAAAAGGTTTAGAAGAATGAAGCAACCCTCTGTGAAATATCAGACTCCATCAAATGGTTAAATATAAGAGTAATAGGAATTCTTCAGGACGAGGTAGGATGAAGAAAACAGAGGCTATATTTGGAGAACTTGTAACTGAGAATGTCCCTCATCTACACAATCCTCAGAACTTAAACCCCTCTGGAAGCACAGTTTTGGAAGGGTATATGTTTCTAGGAATTCTTAATTTCTTCCAAGTTTTCTAGCTTGGTGACATATAGTTGTTAATAGAAGCTTTGCATGATTTTTTGGATTTCTGTGGTGCCTGCTGCAATATATCCCCTAACATTTACAATTCTATTTATTCGAGTCTTCTCCCCATCCCCTTTTCCTTAAGTGAGTCTGGCTAAGGGATTGTCAATTTTGTGTAATTTTTAAATAACCAACATTTGGCTTTATTGATCTTTTGTATGGTTCTCTTATTTTTGATTTTGTTTATTTCTACCCAATTTTGGTGATTTCCATCCTTCTATTTGTTTGAGGCTTCATTTATTCCTTTTCTAAGTCTTTAAGGAATGCACTAAGGTCATTTGTTTGAGCTTTTTCTTGTTTTCTAATGTGTGTTTGTATGGCTATGAGTGTCCCTGAAAGTATTGCTTTAGCTGTGTTCCAAATATATTGATGGCTCATTTCTTCATTTTCATTTGAATCTAGGAGCATTTGAATGTCTTGCTTGAGTTTCTCTTTCATATTAAGTAATATGTTGTTGAGTTTCCAAGTTTTGTGATTTTTACTAATTTTCTGTTTGTAGTTAAGAGTTAGCTTTACTCTACTGTGGTCTGAGATGATATTTGGGATTATTTTAATGCTCTTGAACTTGTTGATACTGTCTTTGTGACCAAACATGTGTGCCGGTCCCAGTTCGGGGTACCAGATGCCAGGCTAGCTTTGCAGGTGAGAGAGAGAGGTGACCAGGGACTCATGGCTGAGCTGGGAACGCAGATCAATCTTTATTGATGAGTGGGGATGCAGTTCAACAATCTAATCTCTAATCACAATTCTGTCCTATATATCTCCTGAGGCAGAAGTGTCAGGTCAGAAGAGGATGTACATAGGATAGGGGGTGGGGAGAAGGAAAAAGCATGCAAACCAGTCGGGATTAAATCAATGAAAGCAATGATTATATTAATAGACCACAGCATCAAGCGATGCAACAGAAGGGGTCTTAGAAGCAGAATTTAGAAGCAGACCAACACATGTGGCCTATCCTTTACGATGTTCCGTGTAGATTTGAAAAGAATGTGTATTCCATTTTCTTGTGGTGAAGAACTCTGAAAATGTCTGGGAGTCTAGTTTATCCATCTCTTTGATTAATTCTTTAGTTTCTTTGTTGGCTCTCTGCTTTGATAATCTAAGTGTAAGAGTGGAGTTTTGAAATCTTTGACTATTATTGTGTTACTATTGATACATTTTTGTAGCTTTTTCAGTAAGTATTTGATATATTAAATGGCCCCTCATTGGATGCATAGATGTTAATAATTGTTACATATTCTTGGTTCATTGATCCTCTGATCGCTATGTAATGTCCATGACTATGTTTTATCGTTTTATTTATTTTAAAGTCTATTGTGTGAGAAATGAGAATGGATGTACTTGCCCTTTTTTGTGGTTCATTAGCCTGCATGATAGTTTTTCATCCTTTCATTTTAAGTTTGTGTTTGTCTTGTTGAGTTGGGTGGGATACCTGCAGACAACATATGGTTGAGCTCTGTTTTCTGATCCATTTAATAGATGAATTTAAGCCATTAAAATTTACTGATATTATGGATTTAAAGTATTTCAGTGCTGTTATTCAACATTATTTTTGTTCTGATATATGGCAAGTTTTTTTGGTGATTTTCATATTTATAGGAGGCCTTTTAGAATCTCTGTCAGGGAAGGCTTTATGATGTTTTACTCCTTTAACTGTTGCTTTTTTAAGAAGGATTTTATCTCTCCACCTAGTCTGAATGAAAGTCTAGCAGGATATAATACCTTTGATTGTACCCCTTTTTCATTGAGAGCTCAATAGAAATCTTGCCATTTTCTTCTGGCTTTTAGGGAGTGTGGAGAAGTGTGCTGATAGTCTCATGGGTCGTTCCCTGTATGTGACTTTTTGTTTTTCTCTTTCAGCCTTCATCCTTACTTCTTTCCATTGTAACTATGATGTAACTATGATGTATGTTGGTGTCTATTTGTAACTTTCTGGTATTCTTGAACCTTATGTCATTTCTGTTGTTTAGGGCTGGGGAATTTTCTGCTATTATTTCCTCTAAGAATATTTCCTCCCCTTACTCTCCAAAAACCAAAAGGGGAAAAATAAATAAATAAACCCCTTACTTTGGAACAGTTCCTTCCTCAGTTGCATAACTCTGCTGAGCTTGGAATCTTGTTCATGAGGTTAACTCCACAGTAGGGTCTCCTTTTCTGTAGCTGCTTCCCATACCCCTCTTTCCCTCTGCTGCAGAGGAAAAGAGTAAAACTCACAACTTAATACCTCCTTTGTCTTTTTAAGCCTCTGTTTGCCAGCCTAAGGGTGGGTTATATGGTTTTGTCTTGGTTATACTTTGACCTCTACTAGTACTTGCTCAACTACTGGCCTGGAAATTCTGCTCTCTCCTGAAACTCTCAGGTTTAAAGCAGCCTCCTTTCAGATCATATGCCAGGTGTTGTCTTCAAGCCACCATCTTGGCTCTACCCCTTACCTCTAATTCTTAAATATATTTTCTTAAAAATGCAAAATTTTAGCCCTTTAGAAGCCCCATTTGTTACAATAATGTGTTCTGATGGTTAAGAAACCTTCACTTCTCCCAAGTAAACAAAGTTAAAAACATTTTAGTGCTGGGCTAGCTTCGTGGGTGGGAGAGAGAGAGATGACCAGAGACTCATGACTGAGTGGTACGCAGTTCAGTCTTTATTCATGTGGAACACAGCGCAATCTAAGCTATCTCTAATCACAATCCTGTCCTTATATATACTCGCCAAGTAGGGTGGAAACAGGATGTGACATAGAGAGGGTGGAGCAAAAAAAGACTAGTGGAAATCAGGGTGTACTAGGAGAGGGGGCAGAGCAAAAAGACATCATGAACCAGTGGGGATTAAACCAATGCCCTGCAAGCAGGGTGGTGCTTAGTTAACAGTGGTTATGTAAACAGAATACAGTGTTAAGCAGGGGGGATTAAACCAATGAAACAGAAGGGGTTTTAGAAGCAGAATTAGAAGCATACCAACATTTTAGTATGCTTTAGCTTATTTTTTAATGGTGTGAAGGAGGGGTTCAGATAATGATAATAGTGGTAATTATGATGGTTGTGATATTGATGATAATAAGTTAAGAAAGCAAACAATCTGGGGGTCAGGCAGTAGCTCAGCAGGTTTAGTGCACGTGCTATCAAATGCAAGGATTCCAGTTTGAGTCTCTAGCTCCCCACCTGCAGGGGGGTCACTTCACAAGTGGTGAAGCAGGTCTGCAGGCGTCTTTCTCTCTTCCTCTCTGTCTCCCCTCCCCTCTTGATTTCTCTCTGTGAATGGCAACAATAACTACAACAAGGGCAACAAAATGGGAAAAATGGCCTCCAGGAGCAGTTGATTTGTAGTGTAGGCACCAAGCCTCAGCAGGATCCCTGGAAGCAAAAGAAAAAGTAAAAAAAAGAAATTCAATAGTCTTAGGGTGGGAAAACAGAATAATGTTTATGTAAGATTTACGTGCCTGAGGTTTTGAGGCTGTAGGTTCAATTTCCAGCAACACATAAGACAGTACGCTGGCCTTATCCCTTCAATTAAATGTTTTAAATAAGGAAAAGGAGACATCATTTTGGGGGGCACTAGTTTCCATTCTTTTTAAAGAATCAATTTGTCCACATCTATGCAAATACCATACTATCTTAGTAATAGAAGGATATTAATTTCTAAGATTGTTTAGACTAAGACCTTTATTTTTTTTCTTATTTTAAAAATTGATTTAGACATCCTATTCTTTTTTTTCCATGTAAGTTTTATAATTAGTTTTGTAAATTCCACAAAAATCAGGCTATAATTTTCATAGAGATTTCATTATCTCTATAAATCAATTTAGAAGAAAACTGATATCTTAACAAAATTGAGTCCTCTTCATAAGCATAGCATATTTCTTCATTTGTGTGAGTCTGCTGTAATCTCACTTTGCTGTGGGCTTTTGCTCTGGGGCCCCTGCTCCCTTGGCCACTAATGGTGAGGGTCAGAGTGGCCTCTGGGGAGTCCCAGGGTAACTCTGTGTGTTGGGGGTGATGCGTGTGGAGAAAATTACAGACTCATTCAGCTCCAGGAGCAGCCTTGGAAAGGTGAATGATGCATTTATTGAAAGAGAAATCAGGTAAATTATACCCATTGCACAGGGAGAAGATCAAAGTAGTCATTAACCCAAACACAAGGCAACACAATGCATAGTCACATTTTGATCTGCAAACTATTTGATCATAAATAGAAATTTAGCATGCAAGGTTTGATCATGAGCTTCACAATGCACATTTCCCCAAGAGTAAATTACAGGCACCTGAGGGTGAGTGGGGGGGCGTTGACTAACAGGAGTTTGTGGTGGTTTTTCAAGTTTGACCAAAAATAATGTACAGTAAGTCATGCCCTTGTCTCAACCCAAATGGAGAGTTGGGGGTCAACCCACTTGGACCTCATGGAAACAACGGCCTGGAATTTCTGGGACAGTGGGCCCTATCTTCCAACACTCTGCAATGTTGTCAAGATCTGAGAATATAGTCTTTTTAGGTTTAATTAGATGTTTACAAGTCATGTTTTCTAATCAATTCATAAATGACATTTTATTGATGATGTGATTCATGTTGCTGAAATATAGAAGTACAATGAGGTTCTGTATTGACAGTAGAGGGTGCTAAGACCACCATCTAGATCTTTCCAGGCAGAATGACAGTTCTCATAGTGACCTAGAGTGCTTTAAGCTGAGTCCCAAGACCATACTTACTTCTGTAGGTGAGCTGCACACACAAGGAAGTATGTTCTCCTTGTATTTCTGTTGGAGGGTTTTGCAGAACTTGCCTGAGAACTGGTCGTACCTGCTTTTCTGTTCAATTCCTCCTGCTCCTGAGAACCCCCTCCATTTTCCATAGTCATTCATTCTGACGGTGCCTCCCACTCCTGCATAGATAGCTCCTACATAATGGTCTTTGTCTATGACAATTGGTATCAGAATGGTCCAGGCAAGTAGAAACTGAAATAGAATTTTGAAGCTCAGTCATCAGCTCTCTAGCTATGATAGCAGTATCATCAATGATGGATAGAGTATTGAAAGCCTTTGTATGTGGCATACTGGAATTTAAACCCTCTTGCCAGTGGAAGGGAGATCATAGTGGATGGCAGGGGAAGGGAGGCAATAGCCCAGGTTTGAGTTTTCCATTGTGGGAAACTATAAAAACATGTTAAATTTTTTTAAAGCTAGTCATAGTAGGACTTTTGAATAATATATTTCATCACAAGTCAGTTTTATTGTTTTCTCTTGTGTAAATTCATATAAGTTATATTTTAAGAAATTGTAATTTTATCTGTGTTTAAAATGTATTGGATTTAATTTATGTATATATTTCCTTATCATTTCAAGACTATAGAACTTTAGGTATATTTCTATTTTTCATTTTTCTTCTTAATATTTTTCATTGTATTTTTCTTTTTTTTTCTATTCATTACAAGCAGGGGGATATTAATTTTATCAGTCTTGACATTTAGCTTTTTCTCATTTTTGTGTTACTTGCTTTATATTTCACTGATTTTTCTTTCTTTTTTTTTAGATTTTTGTTATCTTTGTTTATTTGCTAGAGATAGAAATAGAGAGGGAAGGGGGAGATAGAGAGAGAGGGAAAGAGACAGAGAGAGACATCTGCAGCCTTGCTTTACTACTAACAAAGATTTCCCCCTGCAGGTGGGGACGAGAGGCTCAAACATGGGTCCTTGCGCACTCAACTGTGTGTGCCACCATCTGGCACACCTGAAATATGGGTATTTCATTGATTTTTCTCTCTTAATCACTTCTATTTTTTCTAGATAGTTTGCTTATAATTCAACTTTTTTCTGCTTCTTCAAGTAGGAAGGTAAGATCACAGTTTTCATCTCATACTGATAATTTATTTTTAGCTGTTGGGTGGTTCTGAGTAGCTATGGAGAGATCTGATTCATATCTTCAAAGGCAGAGGTAAAATGCTTTACTAAAGCATTCAGAAAGCGGACATCAGTCTGTGGATGCTCCCTGGGTGTAAAGTGTGAGCTTTGGCTTTAGCACAGCATTCCTTTCACGTACACACTAGTGAAATTGAAAGAGTGTTCTTGCTTTGATAATACCTTTTATGAGCACTGTGGATCAAGGAAGAGTGGTAACAAGGAGAAGTCATGGTGGTGAGGGGAGATCAGTAGACCTGAAAGCCTTCTTGGTGTCATCACTGACTGCTTGGGTCCAAAACCAAGTGAATGATAGATAATCTCTGGCCTTGTCAATGTGGGACAGGTGTGTCTTCTCATGGTCTCCTTATCAGAGACTTGTGTTAACAACTATACTCTCTCTTGCTTCTCCTGAGTACTAAATGAAGTCATTTAAACAACTTGAGAACCTGATAGACACTTAAACACTCAATACACAGTATCATTGGTAGGGGATGCTTCTCATTCCAGGATGCTGTGTGACTTGATGCAGAAGAAAATGAGAAAACAGGGGAGAACTAGAACCTAGAACTTTGGTTTTCCTGGGCTAGAAAAGGTAGGAAATGACTTCACAAAGACCCTCCCAAATACAGCTTTGGTAGCCCCAATCCTTTGGTTTTGTCCTCTGGAATCTTCTCTTTATCCTCCATGCACAACTTGGAAGGAGTCTCATTCTTTGTCCCGAGCTCTTGAACCTTTGGTAGGAACTTCCTGCATAGGAAGAAGCACAAGGAGAACTGTTTCTGTCCCTTGGAGTAATTTCTGCGCTTGAATCTGTGCTGAACTCTTTTGAATGTAAAGGTCCTTTCAAGCTATTTTTGAATCTAATTTGTATTAATCTTTTAATATGATCCTATTCAATCATGAGTCTTAAATCTCTCACATTGAATGTGTGAGCATCCTTCAAATCCTCCTCTTTGCAACATCTTTTGGTGGGCTTAAGGAGATGAACTACTTCATGCTCTAAAAAGCTGAGGTGTCAGTAGTTTTCTCCCTCCCCCTTCTGTGCACAGATATGTTATGAAATGACATGTTTCCCTTTTGTACACTTAACCAGGCCCATCTCTAAGGGAAAGATAAGCTGACGCTATTTTGACACCCTCCTGAAGATGAACAGAGAGGATACTTTAGACACGTATCTGCATGAAGATGCTCAATGCCCTTTCCAGCACAGATGTCAGTGTGTCCTGAGCAGTATGACCAGGATGCTCATCAAAGCTAGCTCATGAAGTCCATGCCCCTCAATAAACACAACAACAAATAGTAATAGCAACAATGACAACAACTTTTCCCTTTTGGCTATTGTGCTCCCTTTGTAGCTGTTGGTCTCAATGAGGCAGGGGGTCCTCTCCCCCCCCCACCCAAAGGTGTTATGTGTCAGGATATGGGACACTTTGGAGTGACAGGATTTGTGAGAAATAGCAGGGATGATCCTCCCTAATGTGGGTGGGCCTGGTCTAATCAGGGAAGGTAAGAACAGAACAAAAATCTAGGAAGAGTGCATCCCTCCTTCCTGTCTACCTTTTAACTGGGACACCATTGTTCAATTATTCTCAGATCTCAGGCCATTCCCTCTCAGACTAGAATGACCCCATGGTCTTTCCTGGGTCTCTATTTGGATGACTGCAAGTAATGGAAGCCCCTTCTCAGCCTATGTAACTACAGGAACCAAAACATTTCTCTCTCTCTCTCTCTCTCTCTCTCTCTCTCTCCTTCTACCCTCCCTCTCTCTCCCCTCCCTCACAGTCCCCTCCCTCCATCTCCCTCTCTGCTTCCCTCTTGCTTCCACTCTCCTTCTCCCCCCTTCCTCTCCCTCTCCCCATATATATATATATATATATATATATATATATATATATATATGTGTGTGTGTGTGTGTGTGTGTGTGTGTGTGTGTGTGTGTGTGTGTGTGTGTGTAACCATACACTTGGTTGTTTCTTGCTCTCCAGAGGACCCCAATTAATACACCTGCATTGATTTTTAAATCCACATTTATTTCTATTTTATTGCATTTTCTCTCTACCTCATTGAGAAGCAGCATCTTTTTTTTTTCTTTGTGTCAGCTGCAGTCCCTTCTGGGGAATGTGCTTAATTTCTACTTACTGTGACTGTGAGGAAGACTCATCTCTACCATCACACAGTGAAGAATTGAGGCAAGAAATGCTATGCCTGAAATGAAATAATAGAACCTACCTGCCCACTTAATTTAATAAATCAATTTTATGTTCTACCCTTAATATAAAGGTCAATGGGAAGGAAAGCAATTTATAATAAAATATATGTTTCAGAATGTAGATATTTGGAACAAACAACCTGGAAAAGAGTCCATAGTCAGCAGGTTTTTCCTATGGATGAGGCAGCTCTTAAGAAGGCAGAACCCAGTCTTTGAGTGGCAAAGTAGGCTGACCCAGACACCCTTTGGGGAGTGGAGCAGTCCCTACCATTGCTGCTCTACAGTGAGTGCAAAGTCCTGGAGAGGCCCATAAGAGGGTTTATGATGATGTTCCTGATGAAAGTGACCAGTGATAGTACTGAGAGGGATCTATTAGAGGTCTAGGCCTATCATATACATGTGGGAACCCAAGAATTCCCTGACTAGTACCCCAGATAATGGAGTGGACTGGTATTGACCAAAAAGGCCATTCTTAAATTAAGCCAGTCTCTTTTTGTAGTTCCACTGAAGAATACTGGTCCTGAAGTAAGTGCATCCTAGAATGGTCCTAGCTGTAATCATGGACTGCAAACTCATACTGACAGGGACTCAGGGGTTATACAGGCCCTTGTGCTAAATATGAATATATATGGGCCCTAGGTCAGACTGATGGTATAAACAGCTAATGGTATTTATATAATTCCCTCATGTATGGGACCTACTCTCTGCCCTAATCCAGCTTTATAATCCTATTCTCAATTTTGACACCATCTTTCCAGACAATATTTTTAGTCCACCTGCATATTAGCTATCAGGCTCAGGTAAAACTTACCAAATCATGGGTCCTTTGGAACATCCCTAAAATAGATTTCCTAGTTTCTTCCCACCTCCCACTCTAATTTTATCTGATGCATTCCTACTTTTGGCTTACTGTTTATTAAATAATTTTTCTTGCTTTATATCTTATAAAGCAAGAAAAATTTAGCCACCAAGTTGAGATATTACTATGATTTCATCCTGACTTTGCTGGGCAAATGACCTCACTAGTGTGTCCAGAAGTCCCATCTCTCCAGAACCCTACCCCATTAGGGAAAGATAGAAATATGCTGGGAGTATGGACCAACCTGCCAACACCCATGTCCAGTGGAGAATCAGTTACAGAAGCCAGACCTTCTACCTTCTGCACCCCATAAAGAATTTTGGCCCATAGTCCCAGAAGTATAAAGAGTAGGTAGGTTTCCAAGGAAGGGGATGGAACACAGAAGTCTGGTGGCAAGGACTATGTGGAATTGTACCCATTATCCATTATCTTATAATCTTGTTAATCATTATTATATCACTAATAAAAAAGGCAGAACCTGTACAAATGTATCATTCAACAACTCAAGCTCTCTGTAGCACCTACGTTTGCATAATTGTCAGAGAAGCAGCCCCACACTGGGGAAGTCCCCATCCCCAAAAGGCAGTTACTCCTAACTTCACAGACTGGTCACATTATGGAAACACTCACTAAGTACTATAAATGCTTTGGCTTTCATGCTAACTGAGCTCAAATAATCATTAGTTGGACACATTCAACAGGGAGGAGGAAAGTCCAGGTCTTCACAGTGAAGGTAACCCAATACCCTTGCTCATTGCAGGACCCCAGTGTACTCACGTCTCCAACTTCCTTGTCTAATGCCAGAAGCTCTCTTTGATTACTGAGTTGCCTAAGATCCAAAGTGTTCCTAAGAACTTGTGTCTCTGTTCAGTACTGTTGAGTGGAAGCCTTCCCAATATTGGAAGTAGAAGGTGCTCCTTTTAGCAGAACCTTTATCTTCCAGAGGTGAAGAGCCTGGGATCATGCAGGTAGTGATATCACACTGAGATGAAATGACCTGAGGGATATGGAGAGAGAATCTAGTCCTCATAGTAGTAACTAGATCCAGCCATAACTGAAGGTGGCACATCACTTGAGTCCTGACCTAAAATGCTGAGTGCAATGATTCCTCCAGCTTCTGTCACTGCATCAGAAGAACTAAAGAGTTGGGTGGAGGGTAGATAGCATAATGGTTATGCAAACAGATGTTCATGCTTGAGGCTCCAAAGTACCAGATTCAGTCCCCTGCACCACCGTAAACCAGAACTGAACAGTGCTCTGGTTAAAAAAAGAAAAAAAAAAAAAGAACTAAAGAGTTAATTAGGAGTCAGTGTTACCATAAGTATACAAAAAATGAAGAATATTAAAATGTATAGACTTGGACTTTTGTATAAAGCGTCCTCTGCTGAAGTCTCATTGCACAAAAGCTGCACTACGCATTCACATTTCCAATACAACTGCCTGACCACATTAAAACTGCCATTTTGATTCCATTCAATGATTTATAGCCTTCCTTTCCTTCGACCATATTTTTGTGCCCAGTATCAATTAGTCATAAAGCTTATTTCCACAGAACCTTAACAAATCACCCAAGTGATAAATGTGATATAGGATCAGTCAATTAATTTTGTAGTCACAGGGATACCTACATCTTTCAGACTATATTTCATCAACTGTTCCTTCAAATAATGTGTATTAATATCTTAATATAAACAAAAGGCTCATTGTCATCATCTTCAAGGAGAGACATCACCACCACACTGAAAAAGACGTAGGGGCACTTTACAATGGTTTGCAGGGTAACAATGAGAAGATGAAAGGCAGCAATTAGGCAGTGGCCCTGCAGAGTGCAAATGCCACCATTTGTGTAGATTTTGTGTTTATTTCTTAGGAGGATTAATCTAAACTCATTGCACCTCTGCATTGGAAAAAGAATAATTTAATTTTTAAGGAAAACCAGGATGGCCCTGAGCAAGGACCAGGTTTGGGTCCCCTCTCCCCACCTGCAAGGGAAATGCTTTATAAATGGATGAAGCAGGTGTCTTTCTTTCTCTATCTCCCTTTCTATTTCCCCTTCTTCTCTCAATTTCTTTTTGTACTATCAAATAAGATGGGGAAAATAAAAAAAGGAAAAAGTGGCTGCTGGGAGCAGTGGATTTATAGTGTTGGCATTGAGCCTTAGCAATTAGAGGCAACAATAAAAAAAAAAAAAGAAAAAGAAAGGAAAAAATAAATACCAGAAAGAATAGCAAGGTGATTGTTTTAACCTTCTGTATGGTGTGTCTGCACAAATGGCATCTATTCCTACCCCCAGGAGGCTGCCTTCTTTCCCATAACATGGTAATGAGAGGTCATGCCAAAGAGTTACTGAAAGCCGCAGGAGCGCATACCACATTTCCTTAATCCTTCCACGAAAACCAGGGAAGAGATTATGAGGATTTTCTCCAGGTTTCCTCTGCTGATAATTAAACACCGTACAGAAAACTGGAGCCAAGTGAGCATTTGGTAATTTTTGCTTTGAAATAAAATGCAACTTTCAAAAAAGTACTCATAGGAGATTGGTGATGCTAGCATCTATAGATATGTAAAATGAAATCATGAAAGAAAAGAAAAGTAACCAGACAGCTCTGAATGTGGATGTTCATGGACATGCATTTAGGTGGATGTATGTGTATAAGTGCAGGAGAGGACAGGGTTGCTCTGTGTTTGTGTATCTGTGTCATGTATGGACATATGTGTGTATTGCATATGTATGTGTATGTGTTTTGAAACTGAATTGAAAGGAGCCATCTTTTGCTGTGAAATTGTCTAACATTAAATAATCACAACAGCAAACCTCCTACATACACAAGGCCAACCATAATATACCTGGAAATTGCACAACCTATTTTCAGCAATGTAAATAGTACTTAGGAATCTGTGTGCATTGCCTAGCAATAAAAATACAGTAGGTATATTTTAATTCTGTAATAAAAATCTTCACAAGAGAAGATTTCTCAGTAAATGATCATTTTCTATCTCTTCTGAGAGAACCAGAATTCAAACATTCACCAGAAGCAGAGAGAGGATGTTTACATTCTCAACACATTTTGCTTTTTGGTGGGAGGCAAGTGGATAAATTGATCCTGGACTTTCTGGAAAAAATAAACATAACCATTTAAATACTATTTTTAGAGATTTTTGTAATGGAAGTTTTATTATTAGCATTTTCCACCACGGTTATCCTGGGGTCTGGTATCCACACAGCAATTGCACCACTGGAGCAACACGATTGTTTCTTTACTTGATAGAGATGAGATACAGGGAACTAGAGAAATGGAGAGGGAGTAAGGGAAAGAGGTGAGAGACATCTGAGGCAATATTCTACTGCTGATGAAGCTTACTCCTTACAAGTGGGGACTGGGGCTTGAACCCAGGTCCTAATGCATAGTAATGTGGACCCTTTACCAGGTAAACCACCATCTGGCCCCTGGAAATCCACTGTTTCTGTAGCTATTGCAGTACTTATTGACTGTATCCTGCCTTCCTGTTTCTAAAGTATTTCTTCTGGGCTTCCCATGATACACCTTGGGTCTCAAAACTCCTCCCACTTCTCTAGCATTGTGTAAAATACAAAGAAAACACAATTATTTTTCTTATTTATTTATTTTTAATTGATCAAGTTTATATTTATTTATTTATATTTATAAAGGAAACACTGACAAAAAACATAGGATAACAGGGGAACAACTCCACATAATTCCCACCACCAGACTTCCATATCCCATCTCCTCCCATGATAGTTTTCCTTTTCTTCTTTTTTTAAAAAAAATATTTATGAATTTCCTTTCATAGTATTCTCTAACTCCATCCCAGGTGGTTCACTTCCCAACAAAGTCCCAAAACCTAGATATAAACCAGGTTCCATGAGATAGAGCATATGTTCACAGATATCCATAAACTAGTGCAAAATATATACCTGGAAGCAGAAGTACACTAGAGTTTGCAGTGAGTACCCCCCCCAACACTTCCTCTCCACTATTCCAACCTTTGGGTCCATGATTGTTCAACAATTTGTTTGGCTTTGTATGTTAACTCTCTTTTCAGTCACCAGGCTCCAGATGGCATCAGGATGCCAGCCAGGCTTCCCTGGACTGAAGACCCCACCAATGCATCCTGGAGCTCCACTTCCCCAGAGATTCACCCTACTAGGGAAAGAGAGAGGCAGACTGGGAGTATGGATCGACCAGTCAACGCCCATGTTCAGCGGGGAAGCAATTACAGAAGCCAGACCTTCCACCTTCTGCAACTCACAATGATCCTGGGTCCATGCTCCCAGAGGGATAGAGAATGGGAAAGCTATTGGGGAGGGGATAGGATATGGAGATTGGGTGGTGGGAATTGTGTCTAATTGTACCCCCCCCATCCTATGATTTTGTTAATGTCTCCTTTCTTAAATAAATAAATTAATTTAAAAAGAGGAAACATTGACTAAACCATAGGATTAGAGGGGTTCAACTCCACAGAATTCCCACCACCAGAAACTTATTTTAAAAAGTTTTTAAATGATTTGTGTATTTATTGGATAAAGATAAAAATCAAGGGAGATGGGAGAAATAGAGAGAGAGAGAGAGAGAGAGAGAGAGAGAGAGGGAGCTGCAACACTGTTTCACCACTTTTGAAGCTTCCTTCCACCATCACAAACCCCATAGGTGGTAACTAGATTGCAACTTGTGCTCTCAGCCGGATATGCCACTGCTGAGTTCTCTTTATTGTGTCTTTAATATAGCCTTATTTTAAATGACAAGTTAGTGGATCCATTTCTGAGATGGGAGACCCTAGGGACATTATTTTTTCTCCTTTCTGAGTGTTAGAAAATGATTGTATCTATAGAGAATCTGAGACCTAGAGAGGAAAATGTCTTCTCTAGTCTTAAATTATATCCTTTATCTTAACAAGTTTCATATAATGTGCTCATGCTTTACTTTGGGCCTACTGAGGGCCCCTTAATGGCCACGGCATTGATTGGCTGTGTTCTCACTTTGGGAACCAGTCTTCAGTTTGTTACCAAATCTCACTTCTGCCCTTTATTTCAAAGTGCACCCTTATTCCATCAGAGCACTGCCTCATGGGAAGACCATGGCTGGATTCATGGGTCCCAGGATATCCTCCTGTGATGAATGACTTAGTAGAAGGTTGATTTTCAGGTGAATATCCCACACTGCCACTCTGGGAAGGACCCCATATTCCCACCTGGTTGAAGATAGAGGCTTCTAGGCTCTGTACCCAGACACTGCAGGATCTAGGTGGAGAGTTGCACTGGCTGAAGTGGAAAGCCTGGAGGATGAAGGAGGAGGTAGTGCTATTAGATAAGCATGGTGAGCATGGGACACCTGGTCTGCAATCTTCTTTTTTAAAAATTTATTTTACTATTTTTATTTGTAATTAATAGTTTGTTATAAGACTGTAAGATTGCATTGTAGAGTTCCACACCACACCTATCACCAAAGTTCCATATCCTCACCCTCCCACCTCCCAAAGAAAACCAACAGCCTTAATTCTCACAAGTCTTGCTTCTGTTATGTTTTTTTTTGCAAGTTAATGTAAATCAAATGTCTAGATTTCACATATGAGTGAAATCATCTGGTAGTTGTCTTTCTTCTTTTTGCTAAGCATAGCGAAGTGCAGTTCCATCCATTTTGTCTCAAAGGACACATCATCTTTTTTGACTGAAGAGTAGTATTCCACAGAGTCTATATCCCATAACTACTCCAGGTATTCATCTGTTAACTGGCATTTAGGCTGCTTCCACTCTATGGCTATTGTGAAAAATGCAGCTATGAAAATAGGGGTGCATCTATCCCTTCTTTTTTAATTTTTTTTATTTATAAAAAGGAAACATTGACTAAACCATAAGATAAGAGGGGTACAACTTCACACAGTTCCCAGCACCAGAACTCTGTATCACACCCCCTTCCCTGATAGATTTCCTATTCTTTAACCCTCTGGAAGTATGGACCCAAGGTCATTGTGGGATGCAGAAGGTGGAAGGTGTGGCTTCTGTAATTGCTTCCCTGCTGAACATGGGCATTGACAGGTTGATCCATATTCCCACCTGTCTCTCTCTTTCCCTAGTCTGGAAGGCTCTGGGGAAGCAGAGCTCCAGGACACATTGGTGGGGTTGTCTGTTCAGGGAAGTGTGGTTGGCATCATGCTAGCAAACTGGTGGTTGAAAGAAGAGTTAACATACAAAGCCAAACAAATTGTTGAACAATCACGGACCTAAAGGCTCGATAGTGCAGGTAGAGAGTTGAGGGGAGTCTCTGTTTTGTAGATACCTAGTAGGCATATTTTAGTTAAATTCCAAAGGGCCTGTGGCTATAATAGTGGGTTTTTTTTTTCTTATTTTCTTTTTTTTTTTTTTCCTGAGCCTCAAATCTGATATGCAGGTGGATCCTAATTATTGTCTGGGGAGGTAATGTTATAGTTGGCAGAAGGACCTGAAAGCTGGACCAGGGAAAAGAGTAGTTTCCAAATATGGGAAAGTTATATAAATGTTGTTGACTGTAAATCCCATCAATTTGATGTGATCTGGGACCCATATTCAGCTTAGGAGCCTATGGACCTCTGCATCCCTGTATATCTGAGTATCACATTCTGTGGTCATAAATAGGAACATTCCAAGTTCCCCCATATTCCTCAGGTGTAGCCTAGAGTATATTGTCCAGCCTCCCTTCGGAGGATGGAACATTCTCTGTCATTATTGATCCAAATTGAGGGCAAGTTCCTATGGGGGCCCACAAAGGGGTCTATTGTGTTGTTTCTGATAGAAATGACTGGTAACAATAGAGAGAAGGATTTATTCGAGGTCTAGGCCCATCATGTTTGTATGGGAGTCTCAGGACTCCCTGAATAGGGCCCCAACTGATGAGGTATCCTGATAGTGACTAAAGAGTCATTGTTAAAGTATGCCAGTCTCTTTCCCTTATTCAGCTTTTGCAGTCCTTGCTTGGATGAGGTTAGCTCTGGAGTGAGTGAGAGAACTGTAATAGGAAGTAGGTAAGGAGAGTATCTATGTCTAAGTAGACACTATTTCATTATGAACTTTATACTGAATCACTACAGACTACTGTGTATTTCTGCTTTCAGGTATATATTTTGCCCTAATTTATGGATACATGTGAACTTATGCTCTATCTTGTGGGACCTTTTCTATATCTAGGTTTCGGGATTTTGTTAGGAAGTGAAGCACCTGGAATGGAATTTGAGTCTACTATGAAAGGAAAGGTCACACTGAAGTAATGAGGGTGAAGGGTTGACATTCCATGCCTGACATCTCTGGACACAGTATGAAGTGAAGCATGATGAGGTAGTACTTCTTTCTTTGATTAGGTTGGATGAATGGATGCAATATCACTTGGTATGACTTGAGAGAAGCATGCAGGAAAGTGAGCCACACCCTACAGTTGCCAGAACATAGGGAAATATAGGCTCTAGAGAGGAAGTGAGAGGTCCCTGCTGTCTTAGGATTTAAGAAGACACTACATAGTTATTGCTATAATCACATTATTGGGCAATTGAGTTAACTTTGAAATATCCCTTTGTTAGAATTTGCTGTATCATACACACCATCACCGTATTTTATGTCCTTTGTCATTATTTGTATATAGCTGTAGCACTGGTAGCTTCTGTTCTCCCTGGTCTAAGCTTTTAGGAGAGTCAACATGTCAAAGACTCAGCCTATGTACAAAAAGACTCAGTCTATGATTTAAAAAGTTTGAGACATTCAATTTTTCCCCTTCATATTAATTAAACAATGATTTTATGTGACTACCAATTGATAGGAGTGTACATAAACACCATGCCCACCACCAAGAGACCGTGTCCCATCCCATCCATTCCCTTTCCTCCCTCCAAACAACCCCCCCCTCCCCGAAGCTGAACATCCACCCTCATGCTCAACCCAGGATTTTTACTTTGGTGCCATACTCCAAATTCAGTCAAATCCTACTTTGAGTTTTCCTTTCTGTTCTTCTTTCTCAACTTCGGTTTATGAGTTGGATCATCCCATACTCCTCTTAATCTTTCTGGCTTAGCTCCCTTAACATAATTCCTTCCAGCTCCATGCAAGATGGGTCAGAAAATGGGTTCATTGTTCTTAATAGCTGCATAGTATTACATTGTGTATATATACTACAGCATTCTCAGCCACTCATCTGTTGTTGGGCACCTGGATTGCTTCCAGGTTTTAGCTATTACAAATTGTGCTTCTATGAACATAGGTGTACACATTTCTTTTTGGTTAGTTATTATGGAGTCCTTGGGATATATCCCTAGGAGAGGGATTGCTGGGTTATATGGAAGGTCCATGTATAGCCTTGTGAAAGTTCTCCAGACTGCTCTCCACAGAGGTTGGTCCAATTTACATTCCCACCACCAGTGAACCCATAGCCTCTCCAGCATTTGTTGCTGCTGTCCTTTTTGATATATGCCATTCTCACAGGAGTGAGGTGGTATCTCAGTGTTGCCTTTATTTGCATTTATCAGACATTCAGCGATGTGGAGCAGTTTTTCATATGTTTGTTAGCCTTTTGGATCTACTGTGAAGTGTATGTCTTGTTCATATCCTCAGCCCATTTTTTCATGGGGTCATTTGCTTTTTTGGTGCTAAGTTTGCTGAGCTCTTTGTATATTTTAGTGATTAGTCTCTTGTCTGATGTATGGCATGTGAAGATCTTCTCCCATTTTATGAGGGGTCTCCTTGTTTGTGTGATAGTCTCTTTGGCTGTGTAGAAGCTTTTTAATTATGTAGTCCCATTGGTTTGTATCTGCTTTATTCTTCCTTGCAACTGGGTTTGTATCATCAAAGATGTCCTTGAGGTTTAGGTGGGAAAGTGTTCCACCAATGTTTTCCTCTAAGTATTTGATAGTTTCTGATCTAATATCCACATCCTTGATCCATTTGGAGTTGATTTTTGTTTCTGGTGAGATAAAGTGGTTCAATTTTATTCTTCTGCATGTTTCAACCCAGTTTTCCCAGCACCATTTATTGAAGAGAGACTCCCTCCTACATTTAATACTTTGGACCCCCTTATCAAAGATTAGATGTCCATAGGTGTGAGGGTTCAGTTCTGGGATTTCATTTCTGTTCCACTGGTCTGTGTGTCTCTTTTTGTTCTAGTACCAGGATGTTTTGATGATGATGGCCTTATAATATAGTTTGAGATCTAGGAAAGTGATGACTCCATTTCTGTTTCTTTTCCTCAAGATTTTTTTTTAAGCAATTGTAGGTGTTTTCTGGTTCCAGATAAATGATTGTAGTTTTTGTTCTATTCTCTTAAAGAAGCTTGGTGGATCTATGCTGGGTATCACAATAAATTTGTATATGGCTCTGGGAGAATATTCATTTTGATGATATTTATTCTTCCAATCCATGAGCATGGGATGTCTTACCATTTCTTGGCATCAATTTCTATTTCCTTGAATAGTGCCTCACAGTTTTTATTATACAAGTCTTTCATTTCTTTGGTCAGCTTTATTCCTAGGTATTTTATTGATTTTGCTGCAACAGTGAATGGGAGTGATTTCTGGATGTCTTCTTCAGATTTAGTGTTTTCATAAAGAAATGACACTGATTTCTGTGTCTACACTTATTTTGTAGCCTGACATCTTGCTATATTGCCTATTAATTTCCAGTAGTTTTCTGCTGGATTCTTTAGGTTTTTCTATGTATACTGTCATATCATCTGCAAATAGTGAGAGCTTGACTTCTTCCCTTCCAATCTGTATTCCTTTTATTTCTTTCTCTTGCCTGATTGCTATGGCAAGAACTTCCAATACTATGTTAAAGAGTAATGGTGATAGTGGACAGCCCTATCTAGTCCCTGATCTGAGGGGTAATGCTTTCAGCTTCTGTCCATTGAGTATGATGTTGTCCGTAGGTTTGCTATATATGGATTCCACTATCTTGAGGAATTTCTCATCTATTCCCATTTTTTTTGTAGTGTTTTGACCATGACTGTGTGTTGGATTTTGTCAAAGGTTTTTTCTGCATCTATTGAGATAATCATGTGGTTTCTGGTTTTGCTTTTGTTGATGTGGTAAATGACATTGACATTCACATGTTCAACCAGCCTTGCATTCCCAGGATAAATCCTGCTTGGTTGTGATGAACAATCTTTTGTATATACTGCTGTATCTGGTTGGACTTGATCTTGTTTAATATTTTGGCATCTATGTAGATAAGATATATTGTTCTATAGTTTTTTGTTGTTGTTTTTGTGTCCCTATCTCCTTTTGGTATCAGGGTGATGTTGGCTTCGTAGAAGGTGGAAAGGTGTGTTCCTGGTTAGTGAATCTTGTGGAAAAGCTTTAGAGGTATAAGTATTAACTATTTCCTGAAGGTTTGTAGAATTCGTTTGTATGGTTATGAATTTCCCTCTCAGTACTGCTTTAACTGTGTCCTAAATATTTTGATAGCTTGTGTCTTCATTTTTATTTGCTTCCAGGGACATTTGAATTTCTTGCTTGAGTATCTCTGTAAGCAGTGGTTCTTAAGCAGCATGTTGTTGAGTTTACAAATTCTGTGACTTTTAGTAATTTTATGTTTGTTGTTAAATGTTACCCTTACTCCACTGTGGTCTGAGAAGATACTTCGGATGATTTCAATTCTCTTGAACTTGTTGATACTGTCTTTGTGGGCTAACATGTTCTATCCTTGAGTATGTGCTGTCTGTATTTGAAAAGAATGTGTATTCCAGTTTTCTGGGGTGAAGAAATCTGAAAAGGTCCAGGAGGGCTAGTCTTTCCATCTCTTCATTTAATACTCTTGTTTCTTTGTTGATTCTCTTCTTTGTTGATCTGTCTAAGTGTTAGAGTGGGGTGTTAAAATCTCCCACTATTATTCTATTACTTTTGATGTATTTTTGTAATTCTTTCAGTAGGTGTTTGATGTATTTAGATGGTCCCTCACTAGGTGCATAGATGATAGTAAGTGTTAAATCTTGTTTGATTGATCCTCTAATCATTCTGTAATGATCTTGCCTATCTTTTATCACTTTATTTAAAATCTATTGTGTTAGAGATAAGAATGGCTGTTCTTGCCCTTTTTTGTGGTCCATTATCCTGTAGGATAATTTTCATCCTCTCACTTTAAGCCTGTGTCTGTCTTATTGGGTCAGATGGGATTCTTGCAAGCAGCATATGTTTGGGTTATATTTTCTGATCCATTCTCCCAATCTGTGCCTTTCGATGGGTGAGTTTAAGCCATTGACATTTATTGATATTATGGATTTAATTTATTGTAGTGCTGTTATTCAACAATTTTTTATTTGCTCTGATATCATCTGTAAGTATGATAGTAATGTTCTTGTTTATAAGAGGTCATTCAGGACCTCTTTCAGGTTAGGCTTGGTGATGGTTTCCTCATTTAACTGTTGTCTTTCTGAGAATGTTTTGATCCCTCCATCTAGTTTGAATGAAATTCTAGCAGGATATATTATCCTTGGTTGAAACCCTTTTTCATTGAGAGCTCGATAGATATCTTGCCATTCTCTTCTGGCTTTTAGAGTTTGAGTGAAGTCTGCTGAGAGTCTTATGGGTTTTCCACTGTATGTGACTTTTGTTTTTCTCTTGCAGACTTTAGGATACTTTCTTTATCCTTACTTCTTTTCATTGTAACTATGATGTGTCTTGGTGTCTTCAGGTCTGTGTTGATTCTGTTTGGGACTCTCTGAGCCTCTTGAATCTTAATGTCCTTTCTGTTGTTTCAGTCCGGGAAGTTTTCTTCTATAATTTCCTGTATGTTTACCTGTCCTTCATCTCTTTCTTCCTCTGGCATGCCAATTATACAAATTTACTTCTTTTGAGATCATCCCATATGTCTCTTGTTGTTTTCAGTGTCTCTCAATCTCTTTTTGAGCTCTTTTACCTCTTTGTTAGTTTTCTCTATCTCATCCTCTGTCTCATTAATTCTATTTTCTGTTTCTGTTTGCCTGCTTTCCCTTCCCTCAGCTTTTTTTTTTTCAGTTCAGTTATAGTATTAGCTTGTTCTGCTAATTGACCTTATAGTTCAGCTATTTCAGCTTTCAGTTCTCTAGTTCCCTCAAAGTAGCTATTTTCCTTGAGGGTCTCATCTGTTGTTTCCCTATTTCTGATCACCCTCCATAGTTGTCTTCATTTATGTAATTATTAAGTTTATTGTTATTTACCTACTTTTCTTATCTATGGTTACTTCTGACTGATTTGGATTTTCTTTTGGGCTCCTGTCTCGATCCATTGTGGTAGTTTTATTTGATCTTGATTTATCCATTTTTTTATTTATGTGTTTTTTAATTTTTCTGTCGTTCTTTAATTGTGTTTTGAGTACAAGCCACACTATATTAAATACCTTTATGACAGATATAGTTATCCAGCATAAAAAATTACAATAGTAACTGAAGCAAGGATTGATGCAGTTCAACCAATACTAGTTAGCTGAACAACACCTCTTGTCCATAAAAAAATAGCGACCATATCCAAAGGAAAAAGAAAGAGAAAACAAAAAAGGGAAAGTGAGAATTGACATTTATGCAAATATCCTGTGCACTGTAAGTTCTAGGGATAGCAAGAGGAGAAAGGGAAGTAGTGGAGACACACACACACACACAGTTCACTCTGAGTCAGATTTCTTCCCCAGTATAATTCACAAATGAGTATCAGTAAATTCTGAAAGGAAAAGAAGGAGGAAGGAAGGAAATAAGGCAAGAACAAGAAAAAAGAGCAGTGAAAGGAAAGACATGGTTTTTTTTTTTCTTAATTAGCTAGTCAACGGGAAAAAGGCAATTGAAGAGAAGAGGTAGAAACAAGTTCCTCTAACACTGGTTAGGACACTTAGTCACCTAGCAGTGGAAAAAACAGTAACAGTTTATTTTGGTCAACCTGAAGAAAGAGGGGGCAAAAGGGACACACATATTTAATAATAGTAACAATAAAATAGAATAGAGTCAGTCAGTCTGCAGCTTGGACTGCTCCAGGTTAATTGGCTGCAGGCAGCCTGAGTAAAGACAGAAAAAAAAAAAAAAAAAAAAAAAAAACCTCCAGGTAGTCTTTCCAAGGCAGGGGTGAGTCTCTGATTGCTGACATATTTTGTCATTCAAATAGAGATCCAGCCATTTGAAAAAGAAAAAGAGGGAAGGAAAGGAAAAGGCTTGGAATGACTCTTTTGGTGAGCCAGGAATCTTGGTAAAGAAAATAGCTCAGCGGTGAGCCTGTTAAGAGTGATTGTCCAGCCCCTGGGGGCTGGTTCTGGGGAGGGAGGAAGGGTGAGCTTCAGAAATAATCAAAAGATTTCCTTTCTTTTTCCCTCCTGGTCTCTGTTTTCTAACCCAATGGTGGTATGTATCACCCTTAGGACCCCTTATTCACCCTCCTGCTGATGTCGCAGTATCCTACCCTATCCAGGGAATCCCCAGTCACAGGCTGCTGCTTGTTGGAGCTCAAGTCAGCTGCTGTATCCAAGTCACCATCTTGGCTTCACCCCCGCATCTGTCCCTTCTAATTTGTGTTTGGGTGTCTACTGAAAGGGAAGGCTCAGTATTGTAAAGATGTCAGTTTTCTTCAAATTAATTTATAAATTTAATGCAATTCCAATAAAAATCAAAAAAGGACAGACCAGAAGGACAGACACCACAATGTTAACAGAGGTTCTTTCTAGAAAGTAAAAAATATAATGGATTGCTTTTGCCTAGTACTTTTTTCCCCCTACAAGTCCTCTACATTGAAGGAGAGCTTTGGTAATAAGGATAAAAGCATTAAAGATGCTCTTAAAGAGCACTTAATGTGATAGAAGACCATTGTCCTAGCTGCCCTTCCTTCTCCCAGACAAAGTAATATCACAGTTAGATGCCTAGTCATCAAGTCAAAAGCATATATTTGTATTTACAGAAAAAAAGACTGAAAGGACTTTTATCAACATGTTACCTGTGAGTATCTTTAAGTAGAATAGGTTTGAGGATTTTTTTTTAAATTTGCTCTTTGTATTTCCTTGATTCTTTTCCAGATTATTTATAATAACCATTTATTAGATTTTCTTATTTAGATAAAATACCTTCAGTAAGATCCTGGGGGAGAGATCTGGTCCTTACAGATCCCCTTCCAAAATAAAGGTCAAAGATTATGGAACAAGGAGATCAGAGAGCTTCACACCTTATTCCTAGACTCTGAGACCTTAGCAGGTGGGGTGTAGCCAGAGAGAGAGTGACTAATATCTCACAAAGATGAGTCATTAAGAGTCAAGCCTGTGGTAGGAATGTACACTGGTATAGCCCCTTTGGAAGATTGTATGGAGAATCCTTAAACAAATATAAATGGAAATATATTATGATCCAGCAATACCACTCTTTGGTCTGCAATCTTCTTAGTGGATAAGAGCTGGGGATCAGATACTTCCTTATGAGTTAAAGATTCTCCATTCAAATGACAAGGGGCTGGGTTATCTATAGAGGAGGCCTTCTTCTTGCACACACATCTTTATTATAGACAACTTCCTGTAAGTGTGAGACTTGGAACTGGCGTAGGGAAAAGTCCTTCTGGCACAGATAAGATGTAAAAGCTGTAAGTACTCCTCCTCCCTCCATCCTTTCCTCTCCAATTCCCTCCCTCCCTCCCTCTCTCATTCTTGCTTTCTTCTTCTAGACATAGGCAAAATGTATAGAGAGAAAATATGAAAGTGACCACAGCAAAAGCTCCCTTCACTGTGGT
The DNA here is from genome assembly GCF_950295315.1 of Erinaceus europaeus. Classification (NCBI taxonomy): domain Eukaryota; kingdom Metazoa; phylum Chordata; class Mammalia; order Eulipotyphla; family Erinaceidae; genus Erinaceus; species Erinaceus europaeus. The sequence goes on from NC_080162.1 coordinate 34,139,243, forward strand.
GGGGACCAGGATGGAACCTGGTTTACTTACACACATGACAAAACAGCACACTATCCAACTGAGCTATTTCATTGGCACTAGCCCAAAGTGTTCTAACTCCCCAATAGTCAATCTGAGAATCCTAGAACTTTGGTAATGAGTGTTGTTGTTTGACTCTTTTTTGATATCTTCTCCTCATTCTGTCTCTGATTTTCTACCTCCCTTCACTTTGGGTTCACGTGGGTCTTAGCACACACTTGACTTTGACATGGCCATTCAGCATCAATGAAAGACACTGAACATCTTGGTCAAGCTAAACCTGATCTCCCACTGCCCCCTATGCATTTTTCTAGCAGTTGAACTGTGGACTCCTGGGTTATTTTCAAGTAGATATGGATATTTGTTTTGTCTCATTTGTAACCTCAGCAAGTTGTCATTCCAGTGTTTCTAAGCTTTAGCATGCTCCAGGGTAAGTTGGAGGGCTTAACTAGCTACACCTTAGGCTCTATATCCAGTGTCTCTGCTCCTGTTGTCTGGCAGGACATGAAAAATTACATTTCTCACTAGCTCCCAAGTAATAATTATTCAAAGGCCAATTTTGATAACCTCTGAGTACACTCAGCCTTCTTCTGTGCCTTCTGTGAAGGTAAGAAGAGAGAATGTTAGGCATCAGTGTTATGCAACAAATGAACACATCTGTTTCCTCTCAACACAGTTTGCAGTTTAAGAGCAGACTCCACTCTGAGGTTCTCCTCAGGTTGCAAGCTGGTGTCGTCTGGGCTATTAACTTTTCTTGAGTCCCATTTCTCTTCTTAGGTGTTGGTGTGTTTCAGCTCTTGCTGGTTGAAGGATTGAGGTCTCCACATTTTTTCTGGTAATTGCTGGAATTGGCCTTAAGCTCTGGAAATCCCTCTAGCTCTCTGCTAACTTATCATGAATGATCATATAACATGGCAGCCTCTTCAAGTCTGGAGGAGACTACCTATCCTCATCCATGGAGTCCTCTGCAAGGTATTGTGGTCACCAGTGACACCAGTCATCTCTGCCTATCATTGCTGTGTTCCTATCAGAGGGCAATATGGGACACACCAAATTACCTTGAATGTCTTCAGGAGCTTACTTTTCTGTGCCCCTAGCAGCTGACAACATCAGTAATAGTCAAGGAGCTGCCTTTCTGCCTTAGAGACATAAAGGGGAGTTGACTGTGTTGGTGAGGTGATTCCACCAGGACAAGATCTAGGCACATGCCTAGGGTCAGAAACATAGTCTGTGCACAGGGAAAAATAAAGCAAAAGGCAAATTCATCAAATAATTTTCCACTGGAAGCAAAGTGTGAATGCTTGATAAGAAGATGCCATGAAATAAATAATAAAAAATAATAAATGCCCCGGCCAGCAGGGCGGTGAGCAGGGGCTAGCAACCCAATGAGACCTGAAATGATAGGGACAAGAGACACGAAGAACGAGAGCAAGTCAAGTTTCTGATCAAGCTCTAAATTTTATTGTGTGCACAGACATTGTAAGGCTTTGGGGAAGGAGGGGGGAAGTGCTGGAGGAGGAGGAGGGGGAGCAATCTTCAAAGAGGAATGTTCCTTGCAACAAATGGCAGGAACCAAACTGTGTGTTGACTGACTTGTGTTGACTCACTTGATTACTGATAAATGGTTTACCTAAGGGGAAATGGCCTGCCCAGGGAGGAATTAACATTTGTCTTGAGGGGTTCCATTGTCTCAAAGCTTATCATCTATAAAGCAGAGAAATGGCTCCTGGCAAATAAATAAATAATAAAAAAAGATTAATCCCCAACCCTCTGCTTTTCTTTCTAGCCTTTGGTTTCTACACAAACAGACCACAGAAATTATTAATCACATAACAAATGAGAAACTTTTCCAGTCTCAGCAGTCACTTCTGAAGACACAAGAAACCAAAACAACTGATCTTTCATTCTTTTTTTCTGCCCTTCTTTAGCAAGGGTTCACTAAAAAGGGAGGGAATCTTGATTTCTCCCCAGAGGGCTAGTAGATTAGGCTAGTGTTCCCAGGGAAGCTCTGTGTTTTGTATGCTGTGGAACTTTGATGGTGGCTATTCTGATGCAGTGGCATCATCCTAGTTGCTGTAGGATGAATGTTGTTCATGAGGAGAATATTCACTTGCATTTGCTCTTGTTATTATTGGCATTTCCAAACTGGCTGGAGCCCCAGGGGAAAAAATTAAGACTTACTAATGATCTAACCGCAAAACACCTTTCTTGGTTAGTTGCTTTAAGAACTTAGGAACGTTTTGGTAGCTTTGGTTTTCCTGATGCCATAGGCTTCCTTCTGAATGTTATTCTTATTCCATTTTTGAGTAGAGAAGTATATATGAGTCTTAATTTCCATATCTGTAAATATGCCTATACATAGTTATATATCTATATCTTTCTATCTTTCTTTCCAATCTCTATCTATTTATATATCCTCAAACATCATCAGGATAGCTCTTCAGGTTCTCTAACACTGTACTACTGTACAAAGATGTCCTTAATGAGAAATATTTTCCTCTGTGGAATAATTCAGTCCCTTAAGTCTGTTCAGTGATCACCTCTTTCAGGCTGTGGGGGCTGTGCTCCCTTTACTTCCAACAGCTATCTATATTTAAACTGTTCTGTCTAGGAGCAAGGGCTTTGTTTCTTTGCTGCAAGTTGTAATTCTTTTCATAACCAATGTGCCCTCTATGCCTACAGAAAAGTATATGCCTTAATTTTTGTATTAGCAGTGTTGAGTAAAATAATCAATTTCAAGGATAGAATGGTCCATTCCAGGGGCCTCTAGGCTCCATTTCTCTGTATCACCCTCAGTAGAAAGTTGGAGCTAAGGGCATAGATGCTGGTTCAGGAGAACTATCAACTGTGACTTATGATAGAAATTGGTCAATTAGTCTCTCTAGAGTTCTTTTTCTGTTACATATAGTTGATGTTGGCTCTTCTGGTCTAAGGAACATAGATGAGTGTTAGCCTAAATGTGTACTTCATTATTTCAGCTCAATGAGAGACCTGCACTCTTCCCAATAGATGGCTTCCTGGACCAATACAACTATAACTGCTGGGTATCTTCTGCTGGACTTGTCAGTTTTCTACTGTCTTCAGAACAAATCTCACTATACTCAGTCAGCCATTTGCCTATGGATGGAGGAGCCAAGGTTAACCCTGAAGTCACACCTGTCATCATTCACATGTATAGCAGGGTTGGTGGCAGATGTTTCCATATAACAGGGTGACAGAAACTGTCCTAGGGATGCTTAAAAGGGTTCATTTGCTGATTGGAAGGAAAAAAAAATTAACTGACTTATCTTAATTTTTTTTAAAAATTATCTTTATTCATTTATTAGAAAGAGACATCCAGAAATTGAGCGAGAAAGGGGAGATAGAGAGGGAGAGAGACAGAGAGACATCTTCAACACTGCTTTACCACTTGCAAAGATGTCCCACTGCAGGTAGGGACCAGGGCCTCAAACCCAGATCTTTGCACCTTGTAACATATACACTCAACCAAGTGCTACCACCAAGTCCCACTGATCTATCTTCTTTCTTAACTTCTTATCTTGGATGTGATTATGAGCATCTGGAACTGTCAAGTGTATAAACTCAGGACAGTATGGCTCAGGACTAATAGCCAACACGTAGATGGCAGAGAAGGTGCAGAAGCAATGATATCTTTATAGGACCATTGCCTCACATATGAAATGTTCCTTCCAAGTTACTTGTCACAGGAGATAAATATATATCCTTTGTGTTTGATATACTCTTAGCTGATGATTTAGTTTCTTGAAGCTGAATATTTCCTGCTGAATAAACTTAGTAACCAAGCTTTGGTTCTCTAACCAGGCAACTATCTCTCTTGATATTATCCCCTCTACTTCTACTCTCTACAAAATACTTGCATTTCAGACCCACAAAGATATGATTGAGATTATTTTTCAGCTGTATTCTCATTTCCAAAATAATCAGGGTCTAAGAAAGTGAAAGCGAGAGTTCAGGGTGAAAGAGCAGATAAAGAAAACTCAGCTCCTCAGGTTCCCCGGGCGATGCCTTCTCCACATTCTTTGGATTTTTGCCTTGATTTTTAATGAACTATTTACTTGGGCAAGCTGCCTAGAAACTTCAGTGGGAAACTTGACCCTAGAAAAGACATTAATCAGAAATAGTGTGATTAATAACCATCTATATATGTACTAACTATCTCCTAAGATCCAGTTTTTAAAATCCTGGGGAAAGGGTTAAAATATATGCTTATATGGAAAGATAGCACATGTTCTCTGCTAGAAAGAAGGTAAATCACTGAGGGATTAGCATACTAAGGTGCATGAGTTAATAAATAGCAAGGTAGACATATTTTCCAATTATTGGTGCAATTAGTTAAAAAAGGAAACCAGAAGGAGGACAAAAGTTTTCTTGAATTGGGCATTAGGGGGTAGTAATGGGACTCTGGGTGCCTCTTACCATATTGATCTATCATTCTAGGACAGGAAGGTGTCACATATGGTGAATCACTGGAAGAAATGCAAAAGTATTATAACCACAAGGAAACCCAGGGAAGGAAGGCTGACTGAAGCAGTTGAAAAGTTAAGATTTCATTGGTAAGAAGGACACTATTTTTTTCTTTCTCCCATTCTGACTCTTAAGAAACCCTTTCTCTCTTTGGAATCATCCACAAAGTCCAATTTGTTTTCATAATCATACTGAGATTCTGGTTGCCTTTTCCCTCACATTGACATTTGTACCGATGTCAGAAGCAGTGGGAGTGGAACAGTTGATGCCTTATAGCACGACAGGACACCAATGATGTAAGTACTGATTCTGTTCATCCCATGCATCTCTGTGAAATGAAGCAATGAGATTCCACTTAACAATCTCCTTGGTGAGGCTGTATAAAGTGTTGATTTTGTTAAGTCCTGACCTTTGAGTGTTCTTTTGAAAACCATTTAGTGTGGTGACCTGGGACCTCCAGCCCTTTTGGCACATATAGGGCAGGATGATTGTCTCAAGGGAAAGCTCAGCAAGAGTGTTTGAGCTGTTTGCTGCACTGCTCTCTTTTGTTAGGAAGCCACACTTCACTTGGAAGCAACTGACTGATAAACTATGGTTATTCAGACCTGCGTATTTTGCAGATATCTCTTCCCAAGTGAACTAAGTTGGATCTCTTGTGCAGAAGAATTCCAGGTATGTATATAATACAAGTCTTGTTTTTAAGTTTGAATGATACATATAGGATTCCATCCAAAGGTACTGTGTAGAAAGGAGGAACTTTATATATAGATTTCAGTATAGTATAAACAAAAGTTGTTTGTATCTGCTGCTGACTAAGGTGAACGTCAAGATGTATCCTCAATTTGATGGAAATAGTATTATGCCTTTGTGTTCTTCCTTCCTCAAACCATAACCCCTGTCTAGCCATGAGAAAATAATATCAAACACATTGCAACTATACCCCTGAATTTCCAAGTCACCAATACCAAGGAGCTCCAAAATACTGCTAATCAATATTATCACAAGGACATATGATAAGTAGGTGCACTGTGGTGACCTTGATGAGATTCTAGGTCAGAGAAAGGACACTTAGAAAAAACTAAGTGTGTCAGAATAAAGTATAAGGACTTTAATTAATAGAAATGCTTCAGTGTGGATGCCAGGTGCACCTAGTTGAGTATATAGGTTACCACATGCAAGGACTCAGATTCAAGCCCTCAGTCCCCACCTACAGAGTGTGTGGCACTTCAGAAGTGGCGAAGCAGTGCTGGAGGCTTTTCTCTTTCACTTTCCATGTCTGTCTCCCCTCTCCTCCAGATTTCCTTCTGCCCTATCACATAAAACAAAGAAAAACAAAAGAGACAAAATAGCTGCTGGGTGTGGCGGATTCTTCATGCAGGCACCTAGTCCCAATGATAAACATTGGTGCAATTAAAAAAAAAGGGAAATGCATCAATGTGGATTAGTTAATTATAAGGAACTTACCTTGTTAATGTAAGATACTAACTACACTGGACTTTGTACTTTCCGTATAATTCTGCAAAACTAAAGATCTTCAAAAGTAGCTTATTTAAAAATATGAACTTGTGAGCCTGTCGCTTCAAGGAAAATCACCGTATTTGTTGCCAATGATAAAACTTGAGTTTCCAAATTCAGACTAGAATTTTGGAATACTTGTATCTACCCTCATCAGTTTGGCAGCCTCCTCAAATCCAGACTTTTCTGATGAAATCTAGAGATGTTTTCTAAAGCTATTTTTTATTTTATCCTGACAAATTGGCATAGCATTTGGAACCATTGTTTTTCCCAAGTAACTAAATAAAGTTTCCAATTAATGCATGGGTAAACTATTCTTTTAAAGTTGAAGATACACTAGTGGTTATTGATTCTCTAGAGTTGGAAAAGTTCAGAGATAAAGCTGTAGTGCATGACATGATAATGTTGGACTTTTGGTGTAGTATCAAAAAACATCATCCACAATTATATCAAAATAAATGTGTTTCTCTTTATCAACTACATATCTATTTGAAGCTATATTTTTTTCCATGTAACTTTATAAAAGTAACATCTGGTGCTGAGTAGTGGCACACCTGGTTGAAAGCACATGCTAAAATATGCCAGGACTCGGGTTCAAGCCCCTAGTCCTCACCTATTGGGTGGTGGTGGTGGCAAAACAGTGTTCCAGGTGTCTCTCCTTCTCTCTCTGTCTTCCTCTTCTCTCCCAATTTACCTGTCTCTATTCAATGAATAACTAATTAAAAAAAATAAGAGTTACTGATAAAAAAAGACACAAAAGTAACATAATAGCAAGCTAGATGTAGAAACAGATAATTCACAGTTCTTGAACAGGCAGCTCTCTCCTATAAAGTTTTGTCCCTCTTACATAGCCTTTGAGTTAAACCAACTAAAGAACAGTGTGTGCCTTTCTGATAGGCTCTCTTCAGAAACCAGGAATGGCAGTCAAGTCATTCTAGTATATGACATTTTCCACAAATCATGGGTGTCTTAATTGTTTATCAGGGATGTCATCAGATTTCCAAAAGTATAAGACCAATAGAGTAATGGCTTATCATCTGTCAGTTTCACACCTAGAATTGCAAAATTCATTCACAACTCTGATGAGTCAAACAGGCTCACATTTAAGAGTCATTATATGTTTCAGAATTTCAGAGTGATTTTAAGAGTAAACTTTTCAGTATAGATTGAGGATCCATACACAAATTCTTCATAAAAATTTCCATTCTCTTAGAATTACCAATTTTTATGTCTGTCTTCAGAGTAGGGAAGTGATTAGTGTTTCTGGCTCTGGAATAAGACAGCTAGAGTTAGATTACAGATATTTGATTATGAGCTCTGTGCCTCTGTCTAAGTTACTTTGTGTAATGAATGTTTCTAAGTCTGTTACCTCATTTGTAAAATGGGGGTGGTGATAGCATTGATCACAATGTCCTGTTCCAGGGTTTCAATGGCTAAACTCAATCACTAAACATATACTTAATAAATACTCACAAGTTTACTTAAATATACACATAGACATTTTGTGTGTTTGTTGAACACACTGCACAATTGCAATTGTATTACAATTCTTGTAACTTTTGCCTATTTCATTTTGGAGTCCTAGGAGATGGAGGTGGGTCACAAGGTCTGACTGAGTGAGCTTTTATCAATGTTCACTTATATGAACTAAGTGAGAGGAGAGTTTGATTGTGTATGTTGTCAATATCTAGTCTTGGATAAGGTCTCTCCCCCCACCCCCTTCTTGCAGAAGAGTTCCTGTTGTTATTGCACTTCCTGTATCACTGCCAAGTATTTAGTACTTGACTGTTGTGGGCAGAAACAAGATAATTCTGCCAGAGTATCCTTGAGGTAGTAACTGATTTACTGCACAGGAGACTGATCTATGTGCCTGCTGACTGTGAGCTGGACCAGAATCCAGCTGCGGCACCTGGTTCATTTCCAATTAGATCTGTATACATAAAATGGTGCAACAGTTTGTTCTACATTATATATTAACTCTTTTTCAGCCACCAGGTTCCAGATGATACCATGATGCCAACCTGACTTCTTTGGGCAGAGAACCCCACCATGTGTCTTAGAACCCCATCTCCCCAGATCCCTGCTCATCTATGGAAAGAGAGAGATAGGCTGGGAGTATGGATCGACCTGCCAACACCCATGTTCATTGGAGAAGCAATTACAGAAACCAGACCTTTCTCCTTCTGCACCCCACAATGATCCTGGGCCCATACTCCCAGAGGGATAAATAATAGGAAAGCTATCAAAGGAGGGGATTGAATATGGAGCTCTGGGGGTGGGCATTGTTTGGCAATATACCCCTCTTATCTTATAGTCCTATCAATATTTCCATTTTATAAATAATAAAAAAAGAAGTAAGTTCTCCTCAGATAGCAAAGGTATAGAAGTGTGTGTGTGTGTGTGTGTGTGTGTGTGTGTGTGTGTGTGTGTGTCTACACTGACCCTGGTGACTCTGTGTGATCTGTTTGTGACGTGTGTTTGTGTCAGAGTAATTGCTTCAAAGTGAGCTGATTGGCTATGAGACAGAAGGCTCTGCAGGTGAGGAAAAAAGGGGGTATCCCAACTAGTTCATCACGTATTATAGTTTAGAAGAGGGACATTACCTCCTCACCTGGACTAAGCACGACCAAACAAAGGCTGGACCTGACTTCTGACATTTCCTATCAACTGACAGCTAAGATGTAAAGATCCTGTCCTCCCTAAGAGTCTATTTCTCTTGTAAAAAAGATTATTGCAAAGGAGGAGAAAACTGTCTCACAGGGTAGGGGTCCTTGCTTTAGATGGTGTTCTGTACATTAAAACCTGTGGTCTGGATAAGAAAAAAATATTTAAGAAAGATATCCATCCTTGAGGACTAATGAGACTGTGAGAACAAAAGATTAACTACATTCGGTCAAGTCAGTTAGCACCTTGCTTTAATTGTTCAGTGAGGAAATTAGATCAGTTAATTTCTTATGAGGTATGGAATGGGAATTGGAAGTACATTCAACCAGATCATAGGTATGGGCTGGGGTAGATGGCTGGCATCTTCACTGTTAAACTATGTGCAGAATTATTTCCTGGAACACAATAGCTAGATATTCTCTTCCTTCCTCCCTTCCTCCCTCCCTCCCTCCTTTCCTTCCTTCCTCCCTCCCTAGCACCATCCTTCCTTCCTTCCTTCCTTCCTTCCTTCCTTCCTTCCTTCCTTCCTTCCTTCCTTCCTTTTTCCCACCCTCCCTTCCTCCCTAGCACCTACATTCCTTCCTTCCTGTCTTCCTGTCTTCCTTCCTTCCTTCCTTCCTTCATTCCTTCCTTCCTTCCTTCCTTCCTTCCTCCCTCCCTCCCTCCCTTCCTTTCTTTCTCTCTCTCTTTCTTTCTTCCTTTCTTTTTTTTTTTTTCTTTTCTGTTGTTGGTTTTTTAAACCCAGAGATCAGGTACAATGTACCTGGATACTATGTACCTGGATACTATCATCTGGGGACATCTAGAGAACATGTACTTACTGTCTTGAATCTTGTCATAAATTCCCAAGTGACTTGGATATTCACACTCAGTGAAAAGATATAATGTCACATCCTTGGTCTACATTCTGTTCTGGAATCCAAATCACAATTCACACATAGGGTTTCACTCAAACTTTAGGAAAGGGCCATTCTCCTGAAGTGTTCTAACCCAGACCGGGGAAACTTTCACAGTAAATCAGTTCGGTTGGTTGGTGGTGGCGATGGGTCAATGATAAAAATCCAGGTTTTCATGATCCTTTTGTTTTCCTGCTCTTCCTTCCTTGTGTGTGACTTTTAAACTTCACAGTGGAAAGAGGGAGGTTGCACCTGGGGACATCTTACCTTCCAGACAGGAGAAAATCTTCACCTTTTCATTGAAGATTTAACATTCTTCCTTTGAACAACTGGAAAAATTCCTTGGCACAAACATACCCAGCTGTAGAGGAAAGCTAAGATATAGCAAATAAGTGACCTGCCTCTCTTTGGAATTTCTTGAATATTGAAGCTTCAACTTAAAACACCTAGTAAATTTACTCTACAGGTTTGTATTTGGCTTGATTTAAAAAAATGCTATTTCAAGTACTTATCAGTTAAATTAACTTTTTAAATTTTTTTAAATTTTTGCCTCCAGGGTTATTGATGGGGCTCAGTGCCTGCACCATGAATCCACTGCTCCTGGAGGCCATTTTTCCCCCTTTTGTTGCCCTTGTTGTTGTTATTATTGTTATTGTTGACATCCTTTGTTGTTAGATAGGACAGCAAGAAATAGAGAGAGGAGGGGGAGACAGAGAGGGGAAGAGAAAGACTGCTACCTGTCACTTATGCTTAACCCACTGCGCTACCACCCAACCCTCAAATAAACTTTTTTATTCTTCTTCAAACAGTGGGTAAAATTGAGGATAAGTGGAGCTGGGCAGTGATGTCCCTAGCTGAGCACAAACATTACTATGTGGGAGGATCAGGATTCTAATCTTCGGTCCCCACCTGCAGGTGGAAGCTTCATGAGCCATTAAGCAGTTCTATACATGTCTCTCATTCTCTTTATCTCCCATCCCTCTCAATTTATCTCTGTCATCAAAGAAAAGAAGAGAATAAAAAAAATTAAAGGCCACCAGGAGCAGAGAGCAGTGATAACCATACTAGCAGTAAAAAAGAAAAAAAAAAAAAACTGAGGGTAAGGACCATCCATTTGGTGATCCTGGGCACCAGCTAAACTCCTAGAGGAGCATCTATATGCCTCTTCTCAAGTCCTACCAGGTAATTTTTCCTTTATAAACTTATGTTCAATTAGACTTTGTAGAGATGAAAACATGGAACTTGCGCTATTTAAATTTAGAAACACTATGGGTTTTTAAGTCCAGAGGAGAATACATGTCTAGCTAACATAGTTTAAAATATAGTCATGACTAAAACTTCCCTAAAGAGAGAGACTGATTACTGTTTGGTATGTCAAATAATAGCAAAACCGACAGAAACATCAGTATTTTCATAAGCAAAGGCTAATACTGTTGTACTCTGAATTCCTGAAAGCTAGGATGTCTAACTTGAGCTTGAAGCATAACAGGAGGCTCTGCTTTCCCTTTTGTATGGATGAGATTCTGAAAGACTGCTGGTCCTAAATTTATTAATATTATTTTCTTTTTATTTATTAGATAGAGACAGCCAGAAATTAAGAATATAGAGAGGGAGAGAGACAGAGAGACACCTGCAGCCCTGCTGCATCACTTGTGAAGTTTTCCTCCTGCAGGTGGGAACTGGGGGCTCAAACCTGGGTCCTTGCAGATTATAACATGTGTGCACAACCAGGTGCGCCACCATCCATACCCAGTCTTACGTTTCTTTTTTTAAAATTTTTTATATTTATTTATTTATTTTCCTTTTTGTTTCCCTTGCTGTTGTTGTAGTTATTGATGTCATCATTGTTAGGACAGAGAGAAGTGGAGAGGAGGGGAAGACAGAGAGGGGGAGAGAAAGATAAATACCTGCAGACCTGCTTCACTGCTCGTGAAGCGACTCTTCTGTAGGTGGGGAGCCGGGGCTCAAACTGGGATCTTTACACAGGTCCTTGAGCTTTGTGCCACGTGCGCTTAACCTATAGTGCTACTGCCCAACTCCCTACTGTCCTACATTTCTTATCCATAGGGATAGGCCTGTTCTGAAGCAGCAGATTGCCCCATCCCTTTTTGCATCTTTGTGCATTCATTTTGCAAGTTATCCTGAGCCCCTTCTATGTGCTCAATGTTGCCATGAATACAGAACATCAGTGGAAAATACGTTGTCCCCTGAAAAAGACTTAGCTTGTTTTTAGAAAGAAATAATATAATAACTGAGAAAGGAAATAGAGTTTGGTAATCACTATACTGAAGGGTGATTTCATGGTGGTTCAAGGTTAACTTAGGATATTCAGGGATGACTTTTCTGAGTAAATGATACTTAAACTAGATCCATCCACAGTGATACCAAGTGTTCTCTTTCAGAAGACATGAACAGCAGGTGTCAAAGTACTGATGTGCTCACTGGCATGCTGGAAGTATCTCTGCAAGCATGGTGGGGAGGCAGAGTGAACACAACAGAGAAGTAGGAGATGAAGGCAGGGGCCACAGGGCTAAGCGGGCTATGGTGACAGTTGGAATTTTATTTCAGCTGTGTGCATTTTTTCTCTGTGAGACTGTTATCCATGAACTGAATTCTGTCTCCACATTTGTGTAGAATTTTACCCTGTTCTTTCTGTTCTTGAACATACTTCCTTGCTACCTGAATCTTTTACCTTGAGGCTTATCATTCCTAGACTTTTGAATATTTCCTGCCAGTATTTAATGTTGCTCATTGTCCTGGAGTTTTTCTTTTCATTCTGACCCTAAGCAAGTCACAGTCACTGTATTCCAGTTATTTGAGCATAAACCTGCCCTCCCTGGACTGCGTCTTGCACTGTATACCATCTCATTTCTAACACTACTAGTGATGTTCTTCTGTGAGGTTCAAGCCTACAGTTCTGAACGGAGGCTCTAAAGATGTTTGGTGTCTGCGGCTCTGTTCAGGCAGAACATTCAGATTTCTTCAGTAATTTTCATCCAAAGTAATTCTGCTCAATTCAAAAATGAACAAAACTCCTGAAAACCATTGTAATGAAAATGGAGGGAAGGAAAACAATATGTCTGTGCCAAGCCATAGGGAGCTCTGAGTGAGTGAGACTTCTGTCTGGGAAAGGTTCAGGTAAGATCCCATTTTATCCAAAATAGGTCAATCTTTGCTTTTCTCTTTCTTGCTTAATCAGCGGCTTGTGCACATGTGGTTCCTCCTGGTGCCTGTAATGAGAAATGTGTCCCAGTGTAATTACAAAGATAAAAGCTCAGTAAGCACAGGCAAGGTGCACAGACATGAGAAACAACCACACTGTTCATGGCATTGCTCTCTGCTCAACTCCAGGTGCCTGACTGAACCGAAGGTATGGAACTCGGTCCTGGGCTACCTGTCTGGAGGATCTTTGTGAATCCAGGGTGCACTTTTCCCCTCCCATAAAGCTGAAATCCTATGAATGACATAAAATGAATTTGCATGCATTGTGATGATTGGCAATACAACAGATTTGAAACACTTTACCTGAGCGATAAAAGCTCTGGGTGAGTAGTGTCTGTCTCCTTCTGCCTTCAATCTAACCATTTAGTCTATCCATCAACCTATCCACTCTTTCATCTAGTAATCCATCCACCCACCCACTCAGCCTTCTATCCACCCACCTGTTTGTCCACCTTCCATCCATCCATCAATCAATCATCCAGCTTTATATCCACTATCCAGATACATAGGCATGCATGTGTGCATCTTCTTTTTAAATTTTTTAAAGTATCTTTATTCATTTATTGGATAGAGACAGCCAGAAATCTAGAGGGTAGGGGGAGATAGAGAGGGAGGGAGACAGAGAGACACCTTCAACACTATTTCACCACTCACAAAGGTTTTCCCCTGCAGGTAGGGACTGGGGGCTCAACCCAGGTCCTTGCACATTGTGACATGTGCACTCAACCAGGTGTGCCACCACCTGGCCCCTCGTGCATCTTCTTAAACATGTATGCAACTATCCATCTACCCAAACATACATGAATGCACTCAAACTTCCTTGTTACCTTTCTTCTACTCAACATCTGTGCCTCAGGACTTTGAGTGAACTCACCTATTAAATTCTTTTTTTAAAAAAATATTTTTTATTATTTTTAAATTTTTATTTATAAAAAGGAAACACTGACAAAAGCATACGATAAGAGGGGTACAGCCCCACACAATTCCCTCCAACAGAACTCCGTATCCCATTCCCTCCTCTGATAGGTTTCTTATTCTTTGTCCCTCTGGGAGTATGGACCCAGCGTCATTATGGGGTGCAGAGGTGGAAGGTCTGGCTTCTGTAATCGCTTCCCCACTGAACATGGGCATTGACAGGTTGATCTATACTCCCATCCCGCCTCTCTCTTTCCCCAGTGGGGTGGGTCTCTGGGAAAGTGGGGCTCCAGGACATATTGGTGGGGTCATCTGCCCAGGGAAGTCTGGCTGACATCATCTTAGCATCTGGAACCTGGTGGCTGAAAGAAGATTTAACATATAAAGCCAAAAAAATTGTTGACTAATCATGAACCTGCACTGAAATACTGCAGATGAAGAGTTGCATGAACCTGCACTGAAATACTGCAGATGAAGAGTTGCATGTCTCCTTTTTGTAGATAGTTAGTAGACCTATTTTAGTTATATTCCAAAGGGCTCATGACTATACAGTGTTTATTGTTTGTTTTGTTTTGTTTTTCTGAGTCTGAAATCTGATATGCAGGTAGATCCAAGTTATTTTCTGGGGAGATGATGTCATGGCTGGAAAAAAGGACTAGAAACCTGGATCAGGGAAAAGAGTAGCTCCCAAGTATGGAAAAAGTCATACAAATATTGTTGACTATAAATGGCATCAACTTGATCTGGTCTGGGGCCCATATTCAGCTTAGAAGCCTATGTGACCTCTGCATCCCTGTAGGTTTGAGCTTGTATTCTGTGGTCGTGAGTAGGAATGTTCCAAGCTGCCCCAATTTCAGAACCCATCTTCCTCAGGTGGAAGATAGAATATGTTGTCCAGCCTCCCTTTGAAGGATAGAACATTCTCTACCTTTGCTGATCCAAGTTGAGGGCAAAGTCCTATGGGGGCCCACAAAGGGGTCTATTGTGTTGTTCCTGATAGAGATGACCAGTAACAATAGAAAGAAGGTCTATTCGAGATCTAGGCCCATCATGTCTGTTTGGGAATCTCAGGACTCACCGACTAGGGCCCCAGCTAATGGGGTGGCTTGGTAGTGACTAAAGAGCCATATCACCTATTAAATTCCAGCTTAAAGAATAGAAAAGCTATCAGGGGAAGGAATGGGATACGGAGTTCTGGTGGTGGAAAATCTACCCCTCTTATCCTATGGTCTTGTCAGTGTTTGCATTTTATAAATAAAATTAAAAAATATTCTAGCTTCACTAGAGTTTTAGTATAGTTGGAAAGATATACAAATATATTAAAGATATAAATAGAATGATTTCAAGAAATGACTAGCGTGATGAAGTAGGGAGATGTTATGATGCAGTGTGTCTCTGATTAGGTACCCTGCATATGAAACCTGAAGCATGGACTGGAGTTCCTTGTGAGATGCCAGAGATGAGCAATTCTAGGAAATGTGCCAACAAGTGCAAGTACATGGTTCAGGAAAGATCATGGATATTTGGAGGGACAGAAAGGCTGCCAATGAGCACAAATTTGATAATCAGGTCTGTTGCAGAAATCAGAACACAAAGAGCATCACTTTATATGAATGACACCACTCCCATGGAGTTTTGCATTACACAGGGGCTTGGCCCAGAGAGAAAGGAGAGGATAGGAAATCCCTACATTCTAATAACCTTCCCTCTTAGATCTATGCCTTAGAGCCTTCTGGATCTGGTATTAACTAGTGATTCAAACAGAGACTTGTGGGAATCCTAAATGTCAGTAATTAATTAACAAACTAATTTATTAAACATTTATTAGGTAGTTTCTGGAGTAGGAGCCTCTATCCTTTGTTTCTCTCTCTAGGGTAATGCTATTCTTTGGGATTCCATGGAGCTCTATCTGGCTGTTCCCTCTATTATAAAGAGATGGATACTCTATAATCTCTTTGCCAAATGCTTCCAGTACATACATCATGTGCCTTTTGACCTCTTGTCACTTTCTTCCTTGAGGTTCCTCTTCCAGCCACCTGGATAACCATGCAGCATGTTCTGTGTGTTTGGAGAGGTTGGGAAAATGTGTAGTACAACTCAGCCAGCGAATGATATGGGTGAAGCCAGTGGACACTGGTAACAGACAGATACTAAGTCTTACTGAGTGTTCACCAAGAATACCAGAGTACCAGAGTACCAGAGTACATCACTCTGGGCACATTTAGGGGTATGTGACACAATCCATACTTTGCTGAGAAGAGCTCAATGGAGTCAAGTCAGGCACATGGCTTTAAAGCCCGAGGCCATAATTCTTTTCTGAGGAGCTGGTTCTTTAGAAGCAATTTATAGCCATCCTCCTCTGACTTTAAGTCTCCAGATGTGGGGTCCTCTGTAACTTTTTGTGATGGATACTGCACCTCCTGGGGTAGGGGTGGCTATTGCCTAGAAGGTTGCGATTCTAGTCTATCAGCCCATGGATTTAAAATCAAGGCAGCACTTTATATGGGATAAAATAGAAAAGTCTACCTGAAAATGAAGTCTACTTAAATTACCCTCCTTTAGATTTTTGTTCTGCTTCCAGAATTCATTTTCCCTGGAATGCACTTTTGCCATGGAGTGAGCTGTCTGGGGTCTAGTACAAGGTGAGTGCATGGGATATGCCACCCCTGCCTCTTCCGGGGCTGAAGTCTGAAGGACATATGCAGGACAAGCTATGTACTTTGTTCTCTTTCATCTAGTGTCTGCCATTGGTCCCACAAGCCATCAAAGGCAGGGGCTCACTCTGGAGAATATTTATCCTCCTCAAAGACAGATTAGGAAATTGTCATGTGGAGAAAACCTCATAATTGAGAAAAGCATCTCAGAGAATTGGTTTCTTCTTCCTGCTGTGTGTCTGAGAGACAACAGTTTGCAGAACCAAGAGGAACTCTGTAGAAGTTACTGCGGCCACCATATGGTGTCTGAAGGATCCATGCTCCCTTGGTGGTATTTCTGATCATCCCACAGCAGCTTGGAAAGTGTGACTAGGGACAGGTTGCAAACCTTCCTGAAACCAAACCTGCTAGCTTTATGTTTTTTTTTTTTCTTGAAATATAGTTTATAAAAAGAAGAAAAAAAACAACCCTTTCAGCATGCAGTTCTCTGAGTTTTGACAAATTCTGGCAGTCAGGTAACTACCAGTATGATCAAGACCTAGAACATTCCATCTGTCTTTCTCAGCCCTTGGCAACCACAGATCTATTTTTCTGTCCCTATGGTTTTGCTTTTCCCAGAATGTCATATAAATTGAATCATACAGAGTGAGTGGCTTCAGGCTGGCTTCTTTCAAAAAGCATTACACATTAGAGATCTATGCATTTCATTGAGTGTATCAAGAATTCTTTCCTTTGATTGCTGTATTTTATCAGTATGTCTAATTTCCCAGATAAGAACTATTTGAGTTGTTTCCAATTTGGGATAATTTTAAAAATAAAATTGTCATCAATATTTGCATACAGGTTTCTATGGATTTTCATTTTACTCTGGTAAATTCCTAAGGTTGTGATGGAATTGCTGACTGAGTGTTAAGTTTAAATTGACAAGAAGCTCCCAGACTTTTTCCAGAGTAGTTATGTCATTTGGGGTCCACTGGCAATGAGGAAGAGTTTCTGTTGCTTCACATTATTTCCAGAATTTAATATTGGCAGCTTTTTAAAAACTCATCTCATTGAATATAGGAACACATCCTTATAATTGTAATTTTCCTTTCTCTTTTATCTAATGGTACTGGGCATCTTTCATGTGCTTGTTTTCCATGTGTAAATATTTTGTAATAAAATGCCCATTTAAAATTCTATTTTCTCTCTCCCCCTCTCTCTCTGTGTGTAATGAACACAGGGTCTTCACATAAGTCATATCCCTGTCCATTTTTTATTCTATATTAGAGGGAAAGGAGGAAGAGAGATAAAATGAGAATAATATGAAAGAATCTCTCAATCACCTGTGGATTTCTATTGATGTTCTCATGTGGGATAAAACCCAATACCTGAGGCTTGGTAAACAATGAACTTTAATGGCTAAACCATCACCTGTACTCTGTTTGCTGTTTGACTGACTTTTTATGCCTTATGTATTGAAGTGCAACTTAAGAATTTTTATGGAAAAAAGAGGTAGTATAAGAATAGTCACACAGATGGGATTGCAGGTAGAAATAAGAGTTTATAAGGATGAAGATAGTGCTTTACCCAAAATTTCAGAGTGAGGCCTCCCTCCAGTTTATTTTAGCAGAAACCATATGGCAGTCTCTCCACAAAGACCCCAACTGGGGCATTTCTGACTCTATTCTCTGAATTTTCCTTAGAGTAAACTATCATTTTCTGATCATGGTTGTCTGTGCACACAGGATAGAATGCTAATCATACCATTTCCTTTCATATTATTTACATTTCCAAATAATTACTAGCTCATGTTTGTTAATGAACATGTGTTGAGTAAATATAAAATTCACTCTCTGCCCACTGCGTCCTATATTTGGTTTCGAAAGTCAGGATATATACATTCAGAGTGAAAGAGAGAGAGAGAAAGAGAGAGGGAGGAAGAGATTAAAAAATGCAGTCTGTAACTGACTGTGAAAATAGACTCTGATCAGAGGTTTTACTGGAGCCAGAGATTTATGGAAGTTACTTGGGGTCATTTTTGGAGAGATATGTTTGTATTGGGGACAGAGGGTGATAAAATGGATGGTGGTAGAGAAGTCAGAGTTAGAGTCTCTAGACAGAGAAAGGCAGGTGTGGAGATGTGGGCAATGACTGGGGTAGGAGAATCTTGGTAGTTAGAACATAGGGTTCACCATTCCGAGCAGTATGGGTAAGAGGTGCAAGGTCAGGTAGAGAGTGGAGGGGTGGGGATGGGAGCTAAAGTCAGAAAAGCTAAGGAGAGGAAGGCCAGATGAGGGAGGGGTCCTGGTCACTATCACTCATTCTAGAGATGAACTGTTTGAGGCCATTGGGATCAGTCTTCTATATGTACCTGTCAAAAGAAGTGTTATCAGTCAGATTTCTACTGCTAGAAAGACATCATTCTAACAGGGTATGTCTAACATTTCATTAGACAAATCTCCTCATACCAAGAATTCTGTATTTTTGGATGAGCAAAGGAGGAAAATCTCTAGGCTTATTCCATGAAGAGACTCAACCTGGAACTCCCATCAATCCTCATAACTGTGAAAATTTTTTCTCAACTATCTGCCTCAAGAACTACATACTAATATGGTGTAGTTAAATCACTTTCACTTTATATTTTTGGCCATTTCTCAAGTTCCTTAAATATCTCCTACTTAGTTTCTTTTATTGAAAAAGCAATCCATATGTGCATTGATTAGATTGCGACAGAAACAGTGCTTCTTTCAGCTGGTCGTGGAAACAAAATCTTTTTGCCAATAAAAAAATCCATGGTCTAGCCAATGACTAAATCTCCCCTGAGATTCTGGGTGTGATGGTGTGGGCAAGACTGTGACTAGGTCCTTCATCCCTCATAGCCAACATGTATCACTGATTATTTCCTAAGCTGCTCAGTTGAGAACTCATCATAAATGAAAGAAGACATTGCCCTTTGCTGTAATTTTCACCAACAAATATGTGGAACTTTATTCCTTTGTCCTGTGGTTCACTCAGTCCCATGAGGGTTTCACAATAGTAGAGAGATCTGTCTTCTGTGCATTTTCTGGACTCCTGTCTAGTCATCTTGCATATACCTGGTTCCACTCAAATTCAATATAAGTGCTTTGCTTACTAAAATCCAAAGAGATATAAGAGGGAGACAGACCTGGATGGCTGTGATGATTGCTGGCTCACAAAGATAGCCCTGTGGTTGAATAAGTATTCTATATACCAAAAATCAAAACACTAGGATGTACAGCAAGCTCACTTCAAACCAACAGAGTAAATTTACTGAAGAGGTATCAAGGCAGTTGGAATTACTGTCTAGGAAAACACCTGGAATATATATATATATATATATATATATATATATATATATATATATATATATATGTAAATTTCCTCTTAACTAGGGCATTGCCAGCCATGCACTTGGACATATGTGTGGCCATATTTGTGTAGAATTGGTGTCTTGACTTCCCTCTCTGTGCTCCACCCATAGCTTGTAGTAAGGTAGCTTTTCTCTTTACACCTGGCTGAAAAGTCACTCCTTTAACGAGTTTCCTGAATTTACTGAAGTCATCTTTGGGATGTAATATCTTTTGTGTTTGACTCCATAGTTCCTATTCATTGAGATTAAGAATTTCTGAAGCATGCTGCTAATATTGCCTTAATACCAGCAATGGTACTGACTCCAAATCTGTTGGACACTTGCTTTTACAAAGCTATACTGGACACATCCATGTCCATCTATGTGCACATTTTCTAAAACAAAAATAGTAGAAATGAATAGTTTGAACAGATTAGAAGGTCGAAATTACTGTCTTAAGCTTTGTTGAAACATTTGCTGGTCTGACAGATAGCAGGGAACCACCTCACAGCAATGGATATTCAATGACTCTGCTGCTTCACTAGTTCCTATGCTATTCAGTAGATACTAGTGGTGGTAGGACAAGACATGGAGGACCACTCTGCAGGGCCCTGAGATTCATGGAGGTGGGGGTTGCTCCATCTCATTAGTGATTTCTCCTACTGCTTTCATGGGCTTGTAATGATGATGACAAGGGCCTCAGGCAGGTTTCCTGTTGCTTAAAGGAAGTTAGGAAGGAGGAGATATCTCTTTCTCTTCTGATACCCTATACCATCTCTCTCCCCAAGGCTCCTGACTTTCTCTTTATTTGCATCCTTGTGAGAATCGTAATTGCGTGAAATTGCATGAAATGTGCAATGCATTTGATTAGTTCTACCTGCTGCTATCAGTAGGTACTGTGTGTGTGTGTGTGTGTGTGTGTGTGTGCGCGCGCACGCTCATACAGTAGTTTTGAATTTAATGATTTTTGCAGCTAAGTTAAGCTGTCTAGAGCTAGAGGGACTGTGCAATCACCAAGGTGGAGGCAGCAGCTTATTGGGAATCCTGCTTCTGTTCATCTTACTCTGTTTTCTGATGATCCAGCAGCTTTCAAGTAGGGATGTCAAAAAGAAAGCATAGATTTGGAGCCACTCACTTCTGTTCTAAAGGAACCCTCCTATGTTTTCATTCTGAACAATTCTCTTCCTCTGTCCCAGGTAAAGACGTGCTGATGGGAGTGACCCTTGGCCCACACTAATCAGGCACTTTGTCCATCCAGAACCAAGTGTTCAGATTAATGTGGGATATGCTGAGACAGCCAGTCTCTTTGTAAGAGAGGCACTTGTGATGCTAGTGACACACTCTTCCTCTCCCCTCCATGGGTCCCTCTCTGGGGATTCTGACTCAGTGGGTCAGGGCTGGGTTTAGAGTCTGCATTTTATTTGGCATTTTCAGAAATCCTTATGCTATGCCAAGTCTGGAGAATACACTCGTTGTCTACAAGCAAAGGATAAGATTAGTTGGCACATTTCTTTGCCTGCCAATTCTATCTATCCTCTATGCTCTAAGTAAGTGGGACACACCTACTTGGGAGATGAGAAAATGCTGTCAGAAGCTCAGGCCCTGACCAGGTTTAAGGGCACTGGGGGACATACTACACCTGGAGGAAGAAGTTCTTTCTCCTGGAGTGTGATCACTGTTGGAGTGAGGCCCACTCTTTTCTGGAATTAATTAACTCTCTTCTCGATATTATGCCAGCCAGTCAATGTTCAATTATGAAAAGTCTCTTAATCTACGTCTCCAGTCTTCAAAGCATGTATAATTCAGGGGCTATGTTTCACTCCACAGATAAGTGATAAAAGATTTTTACAATGGAAAATGCACGTTAGAGCTAGGGTACATCCTTTCCTTTGCATCTCTCACCCCACCACTTTCTCAGGACTCAGACAGTGTCTGCAATTGCTATGCGTCAGAGATTTCTCCAGTAACTCAGTGCTGAGCAGCCAGGGAAGACTGTTCTGGACATGATAGATGGAAAAGCATCAGCCATTCCTGAGCAGTGCACTTATCTCTACACATCTCTAAATCCTTCATTCCCATTAAAGATGTTTTTTTTTTCCTTTCCTTTCACTTTTACAAAGGCATCTCCTCCACAATAGACACTGAGATAGTTTGAAAAATTATCTTGGCTACCGAGAAAAATGTAATAATAAGTTTCTATTGAACTTCTGGATACAACTGAAAGGTGAATCTTTTGGAAATGAGCTTCAGATGCAAGGGCTGAGTACACTGACTTTCACACTAGTCACCACATCAGGAGTGATGCCATGATGGGAACCACCAGTAATGCCAAGGAGAACAACCCAACTCTTATTGTTTCCAGGGAACTCACTATAGAAATTTAACACCAGTGAAGCAAGTCTTATATATCTGTCTGACCCATGTTGTATGCTTTACATTGGGTTGTTCTAGATCTCCCCCGCCAAGAGAATTGGATCAGTCCAGTTAGTTTTCGCGGGCCCACTTGGCCCCGCCCCTAGGAACCCCGCCAGAGTTCCAGGGTTCCTGAGTGCCAGAGTTTCAGAGTTCGAGAGTTGGGGAGTTAGAGGGTTCCAGAGTTCCGGAGTTGGAGAGTTGCAGAGTAAGAGAGAGTGCTTGTGCCGCCGCAAAGAGACAGCAGAGTTCTGTTTGGTGATTAATTTGGTTTAGTTTATGAATCGTTGTTCCTGAATAAAGAAATACAGCTTCCCTGCCCAGCCATTGTCTCTGCGTCTCTGTTACCCGCCCGTGAAGCTAGCCTGGCCGGAGCCGCGGAATTTTAACAACAGACCCACTTCCTCCTTGTCTGAACATATGTGCCCTCCCAGCCCCAGACAGGAAAAATGGCCTAAGCCATCCTAGCTCCCCCTCAGGGTATTTTACGTGATCTCTCTGCATGAACACACCATACTCTCTCTCCAGTTAAAGGAGTTACTGTGAGGTGTGTGAAATATTCTACTAGGGAATTCTCAGCACTCCAA